>NC_090925.1:1108021247-1108324277 GCF_040938575.1 Ambystoma mexicanum
AGTAGCACTTAAAGAAAAACTTCAGTACCCCTAACTCAAAGGAAAAACGATTTTGCACAGGTGGGAATTTACTAGAGGGATTCATGTCCTTTGTGATAGCCTTTCAACACCAGAAACCTACAACACCTCCTTATGTGCAATGGGAGATAGCCAGGGAGCAAGGCAAGACCAGAGAAGCAGGCAAACACCAGGTCCTGCATAGGAGACAAACTGAAAGAGATCTAAAACGGTGGCAAGCCTTTTAAAGACTTTCCTCCACTGGCTTGGAATAGGAAGCCAATCAGTTAATTATTTTGAAAAAAGCCAATGGGAGGATTGCGAGGGCTTTAAAACTGAGCTTAAGATCCACAGAGAGTGGTCTCAGATCTGCGAGCTAGCTGAGAAGAGGAGTTTGTTCAGAAAGCTGGAGAGCACTAGAAAAAGGGAACCTCTTGAGCCCAGAAGAAGGGTGAGTTCCAGTGAGGGTGAGAAGGACCCCAGGGTGCTCCACTGAGGGGGGGGAGAAGAACCCTTGAACTGCAGAAAGGGATGTGCTCCAACCAGGGGAGAGAGCCCCTTGGTACCACAATTAAGAGACCCCTGAACTTAAAGAAAGGGAGAGGAGCAGCAAAGTAGTAAGAGAGACTGACTTTGATCCCCAGAAGAGGGGGATGTGTAACAGAAGAGGAGAGACCCTTCAACCTCAGAGGAGATGTGTGCTCCTATGGGGGGAAGGAGAGCCCAACAATTAGGAAAAGAGGTGTGCTACAGTGAAGAGAAAGCAAATGGGGCAGTGACTTTGATCCCCAAGAAAGGGGATGCGTAAGAGAAGGGGAAGAGTTTCTTTGGCCCAGAAAAGGGGAGTTAGTAACAGGGAGAAGGAGAGCCCCAATAAGGGGAGGATTTCTGGGGCACTTGGCAAAGGGAGGACAAACAAAAATTCCAAGAAAGGCAGTTTTGCCTTGTGGTTTCCAGAAGAAAGGTTAAGAACTGAGCTCTAGAAATCACTACGCAGGAGACCTTCCTGTCTGGAGCTTTCTGAATGCCTTTTATTTTGCGCCCTTCTTTTATAATCCTGGTTTTAAGGACTACGTTTCCACAAGAACCTTTATGTTAACAGCCATCCCGAAACCATTCCCATGCAATAGTCGTAGGTTTTATTTGTGCTTAATAAAACCCTTCACCTTTATTCCAGTGCCATTAATTGTGTGTTCCCTTGGTCTTGTGACAATATCCACTAGAACAGTCTCATTTGCTTTAAATTATCTAAAACCAGGCTGGAGGCCGCGACAAAATTGGCAAGTCTTCAGATTTGGTCAGTGAAGCTTTGAAAATGTCATGTGCTCTCGCCTTCCTGAATTTGGCTGGGGAGCAGGAGGTTGGTGATCAGACAATAAAATCAGATTTCTTGAGTGTGCTGTTTTTAAAGAGATGGCAATCGCTCAATATTTAAAGACACTAGAGACTCTTATAGGCGGACTTACATTTCATATTAGAGCATTTAAGTAATGTTGGCCTACATTGGAAGGATTCCAAAATAGATGCTCACAGGGGTAGTCTAGGGTGCCGTTTGGTAAAGTAAAGGGCCCTAACTCACTTCTAGAAAAAAAAATGTCAAGCTTCTCCGAGATCCTCTCGTGGAGGTCAGGGTATTCCTTGCAGGTAAAAATGAGGATGATCTGATCCTATGAAAAATTGCATTTGCCTCCCATTGCCAAACGCAAGAATATCCATTATGTTTTGAATGGTGCCTGCATTTCTAGTACACATTTCTAAACACTTCTGTTTTCTATTATTTTCTATTATTCTCTGAAAAACTTGAATATTTGTATTATGAAGCATCACAAATGTGTGGATTTTGTAAAAGACTGTTACTAGAGAAGTCATTTAGATTCAGTTAACACTTTACTTTCAGTACATCTGGTGTCATTCCGAGTATGCCGGTATCCTGGTGGTAGAGCCACAAGGATACTGGCATTTAGTACTTAACTTTACCAGCACTCAGTCCGGCAGCATTTTAGCTGGAGGTAACCCAGGTACCCCACCGCCAAACCCATAGTCAAGCAGTCCGGTAAAGTGCCGGTATCCACAGATACCAGACGTTTTTTACTGGCCCTCCAGACTTGGAATGAGGCCCATCCTTCCCATCTATCTCAATATCCATATAAATCGTGTGTCGCTGAGCCAACGGCAAGCTCAATCACAAGTCTTCTATTTGGGAAGCGCTACCAACAGATTTACGTGATTTTTCCGTCGCCGAAAAGTCAGCGACGGAAAACCTCAAAAGGTTCGCACATTTCCCATGCGAACATGCATTGAAACCCCAACTGACCCCCACACCCACAACACACCCCCACCCACACCCTTAGCACACCCCCACCCACACCTCAAACATACCCAAACCCTACTTACCTTTTCAGACATTGTGTCCCTGCGGCGCCAGTTCCCTTTCACTTCTGTGATCGGGAACCGGCGCCGCAGGGTCCTTTTCTTTATTTTTTTCTGGGAGCTGCAGGGGTTTCCCCTGCAACACCCTGCTCACTATACTGTCTGGTATAGTGAGCGGGGTGTTGCGGGGGACACCCCAGCAGTCTTTTTTTTTATACTTACCTGAAAAGCTACCACCAAAGGTTCAAGCTTTTGCTGTTTGAACCTTTGGTGGTAGCATTTTTCAGGCTTTTTGTACAGTCGGACCTTTTTATTCGGTCCGATTGTACAATTCCCTACCGACAGGGTTTGCGTTTCATAGTTTGACTTTGGTTTTGCATATGCACTTCTCTACTTCTAGAACAAGCAGAAATGTTGGAAGGTATTTTGACTGCGGTCACGTGGTTCTCAACCGCGATATACGACCTGTATCACGTTAAAGTATTTTAATCTTTCCAGTAAGAGGGCTCACCCTGCTATGAGCTGGGACTATGACAAAAAAACGTTTTGGAAACAAGTATCATTTCTTTTAAAAATACAGCATGTTGAAGTCCTCCAAGACAAGGCTATGTTCCAGGCAATGATTAGGGTAGTCTTTAAAAAGGCATGGGTTCCCCCAATCCTATATGCCAGGAATATCTGGAGAGGCAGCTTGCCTTAAACTCTCTGCTATAGCAGCTGTGATTATGGTTATATAAGGATAGAAAGTGGTTTTCATTTGCAGACTGTGCAAGAAACCGGATTTTTCGGCAACTGGGGACGGCACAATTAGGTAGCCAATCCGAGTTTGAGTGAAGCAGACGGGAAAGCCAATAGCAACAACATGGAATGTTTATTTTGTTCTGAGGGCTTTGGAGAAGCTTCCCAGTCTTATTTTCAATTTGGAAAAACAACATTAGCGGTTACAAATATGGATTCATAAGCCCAACCACTGGAGATTCCACACTCAGATAGCTCGACGTACAATGGGAACTCAGTGAAGAGAGTTTGCAGTTGGGGTTTTGATGGACTTTACTCACAAACCGGAATACCCAAATGAAGTGGTGTCTGAGACTCCAGCTATGCAGAAACACGAACTGTAGTGTCCAGAGGGGATTGAGGAAGCGCAAATCATCAGAAATCATTATCATCAGAGTGAATGCCAGGCCCATCTTAAGTGAAACGCCCCCTTTCCACTGTGTCAACACTTTTAGACATTGTTATACAGCAATTACAGCATGATAAGTGTAATTCTGCCTCAGTGCCCGCAGGAAGTCTGCAGCATGGCACGCTACATGGAAATCCATCATTATTCAAGGCAGAGACTTCTTTTGACGTCCAGCTATCAACTGGAAATTGTTTTAACCCAAGTCATGGAACTGGGAACTGGGAAGAAAAACCACAGAAAAAGGTTATTCACTTAAAGCACATTTACTTATCCAAAAAAAAAAAAGTCTTAAGCGTAGTCTTTGCTAAGTAGAGAGTTTCACGGGAATTGGGTATGGGAACATTTATTTTAAAAAACATGATTTGCAAACTTTCCCAAAAATTTGGAATAGACTTGAATGATCAATGGAATGATTCACTGCAATGTCTGCATTTTGAACAGAATCTTCTTGAAGTTATTGTCTGTGAAGAAATCACTTTCAGCACTCTGCCACGGTTGGGCCCTTGGGGACTCATGGGCTCCAGGGGGAATCTGTCTGCTAAAGGATGAGACCGTGGAGTGTTGCGGGTGGGCCTTAAGATAAGAATGTACCTTGAATCAAGTGGGGAAGAAATACTAGTTGGAATGAGTGTTTTGCCAACATCACAACTAGCCCAGTAAGGTGACCCGTGGGCCAGTTGGTCACAACATCTGCTCAGGGTAGAACTGTTCAGCCAAGAGGAAAGTAAAGAAGCACGCTGGGCCCCATATCCCTGGGATTGAGTTGAACCGAGAAGCAAGCTGGATGCTAGAACCTGAGACTGCTCATTAAACTAGGGAAGTCCTGACATGGGCTGGGAGTGCTTCAGATATGCACTTGCACCTATTTAGTTCTCCATCATGACACTTCAAATGGCTATCCTTTGTTCGAGCTATCCTTGGAACTCCTAGGCCATTTAGATGGTCATCACATTGAATACATCATAAGAGATCGGAGCCAAATGGCAGTCTAAGAGGACTGCTCAAGAGACTCATCCTTTCTCCTGTGGGGACAAGAAAACACAGGAGACCAAGGAGACTAAGGGATGTCCATACCTTATAGTTTAATCCCATTATGGGTTGATCTGCCGGACAGACCATCCTCTTGTTATGTATACATTCCACAGTCCTAAATCCAAATAGACGAGTTTCGTCAATAAAACCTGTTGAACATTATTCTGTTGTCTCATATATTCTATTGCTCACTTCGTGACATCTCCCATGAGATGCATGCATGATGAAACTTACCTATTTGCCGAGTGACTACATTCTCAAGTAGACCCTCCGCCTATTTTTGCCCAAGTGTAATCCTTTTTTTACTCATGGTGAATAAGCATTAACACTACCTAATCAAGTAGACACTTAAGCAATTCAATAAGTCTCATACCCACATAATAGTTGTGATAGAACAGTGATCTTATCGAGATGAGGGAGCTGCTCTCGGTAGTCTGCTATTCATGTTTCCAATCATGCACTCTGGCCCATGGCAGTGCAGACTTTCGGAAATTATGTGCCGGCAGGAAATGGCAGAGTCCCCATCCTCTTGATGTGACTGTGCTGTGTATGGTGCAGCAGCAGGGAAACGAGCAGTAGCAAAGAAGAGAGGAGACACTTGTTCAAGCTGTAACGTTTCCTTCCTGGGCAACCTGGGAAAATCAGAGGACCGATGACAGCACCACTAAGCTCAGGCAATGTCTGACACAGACCTTATGTAGACAAAAGAAGTGGGGAGTATAAATCCTGTCAAACTAAAACAACTGCTGGGTATCAAGAGAGTATCTAATATTAGGTCAACTCCAACAGGCTGGTGACTTGCTCCGACGAAGACTGGGCTTTGAAAATCGTTTGGGGCCATCGACATCCAAAACTCGAGTAGGCACTGTTCTAACAACATAGTGGATACCTGCAAATATTAGATATGGAATAGATGTGTATTAGTCTGCAGACATCTACCTTATTTTGGAATTACGCAGGCACAGACCAAAATGATGTGTGCCAGGGCTGACACAAGTGCAGTTCTAGATGTATCTATATAGTAGATTGGATTCTATTGTTGTGTTGGTTGTTTTTAATTAATTTTAAATCAATTTGCCTTTGCTATATGTCGTGGTATTTACTTTTGGTGCTTTTCTTGTGTTGGAGTTGGCCACTTTTGGTGATTTTGATTATTTTCTTCCTTGTGCATTTATTTACTTCTGTGGTATTTAGTATGATGGACACAATTATATTGTTCTTTTTCTCTTGCTATCTTAGATTGATGACAAAATATTCAACAACTAACTTAATCGTGATGTTTTCAAATCATATTGAATGGTTGAGATCATAAACACTGTCCAATGAGTTTTGATTCCCCCTGAAATACATTCTTAACTATGCAGGACCCCCTTGTTTTCATGTGTTTGTGTATAAAGAGCAGGGCAGCAAGAAGGAACACACATCACTGCTGCTTAGCCCTGGCCCACCAGGGATGCACTCAGACCTGAGGGGAAAAAGACCCAAAGGGATTGAAAGAGCAGAATGCCAAGATCACAGTGCAGGAAGGGACACCCAAGCACACACACTAAGAGGAGGAGGAGAGGGGAGAGATCCGAGGATCCAAGCTGTCTAGCAGGGGCACAAAGACCCTTGGAGAAAAGGAGACTGTGAGAAGAGCGGATTTGAAGGGAGAGATCCATATAGTGAAGAAGAAGAGCAGACCCTGGAGAGTGGGGTTGAAATCACCATGGAGGAAAAAGAAAAGAATGTAGAAAAAGACTTGCTGGATAACGGTTACATATTGGGACACTGAGTCCAAAGTTCCACAGCGAACCTAGAGAATCAATTGTGATGAAAATGCTGACTACTGGAACACAGAGTCCAAGTCCCCAAAGAAAACCGAGAGAAACATTTGTTCTGAAACAATGTATGCAGAGATGCAAGCCCCAAAAACTGCATCAAACCCAGACTAATCAAGATACCCTAAGCAAGGAAAGTGAAGCCAAACTCCAAGAGCAAAGGACCGAAGGGCCGACTATGAAACTGGCACCTAATGGGAAAGTCCTGAATCCAAGAGCAAACTACTAAAAAAAAAAAATGTAAAAAAAAAAATCACATACTGCGAAAACAGTTCATGCTTAGATAGTGAGAGCCCAAAGAACTGAAAGTACTAATATCGATCAAACCACGGATTGCTGGGATGACTCCTGAATCCTATAATGAACTGTGAAAGACAACCCTTGCATTAATTAAAAAGGTTAATTAGTACCAACTTTATTTCACAAATCCATCATTTGCCTTGATTCTTTCACACAGCTAACAAGAGTGATACAGCAACATCGCTAAGTTATTGCCTGACAATTCTTTGATTTATCACCAGCACTTGGACTGGAGGCTAACCACCACTGGCAAACAGAATTACCGGGAAGTTCATTGAGTCCTAATGACCCCCTGTGTCTCTATTTTGGGTTCAGCATACTGCTTCACTTTGGAAAGATGCCACTTTAAAGCCACTTTGGCATTTAGGTAGGACGCCAGGAAAAATCCCATTAGAAATATTTAGGTCGCATAAACACAATTACTCCGATTTAGTAGCTATTCACTGCATTTTATTTGGACGGATAAATAGTTTAAATGGTTGAACCAATAAACATTTTACAATGGCCATAACATTGACAGGCAGCATCCTTATCTGATTTGGAAAATGAAATTAGTCGAAGTTCATTAGCTCAGGATGAACTCTGGCTCACATGCATTTTAAAAGTCCCTGTTGGAAGAAATACTTTTCATTAACATTCATGAACCCATTGGGATATGTGCTCCCCTATAACAAGACACCTCCCTACAAGAAATAGGCACTTGTTTTCAAACATTCTGTACAGAAGTGTGGATCTCTCGTCTCAGTTGGATGTGCGTACAGAAGAATCACTATTGAAGAGATCGGTTCCGCCCAGGTAAGGACATATCGTTTTCGAAGCTGGTCACTTCAAAGCCTGTTCACTGGCAGACTTTTTCTTCCTGGTTGGATCTTTGACGGCAGAAGCATTTATTTTGGGGATATGCAGTTCACAGATGCTGCCCACCCATTCAGCCGTGTCATTGAACGATCAATTAGGAAAACTAACTTTTCAAGATACTCACTTTTTTCTCTGTTTATTAGCCCACTCGATTCCTCTGTGCGGCTAGTCTGTCCAGGGGCTCAGTGCCCACCTGGGGTAATCACCATCAACCTCTCAGTTTGCGTCTCCTTTTGTGGATTTGGTGGAAGTCAAATGCATGTCTCGTCCCGAGAGCATCTTGAGGAGCCCTCACCTCATCAAAAGGAAGAGGGCTGTACAAAGGAAGCCCACAGAAAAGTCCAGAATCAGGTGGCTGGATCTTTTCTCATTCTTAACTTAAGCATCGCCTGTCACAGCCGGTCAGATTACATAGCACATTGTTCCAAAAGCAGATACTCTAATCTGGCATCCATAAACCAATACATAACCTTCAAAAAGATGCTCATAAACTAAATAAAAGGTGCTCAACTTTAATTAGTGGAATCTCACTTTCAGGAGCAACTTCTGTAAAATATTCTGATTTTATGTTATGTCATTGTTTAAAGTGCAGACTTTGCTCAAGAACAGCAGAGCTGACCATGGTGTGGTTAACCAGCGCTTGGACTAGCGTCTTATCCGTTGCACAGTACTGTGAGTTGTGATTTGTGTGTCAGTGTGTGGGTCCTTCGGGATTAGTAGGGACCAGCTGAAGATGTGTCAGGACTCACTGTGGCCCATTTCAACATGATGTTTGGGATCTCCTCCCTACAGCTGGGACAAACAGTCTGAGGCACCTGGCAGTGCCTAAACTATAATGGACACTGTGGAAAGTGGCGAGATGTTAAACGCTGCTGATTGTCGTGAGACAGGCAGCCACAGGGAGCTGAAACACTAAATGTTCACTGAAAAGCGGTTTAGCATCTTGTTAGCAAAGAGCGATTATGCAGATGAAACCACAGTAAAAATCACAATGAGGTGAGAAGAATGTTGCTGGAAACTGGGAGAGCCTGAGATGGTGGCTTGAAGGTGCCGGCAAGCAACTGCAGCCTGTACCTTGCTGCACACTTGCTGCACACTGCACATTTACTGTCCTATTGAAAGGATTTGCCGCTGTCACTATCAACATGGGGGAAGCTTCGAGCCCTCTCCTCTGAGGAGGAGGAACATTTCAACTGAAAAAGCTGAAGAACCAACGCCGTCCCTGGGGTTAGTCCTTGGTCAGGTAGTGTTCAAAAGACACCTTTAAAAGCTTTGTGTAATTGGAGAATTGTGGGGGAATTCTGAGCAGATAATAGGATCGAGTTTCAGAGGATGGGCGAGTGACCAAAGAAGCATTGTTTGCAGATCCTGTCTTTGTGGGTGAGTTGGGATTCAAGTTGGATGGTCGATTTGCTGTGCAAATAGCGTGCCACCAGATCTGTAGAGTTTAGCCACCAGGTACGCTGCTATGCTACTTAAGACTGCTTTGTAGATGATAAATGCAGTCCTGACCAGTAACCGGGCACAAAGAGAAAGTCAGTGTAGTTTGCATAGGATTGGTATGATTCTGTCAAATTTCTATGCACCCATAATCAGGCATACTGTGGCGTGGTGGACTGCTATTAGGGGAGTCCATGAGCAGCCAAGAGCCTCATTAGTAGGGCACTGCCCCAATCAGTATATAAGACCACAAGGGCCTTCACCACGTTCCAGAAGTCTTGCAGGGGATGAAGGGCTATGTTTTGTGAAGGGTGGCTATTTAAAGCGAGGCCTTTGGGTCTTCCTGTCTATGTGTTCCTGGAATGGCAGCCTGCTGTTGATGTTGAAGTCTAAAGATTTTGCTGAATCCGCGAGTTGGAGATAAACTCCTTCTAGGCACATACCATTGAGCTATTGTTGGATGAGTTCTTGTTTAGCGGGGGGCTACTGAGTGCAAATTCATTTTGAGAGAGGTTAAGATTGAGTGGAGGATTTCTAGCTTATCGCAGAGATAAGTGACGTCTCGTGGGCATTTTATTCTCATGCACATCTGAGTATTGTCCATGTATTGGAAGGTGGCTAAATCAGGATCTTTGAAGAGGGTGCCCAGAGGCTCCATGTAAAGGTTAAAGAGGATCAGTAAGAGGATGGGGCCTTTTGGGACTCCACAGAAGACTGGGAATCTGTTAGAAAGCAATGTGTTCATCTGGAGGCCTCCTGTCTGCCCAAGAAGTAGGAAGTAAACTAATTCAAGACAGTTCCAATGAATCCCATCCTGTCTGCAAGGCAGGAGAGGAGAATGCAGTGGTCGATACTGATGAGAGGTCAGGGAGTGTGAGGAGGCATGAGTCGCCCTTTTCCATGATTTGGAGAGCTTCATCCACCACCTAGATGGCGGCTGTCTTGGTGCTAGACTTCGGGCTGCACCCCCATCCATAACTGTATAGAGGTGTGGTTGCCCAATTCTGGTGAGAAGTTGTGTAGCACCCACGATTTTGCCCATAAAATGGAGTTTGTAATGGGTCGATAGTTCGCCAGGTAGTCTGTGTCTAGGGTCTGTTTTTTAAAAAGAGGGTGCATGAGACCGTTTCAAGAGTGTCCTGAATGAACCTTCTTAGAGGGAGGCCTTAACGATGCTTGTGATTGCTTTAAACGCAGGGCCCATCAATTGTTAAATGATCGAGGCTGGGATGATATTATCTATCTCAGCAGGGGTTAGGTTTGAGGGAGGCAAGTATTTTTAAGAGATCTGGGGACTGGGGGAGAGAGAGAAGAGAATTCAGTCCAGAGGGGCATAATGCACGCTGAGGTATGTGGGCTGACAGTGGAGGGTAGGGAGGGTTGATTAGATTATCTGTCAGAATGAGCCTTGTTTTCAATGAAAAAGTTGCTGATTCCCTCATATAATTTCTGAGCTGCTGGCACTTCTGGTTCGAGTGAAGGTTTGGTATAATGCTCAACTACATCGAAGAAGGCTTTGCTCCTGTTAGAGACGGCAGCAATTGTGGTGGAGTAGTAAGCATCTTTGGCATCGATAATCAGAAGCCTACAGTTGGTGCAGAAACAGATCAGAGGTTAGTGAGATCTCCAGTCAATTGTTTGAGCCACTATTTCTTTAGGTCTCTGTTTGAAAGCTTGTTGGAGGCGGCCTCAGGGGTGTACCAAGTGGCAGATGGTGTGGTCGTATTGCAGCTGTTTTTAGGGTGGCATGGGTGTTTAACAGTTTCATAGCAGACTTGTTGAATAGTTCCAAGAATATTGAGGCATTCTCTGTGGCGGGAAAGTCTGCAAAGTTTGCTTCTGGATCATTGAATGAGAAGGTTTTGAAAGAGAGGCATGCAGTGAGGGGCTTTCAGCCAAACATTTGTGGGCCATGGTCACCAAATTACGTAATCTCCAGGAGTATGCTTCTGCAGGCACCTACTTTAGTGAGATCCAGAGTAGTTGTGCATCCACCTACATCTGTGACCTTACAGGCAATATTGTAGTAATGACCTTTACTATGAGTTTATTACAATCAATGAGTCATGTTTGGCCGTTGGGTTCCCTCGGGAGGATAGCTCAGGGGCAACGTGCTCGCCTTGGAAGCAAGACGACATGGAGCAACACAGGTTTGATCCCCGGGTCCGCGCTTAGAAACCTCTGGGTATTAAGCGTGTTATAAATAACCTATCAGGTCAGGCGTTAAACCAGGAACACCAGAAATGCCCCTCTTTGACAACAAATTGCAAATTATTTCCACTGGGACCCTCTCTTGCTGATACATAAAGGAAAATAAACAAAGCACTGAGACTGGGGGAAAATGTGGATATTCTATTAACTATATTCATATTGTTCAGAGACTGACATGTTCCAACTTTCCAACCTTAAAAAGGAATCTGATGATCCAACCTCCCATGAAAAAGTTGTCGACTGAAAGGGACAAAACACAGTCAACAGTTTGTAGCCTGAGAACAAAAAAAAGGAGTGTCCTAAGGTACAGACGGAGCCACCATGATCACGTGGGTCCCTGCAAAAGGAGACAAGGAGGCTGTAAAGACTAGAGCTAGCATTGAAATGACAAATCTTCCCTTTCCTCATTAATCAATGTGTGTTCTTCTGATCAGATCTTTGTTGGCCAAGTCATTTGTATTAAGCGCTGCATGCACTTCTGGCACAAGAAGGGCTAAACAAAGAATACATGTGTTTGAGAATTGTTTAACCTCTCTAAGGGCAAAGCCTGAGGAGACGTCTTGCAGAAGGGTATACCCAGACCGAGACGCATACAATTAGTTGGAATGTTCAATCATCCAAAAGTGACTGTACCCATCGCTCGCAGATTCGATGCAGACCAGAAAATCACTGAGCATTATAGGCTATCTAGACCCCTTTGCACAATTTATAGGCTATGTAGGCCCCTTTGCATAATATAAAAGTGGCTTCCATGTAGGGGGGACAACAGGATCTACACAAGACCTCTAGGAGGTGGTATATTTTGTATCTTAGCTTTTCCTACTGAGGGTGCTGTCTGCTTTACCAGGGATGCTAATGTATCCTGTTTGATGTGAGCACAAGATGTTGTAAAGCCTCTTCATGAAGGTGCCTGATCCTGGACTAATGATCCTTCTCACTCTTTCTATGCAGCAGGTCCGGCTCTGCATGAAAACTATGAACTGATGAAGAATGAAAGGAGTGGTGTCTTAAGTCTCAGAGGGGAAAAGGAGCTCACTCACTACTTTGAGTGGCTCCCCCTTTCTGTTCTGTTCTCCAATATACTCCACTACAGAGTCCAGGAGCGGCCTGTCCAGCATTTAATTTCTGAGCAAGGTACAGCCCCAATCACTCCATGATTCCACGCCCTCCTTTCCTGTTCGGTACGTCATCTTGTAAGAAACAATATGCCTGTAATTCGCAGAGACAAGCTCAACTACCCAGCTGAAATCCCAAGGTAACACTGACTTTCTACATGGCCAGAAAAGGAGAAGTGGGCTTTCATGCACAGATCTAGCACACAAGTCTTTCCTCCAACTCACCACCAACAGCAACAACACCACAAAACAAGTGGTGGGCAGGGGGTAACACGCACGCAGGCAGAGGATAACATACAACAATGCCTGAAAGAACAAGGAAACTACGCCCCAGAGATGACCCATCTTCCATCTACCTATAAATGCAAGCCCACAAAAGGACTCCACTGAGAGGCAGGGTTCTTGGGGGAGACTTGAGGCTGCAACAGCAAGATTTAGGCCATCACAGTCAGACACCTAAGGGGCACACCCTCAAATGGATTAGGAACGCTCATCCAGCAAGACCTGCAACAGCAAAGCCAGGATGAAGATACAAAAGGCGTAATTTCAGTTCTCTATATCTCAATGTGTGAAGAGCCTGCGTTAAAGCATAGCAACAAGGGGGATTTGCGTGTTAGCGGTAGAGCTAATTCTATTCCTTGCAACGGATAGAGGATTCTTTCTTTTTATTTTCTGATGAGGCATGCAATTTTACATGTTCACTTGCTAGGACCCATCGCAAATGAGGTGCAGGTATCATGACAAAGAGGGATGAAGTCTTAATGTAAATTGCCCGGAAAAGATACTTTAACTTCCAGGAAACAATATTAATATTCATTTCAATACTTGTTTTCAACAGACCCCTAGTGCCTTCCAGAAAGTAAGACTGAACATCACAAATACAAACAGTAATTTAGACTTTAAATCCACTTTAAATACTGAAAATCTTGTGGCAGAAAAAGACGCAATGTACAAAGAGTATTTATTTTATTTGTATTGCGCATAGACATGGCCCGTAAGCATAATAGCGCAAGGACATACAATTAGGACACACAACTAGGATCAGAGAGCAGGGCAGGAGTGGACAAAGATCGGTTTGGGAGAAGTGGATAGTCTTCAGATCCCGTTTAAATTTCAGAAAGCTGGTACAGGCTCTCAAATCCGGTGACCGGTCATTCCAAAGCCTTGGAGCTGTGTGGACAAAAGAGTTCCGCGCAACAACAGCCAGACTTGTTTTACGGATAAGCAGGAGATTCGAGTTGTTAGATCGCAGGACCCGTCTTTCCGGCAGCCAGACCAGTTTCTCTGCAAGATATCTGGGGACATCTCTATGCAGGCATTAATGTGTGATGCAGTGTCCAAAAAAACACTCTTTTCCACTGGGAGCCAGTGGAGATGTTGTCTAGCGACGGATACGTGGTCAGATCTTTTAAGACCTTCCACCACCCTCACCGATATATTTTGAATGACCTGTAATCTGGGCAGTTCCCCTTTGCCAACACCCAGGAGAAGGCTAGAACAATAGTCTATGCGGGCCACAATAATTGTCCTTGCGATTGCTGCACAGTTGGATTTACTGAGGAAGGGTCCGATTTGGGTCAGCAGTCTGTGCTAGATACCAGGCCACTAACATGTGCATTCATGGAAAGCTCCTGATCCAGAACCAACCCCCAAGGTGTTCACCTTGTTGAGTGTATTGATTTTGCAGCCTGCAATGTTAAAGACTTGGTATTTATTCCCAAGTTTTCTAGTCTGGCCAACAGTGCCAGCAATCATCAGCTCTGTTTGCTTGGCATTCAGTGCTAGCCCATTATCCCTCATCCATGATTTAATGCGGCTGAACACATGGTTGACAGAGGTGGTATCTTTGGCATAGTACCCGGTGAAGCGGATCAGACACTGAGTGTCATATGGTTAGCATACAGGGAGCCTTCCACATCCAGCATGTTAAAGAGGGGAGTGGTAACTATTTTAAACAAAGTAGGCGAGATACATGCCCCCTGTGGCACCCTGTATGTCACCAGATAACTTTCGGCCATGGCATCATTACAGAAAACATTGGCCATTCGACCAGAAAGAAATGATTTGATCCAGTTGGCTGCATTGGGAGAAAAGAAAGCAGTATCACAGAATCTCTGTACCAATATAGCATGATCCACCACATCAAACGCAGAGAACAGATCCAGCAACATAAGCATAACTGTACTGCCCACTTCAAAATGATGTAGAATATTGGATTTAAGATCCAGTGACGTGGACTCGGTGCCATGTGATGTTATGAAACCAACTGTTTATATCCTAGAAGGTTGTGGGTTTCCAGGAAGCCCTGAATCTGGATATATGCTACCCTATCCAAAATCTTAAGAGGAAAGGCTATATTTGTAATAGGGCGATAGTTCTCTGGCAGAGCTGGGTCAAGAGATGGTTTCTTCAACAGAGAGGAGATCCATGCCTGCTTGATGGAGCAGGGTACATTATCCTCTTGAAAGGTGCAATTGACAAATTTGGTTATTATTGGCAGTAGTTAAGCCACACCGGCCTTAATCACTGCTGGGCAGATGTCCCCCTTGCATGTGGTGGGCTTAAGACTAGCCAGTATAACTGCCATTTCTGTTTCCTCCTTAAAGGAGAAGGATGCAGCAATGTGTGGAGGAAGATCGTAAACCATGGAGACTTCATAGAGTCTAAGGTGGTATAGTTTATGTTGGTATTTTTTCTGATCTTTTCAATTTTTACTCTCATTGCTTCCTGTATGCTGGTACACCAGGTGCTATCTTTAACAACTTCTGTTGTGGTGGGGCATGGGGTCTCAAGTTCTTTAGGAGCCTAAACAGTTGCTTTATATTAGAGGGATCGTCAGAAAGTCTGTTGTCATACAGCTGTCTTTTTGCCTCATAGATAGTAGTTTTGTACTGCTTGGCGGCATTGGAATAGTCCAATTTGTTGGCCCAGATGGACCAGAGATTCACCTACGTTTGTGGATCTCAGTAGAGAACCAGTTTTCATCCTGAAGTGACCTTTTCCCTGTTACCAGCTTTGTTTTTCTTTTCTTTGTATTCTGATGCCTCTTGTGGCACCTTGAGACTAGCTAGTGCCAGGCTTCACCACGAACGTCCTACAAGTTGTGAGTTTTAAAAATTTTTGTTTGCTCAAATATTTTACTAATAGTGCAATTTTTTACATTTGGTTTCAAGCCCTTTAATAAATGTATAGGCCACCATCAAGCAAAATATCTGGCCCTGAGCCTCATTCACACCACTTTAACGCTCTGAAAATCCAAAGAAAGAAATAATAAAGAACAGATCAATACAAAATAACAGCTAAGCAATCCATGTGCCTATGGAAATCCAGATAATAACATACAGTAGACCACTGATTAACTAAGGAAATGCACTAAGCTGGAAAACAAAGTCATTTGGGTAGTCATTAGATAAGCCAGCTGTGGAGAACCAGGAAGATCGAGGGATGCCATTGGATACGCTTAGCAGCCCCTGGAGGTATAAAACGGGGGATCCCTTTTTGACCATCTCAACCCAAAGTCTGCCTCACAGTCACCAACCCTGGGTATTGGCTGAATGTCACAGTCCAAAAAGCCCTAGCCAGTAGTGAATGTCGTTTATATTAATGGGAACAACCACAGCAGAGCGAGGGTTCATATCCGCCATGCTGCAGGCCGTAGAGAACAGCAAAATTCAGAAAGGGGCACACATTGGTCCGTACCCATTGCAAAAGTATGAACCTTGCAGACCACTCTACAGATATCGAAGGGATTACCCCAGCTAGTGGCTCAGATAATTCCCTGCTACTAGAAACCCTTCACCACAGTGCAAGGTTGACATGCAAGGTTTGCACACCACAAGACCACTTCCACTTGACTCCAAGATAGCAGAAGAGGATTTAAAACCTTGGTACATGTCTGGAGAAGCAATTTACTAATTGGGGAAATTCAGAGGGACAGAAACCCACCAAACCCATATATATTGCCCATGCACATGTTTCTCTACTAACAAAAGGAAAGGCCCCTCAACGTTGACCCGACCTCTATCCAGGGCAAGCAAATGTACTCTAGAAACGGACTGCTGGGATCACAGTCTATTGGCAGAATATAACTATTGTCCAGAGCTTTTAGCTACACCACAAAGACACACCGTTTAATAGTGCACTCTCCAGTACGCCATAATTAGGTGTAAAGAAATAATAAAGTGGATCTAGCATTCCAGGGAAGCCAGGTCAGGACAGCACATGCCTATTGTTTTGGATCTCCACTTTCAAAGTCCAACCAACACCGCTAGTGGGGCGTTGGCCCCACCCGAATCACACATGCAGGGTGTGGTTTCTTTTGGCAGTTGTACTACTGCTGTATGGTACTCCTGGATGAACACTAGATAAGTTTCCACCTACTGGATATCCTAGGTGTGAGAATTAAATGCCTTTTCCACAAAGCCAGTATGTCTTATTTGAAAGCTTGAATTTTCGATAGAAAGTTATAACGTCTGCAAACAAAAACCAATAGGGGCACGCTGCACTTTCTTTTCATAGAACATCATTAAGCAACTCTCCGTAATTGGAGGCTTCCCTCACATCTTACTCCACATCAGGAAGGTGCTTTAAAACAGGAACCTCCTTAATCAATTTGACCCAAAGTTAGTAAAGGTTTTTCACTGCAAAGGAATCTTGCACTTCAAGGTCTCACTTCAACCATACTAAAGACACATTCCCTCCTGGTGTGGCATGGAAAGGGAGCATTGAATAGATATTTGTCTCTATAATTTCGTCTTTGGCCCAACCACATCTATTCCCTGCCGTATATGCCCACAGGCTTCCAGAGACTCCAATTTACCACCAGTCTATATCAAAGGCCATGGGCCTACACTGTCAGGCAGTACGAGACGTCAATACGGACCCGGATCTTGTATGACCATTGGTGCATGCCGTGAATAGCATAACAATGGTGACAACAGGGAAAATACACTTCCCAGAGGCCTGTGCTGTTTGTGAGGTCATCACGGCAATGTCCATGACATTATCGCAGTCAGATCTATGCAGCCAATCGCGTACTGAGAATCTCTCAGACGTGAAGACCAGGAAGTCAAAAGAAGGTCGATACCGCTGTCTAATGCTTCTCAACGTCTTTGTGGGTGCTGTTCCCTTTGTATCAGGTGGAATTCTATAAGTTACCAGATCCTTTCACTTGCCTTTTGGATTTCAGCCTGTCTCATGTTGCCCTGTACTGTGTTCAGTCGGATGGATCTCCGGATTTTGAGCCTGCCTGTACTATGGAAACATGTGCCTGCTTTATGCTTGCTTGGATTAGACCTATTAGAAAACTGGACTTTGAACTAGGTCTGTACGTCCCAGTGTTTTCCCTCTGGGCTCCTTTGGCTGGATTTTGCTTCTTTGCTGCCTGACAGTTTCCATGAACATAAAGGGATAACTGCTTCTCCGTTACTTTGTTTTCTGGATTTCCTCTATTCTTTAGTCTCGGGAGGATAGCTCAGGGTCAAGGTCCTAGTCTTGGAAGCAAGACGAAACAGAGCACCACAGGTTCGAACCCCGGGTCCGCGCTTAGAACCCTCTGGGTATTAAGCGTGTTATAAATAACCTATCATATCATATCAGGCATCCTCGTGCCACCAGGTTTTAGGTCCTTGTGGGAATTTCTTGGACTTGTCGCTCCGGATTAGCCTGCACTGAGAGCATCGGGCGGGGTTCTGATCAATGGACTTTGCAACCTGTTCCTATCTGGGAGGACAAAGCAAGAAGGAAGAAAAGACTGGGTAGGTATTTGTTATTGTGGGAAGTACGGACGGTTTATTGAGTATGTGAGATTAATATTTGTGTGGTTTCCTTTTACGGCTCAGCAACGTTTCCCTACTGAACCCTGTCTTTCTGGTGGATCAGTTTGTGTTCCTGGCTTCACCTCACAATCGCTTCACTGATTTTCTAGTGGATGGGCTTATTTCTCACCCTGCACCAGAATATTGGGAGGGAAGTCTTTTGTACGTCTACTGGAGGTCTCTCAGCAGTTTATCATCTGGGTATCTGACAAACCTGACATAGACAGAGTACAAGGTTAGGGGACAGGTCTGTTGTTGGGAGAAACATGGAACTATGTGCTAGGGCAAATGTAATAACTAGTATTTAACTCTACTTTCCACTCCCACTTTTTGAAGCTAATGACAAGATGTACAGGAGCCTTAAAACAGCTGCATGGGAAGCACTATATACAGTTGGGTAGGAGTTCAGGCAAAATCATTCACAAGTAAGCACTGGCCAAACAGAATGTCTGATTTAGAGCTTGCATCATACAGATGAGATTCAAAGCCACGCATACACTTCCTTGCATCTGACTGTATGCGCATACACAGCCTTTGTGAAAGAAAACTCTTCATGGAATAGAATTCCACAAAGCAATAATCCACCCAGCAGGTTATACCCCATGGTAAGGCGTGCTTATTAGTTTTAGACTCACTGCATGCAACATAATGCCTATATGAAGAAGGTAAGATAGTTCTGCAGTCGTAATAAAATCTAAAAACTCTCCTAACATCCAGACAATGGAGCAGTCTATCAGCATTTTTGATGGAGACCAGAAAGTAGGAAGGCAAAGTTCCAGATTGATATGAAAATCTGCCAGGACACCGAGCACACAAAGCATGCATTAACAATATTTTCTTTATGAACGGATGCATAAGGAACTCAGGAGGACAGTGACTAACTTTCTCCTCATGCAAACTAAAGTGAAGACGATAAGAAACAGTCTCCTGAGATACCTGTTTAAATGTACTGCATCTATGGCATGAGCCAACAGAAATAATGCTACATTAACATCCCAAGTTTGGTGAAGCGTTCAAAACAGATTTTAGACATGCATAAACCAGTGAATATGACAGTTAACCATAACAATCTCCAAAGAAAAGCACCCCATTCCCTGTGGCACTAATTCGGACTCATGGCCAATCATCTGGATACCGGTTCTGATCATGCTGACCACTAAAACATGTTTAAACACATACACGATCAAGTGCATTAAAAGGGACGGACCTTTTTCCAGATCTAAGGAGTGTATCCTTAGGCACGTGTCCCTGTATGGGTTTAGCATGGAAGGTGTTAATAAGGCAATATTAGCCTGATGGAGGCCTTGTCATCCACATATTACACTGTTGCATGCACTGTGGTGGCAAATTCTGGGATTAATAGGTGTGAGTCATCAGAATGGCGGTGACAGAGCTGGCCTCATGACAAGTAGAGATGGGGAGAAGCTGGCTCATTTGCATGCAGTGCATGGACCTGGAACAAATGCGACATTGTGGAGATTAGCCTATTCCAGCAACTCCTGCCCTTGCACAAGCTGGGAAACTGCGAGAATACGAAAGTTATAAAAGGAAATGTGTATCAGTCCATCATAAATAGATCTCCGCTCTGTGTCCAGATACATGCCCCTCTAGGATGCATAAATCTGAGTTTGGCAATTTCATTTGGAGGCTAAATATTCCCAAAGTATGTTTTTTTCTAAAAAAGAAGGAATACTCTGAAAAAGAAGGAATACCATCTCTGGATGAGGCTAACGATGATGTGAGTGGTGTCCAAGTTTAATGGACGGCCTAGTGGATATTGTCAATTTGTGCTAGATGAGTGGCCAAAAACCTGATAGTCTATGTACACCAACTCGCCCCCTGCTTTGAAACAAAAGCCCTTAAGGCCAGAACATTCGGCTTCAGTTAAAACACTTAGATCTGCACCAGAAGGCACCCCATCGTGGCCCTGAAATAATACTCCAAATAGTATGATGTGCTGAAAAGCTGGTAATCCTGAATCAAGAAGGAACCCTGGTTATTGAATTGTCCTTCTTCCACCACCATACTGGTCAATGTACATCACCAATTAAATTGGAATCCGGTCTGAACGTGGTTGCAATGCTCCACCCACTGATGCTTGATGAACCACATCCAGTTCTACAGTTTGGGAGTATATTAACGGATCTATGAACTTTTACAGATTTGTTTTGCTTAATGGCAATTTCACCAAATGATTTTTGGCTGATCATCGTTTTTTTTAATTTTATTTTTTTACTTCAAACAGTGTTGGGAGGAGGAACCGTCTGCACCCTCTCCCCCTGCTTCGACCCTAAACCTCCCTTTCTATACTTACCATCTACATGTTTGTGGTAATAAAAAGGCAAAGAATGTGGCAAAAAAAAAACATTCAGTGAAATTGACCTTTGGCAAAAGCGGGTAATACCATATGAACAAACTCTTAGCGCTTTCTAGCACATCACATGAAATATCTCAAACTACACCAGAGGAACAAATGACCTACCTCTCTGTAATGTTCTTTCTGATGGATGTTCCTCCCATCCCACAGATTCCATAAAATTGATATTCATCTCCTTGCGCAGTTGGTCTTTGGAAACATTTCCACCAATAGAGGGTGCAGCGCACCTTTGCCCAACACATCTGAGTGCCCACACCGGACAGGACATCGGGCCAGTATATATTGAGCCGCTGCGCCCCATGAATTTAGTTCCACTCTTTTACCTTGATACTGAAGGGCCGCAGAACCAAAGTGTACAAGCTAGCTGCCAACTGGGGAAGGTGATTAGGAATCCACAGGAGGAACATCAATCAGAAAGAACATTATCAAGAGGTAAGTCATTTGTTCTTTTAATGGATTCCTTCCTCCCATAGATTCCTCATCTTTGAGAGACTCCCATAGCAGTACATTGATATGGGGGAGGGAAGAGAGAAAGGACACCACCTAAACCAGAAAACTCTGAAGGATCACTGTGAGAAACCTCCCCTTGGATCCTCTGTGCAGGTGGGCAGACAAAGGCCATCCCTCTTAGATCTTAACCCTGAGGGTGGAGAAGCGAGGGAGGATCATCTCAGTGGAGGGTCCTTGGGGATTGGGAGTGAGATATACTCAGACGAGGCGTGGTATTCCACACTTCCCTTCCAGGAACATGGGATATTGTTATCCAAGTCCCATTGACCAAGAAAAGGATACGAGATGCCACCAGTCCAGACCTACCAGAAGATGGCAAAAAGGGTTAAATATAAGATGGGTGAGACATGGTACCTCCTTTTTCTATTGACGACCAATCTAAATGTTTATGGGCTATTATAAGCCAGGTTACCTCATTTCCCCACATGTAACTCTTGACAGTACTGGGACGAAGAAGATGCACCTAAGAGTAATGAAGACTGCACTCTTTCAC
Source organism: Ambystoma mexicanum (assembly GCF_040938575.1). Taxonomy (NCBI): domain Eukaryota; kingdom Metazoa; phylum Chordata; class Amphibia; order Caudata; family Ambystomatidae; genus Ambystoma; species Ambystoma mexicanum. Next base: position 1,108,042,773 of record NC_090925.1, read on the forward strand.
CACTCTGGTACTGGGACGAGAAAGATGCCTGCTTTGAGATGTGAGGGTCAAGCATGTCCCTTTGATTGTGGTCGGGCAGGGCTAATCAAGCATCCACACCTGCAGCCTGTCAAGGGGCTGCAGGTATACAAAAGGACATCAGCCCAGCAGGGAAGAGAGCAACAGGGAGAACAGCAGGAGACCCTTGTGAGGGGGCAGCAGTGCTGTAACCAGAGAATGAGCCAGGATGTCGGCAGCTGTCCCAGAGGACTAGTGGGACCCGATGTGAATGGGCTATGTACTTCCCACAAGCCTGGGAGCCTCCGTAAGGAACAAGTTACTTACCTGTAACTGTTGTTCTCCAGCATGGGTCTGTCATGGATTCACATGCTCATGAATATTCCCCGTCGTCAGGCTGGGAATCCTCGGTAAAGAAAAATCAGTACCAGTTTCGTTTCTGATCTGTCTTTCGTAGTAGTAACCAATCACTGATCTCTGCGTCATACTGACCACAGCCAATGACTGCCATCTTCAGATTTGGTAGCACGTGAAGTGGCAGTATGACCAAGTGAAGAGCCGCAGAGGGGTAGGCAGGAGGGTTTGCATGTGAATCCATGCCAGACCCATGCTGGAGAACAACAGTTACAGGTAAGTAACTTGTTCCTTCTCCAGCATGGGGTCTGGCATGGATTCACATGCTCATGAATAAAAGAATACATAGCAGTACCCACATGCACAAGCACGGGAGGTGGCAAAGGCTCAACATTAAGCAGTACATCCAAAACTCAACATTAAGCAATTCTTACCTCCTCACCAGGCTCACCTTAGGCGAACAGGTTGCGCAGCACTGCTTGGCCGACCCTGGACTCCTCCCTGGAATCCCGGTCGACGCAGTAGAATTTCGTGAAGGTGTGCGTCGACCTCCACGTAGCAGCCCTGCAGATGTCCAGCAAGGGCATACCAGACAGTAACGCCGTGGTAGCTGCGATCGCTCTGGTGGAATGGGCTCTCGGACGGCCAGGCAGCGGTCGGTTTGCCAACCGATGACAGTACATGATACAGCCGGAGAGCCATCTGGAAATGGAAGTCTTCAAGAGAGCCTTCCCCTGATTGACAGGTCCAAAGTTCACAAAAAGTTGTGACGGCTTCCGAAAGCTCTTCGTGCGGTACACATAGAACTTCAGCGCTCTAGCCACATCCAGCGAGTGCAAAGTCCTTTCAGCCGGCGACAAAGGCGACGGGAAGAAAACAGGCAACACCAAGGGTTTGTTGAGGTGGAAGTCCGGCAGCACCTTGGGCATGAAGGAGGGGTGCGTCCTGAGCACTACCCTCGTGTCGTGAAAAGTCAAGTACGGGGGCTTGCAGGAAAGGGCCTGGATCTCTCCCACCTGTCGTGCGGAGGTGATGGCCACAGGAAACGCTGTTTTCCACGACAAGAACTTCAACGGAGCTGAGTGCAGAGGCTCAAACGGAGGTCCCATGAGCTTGGTCAGCACCACGTTGAGCTCCCACGTCGGGGCCGGAGCCTTCTCCAGCGGGAACGATCTGAACAGTCCCTTCATGAATTCCTTCACCAGGCGATGAGACCACAAAGACGTCCGCCCCGTGGTTCTGGTGTATCGGGAGATCGCAGCAAGATGAATCTTGATGGAAGCGTGTGCCAGTCCAGCCTTAGCCAGCGTCAGCAGGTACGGCAGTATTTGAGGAGCCGTGATTCGTAGAGGGTTAATCTTCTGTGCGTGGCACCAGACAGAGAACCTCTTCCATTTGTGTCCGTAGCATTTAAGAGTTGAGGACGCCCTGGCCTTTGCAAGAACCTCTCTGCAGTCGGCCGGTATGTCGTAACCTCCAAACTCTAACGCTGCAGGAGCCAGGCCTGCAAGTTCAGCGACTTCGGGTCGTGATGGAGGATGGCGCCTCCTTCCCTGGAAAGAAGATCCGCGTCCACTGGCAGCTTGATTGACGGGGACGCTGACAAGTCCAGAAGGTCCGGGAACCATATCGGTCTCGGCAACGCAGGTGCATCGAGGATCATCCTGCACCGTGACCTCTTGAGCTGGCTGATGAGCCGGATCATCAGCGGCAATAGAGGGAACGCATATAGGGACAGGCCCTCCCAGGGGAGCGAGAAAGCATCGCCCATGCTCCTCGGCTGGGGAAACCTGCTGGCAAACCTCTGGCACTTGGAGTTTGCCGCCGTCGCGAACAGGTCGATCTGGGGTGTGCCCCACCGTCGGAAGAGGCGGTCCACTAGATCCTGTCGTAGTTCCCACTCATGGCACGAGCGCAGCTCTCTGCTGAGCGAGTCGGCGATGGTGTTCTTTATTCCTGCCAGATGAAACGGCACCAGAAACATCCCTTGGGCGACGGCCCAATGCCACAGGTCCTGTGCCTCCTTGGACAGAGCTGGGGATCTGGTACCGCCCTGCTTCCTGATGTAGAACATGGTGGTGGTGTTGTCGGTGAAGATCCTCACCACCTTGCCCTTGAGGGACGGAAGAAAAGACCCGAGGGCCCAAAACACTGCACGGAGTTCCAGGACGTTGATATGGAGGGACCTCTCCGCCGGCAGCCAAAGACCCCTCGCGTGCAGGTTTTCGGTGTGCGCTCCCCACCCTTCCAGGGAGGCATCCGTGGTCACTGTCTTCTGGTGGCCCGGGGTCTGGAAGTCCATGCCCGCCGTCAGATGCGCGCGGGTGCCCCACCACCGGATCGCTCGTCGGAAACTCTCATCGAGTGTGATCCTGTCCTCGAAGCCGCCCGTCGTCTGGATCCAGCGAGCGTCCAGGAACTCCTGCAACGGGCGCATCCGAAGCCTGCACAGGCGGATGAGATAAATGCAAGAAGACATCATTCCGAGGAGGGACTTGATGGACCTCACCCTGGCCGCGTCCGCAACCAGCATCCGCTGCACCTTGCCCAAGATGGCCCTCGTCCTTTCCTCCGACGGAGAGGCCAGAAGCGACACTGTGTCGAGCCTCGCTCCCAGAAACAGTGCGTCTTGTGAGGGCACCAGGTGGGACTTGGTGTAGTTTATGGAGAATCCCAGGTCCGTGAGTAGTTGGACGGTCCTTGCCGTGTGCTCCGCGACGCGCTCCTTCGTCTTCGCTCGGATGAGCCAGTCGTCCAGGTAGGGGTAGACGTGGATCCCCTCTCGGCGCAGCTGCGCCGCCACCGGTGTGAGGCACTTGGTGAACACCCTGGGTGCCGACCTCAATCCGAAGGGAAGGGCTCTGAACCGGTAGTGACGCCCTTGGACCACGAACCTGAGAAACTTTCGGTGTCCCTTTAGGATGGGGATATGGAAGTAGGCATCCTCCAAATCCAACGACGACAGGAAATCGTCCTCCTCCAGTTGACCCAGGACGTGTTGGAGGGTGACCATCCGGAACTTCTGTGCCTTGATGAATTTGTTCAGTCGTCGTAGGTCCAGGATGGGACGCCATCCTCCAGTCTTCTTCTTCACGAGGAAGTATCTTGAGTAAACTCCGGAGCCCAGAAGCCTCTTTGGCACGAGCTCGATGGCGCCCTTCTTGAGCATCGCCTTTACCTCCAAGAGAAGTTGAGGGACGTGATGTTCCTTCCTGGCCACAGGGGGGACGCGCGGGCACCTCTTTAGAAACTCGAGCGCGTGACCCTGAGCCATGGCGTCCAGCACCCAACGGTCAGTGGAGATGGACTTCCACGCGCTGACGAAGCTCGCCAGCCGGCCTCCCACCTGGGTGCTTCGGTGGGGGCCCGACCCCACGGCCGGTTCAGTCCTGCTTCGACGAGGCTTTGCCGCCTTGTCCTCCTTGGCGACGACGGCGGGGTCGGCCTGACTTGCCTCGTCCCCTGTAAGCTTCCTGTGACGACCAACGGGCCACTTGACAGTAGGTGGAAAATCCGCCGCTGGAACCTTTGGCGGCACCCTGTTTGCCTCTGCCACTCCGAAAGGGTGGCCGCCGTTGCTGGAGAACCCCAAGAGCATGGGCCGTCTCCGTGTCCGCCTTGATGGCTTGAAGGGAATCATCCACTGTTTTCCCAAACAGGTTGTTCCCGTCGAACGGCATGTCCAAGACTCTGGTCTGCACGTCCTCACGGAAGTCAGTAGCCTTGAGCCATCCACGCCGCCTAAGGCACACGCCGTTGCCCAACTGGCGAAATCCAGTGTCAGCGATGTCCGTCGCTATCGTAATGGCATGGTCCGACGCCACCTCTCCTTCCTGCAAGATCTCTAGGGCTTCCGCCCTCTTGTCGTCTGGTAGGAAGTCCAGCAGGGGGGGCAGTTTGTACCACAACTCCCTGTCGTAGCGGGCTACGATAGCCAAGGCGTTGGCAGCCTTAATCGTCGTTGCTGCCGATGAGATGACTCTGCGTCCCATCGTGTCCAATTTCTTTGCCTCGCTGTCCGGCGGGGAGGTTGACGTAGAGGCCGCGCCCCCCCTGCTTTCTTCCTGGCCGCCGCGGAGACGACCGAGTCCGGGGTCGGCTGTGCCCGAAGGCACAAGGGGGCCGCGTCTGGGACCCGGTACTTCTTCTCGTACCGATCCCTTATAGCCGGCGTCGTGGATGGGTTCTTGAGGAGGGAGAGGCCCTCATCCCAAATATCGTCTAGTAGAGGTACAGCGAGGACCGTCTTCCTCTTGGTCTCGCGCCGTTGATAAAGTAAACCTTCCTTCTTCTTCTCTTCCGGGCAGAGCTGGAAAAGCTCGGATGCCCTGGCGATCATGGAGTGAAACGATCCAATCTCATCGGGCGGGGAAGCCCGGGTGGGAGATGATGACGGGAGATCCTCGTCGTAAACCTCGTCGTCTGTACCCGTCGCGGCCGTGTCAGTCCCCGTATCATCCCCACGTGTCGTGGACGGGGAGGAGGGCTGAGCAGGGCGCGATGGCTGAATAGGAGGTGGAGGATGAATCCTTCTTCTCTTAGGAGGAGGGCTCCCAGAAGGGCCTGGCTCCAGGTCCCCCGTCGGGAGCGGTTCCTCCGTTGGTGGTAACGGCAGTCTCGTCCTTATCTCCGAGCATAAGGACTGTATAGCCAACAAAATGGCCGCAGAGTTGTCTTGCGGCACTGGTTGAGGGAGTTCCGATGGGCGATCAGGAGCCCCGTCGGCACCCTCGACGTCTTCCACGTCGGGGTCCCTCCCAACGGGATGGTCTTCTTCCACGCCAGAGCCGTGGCCTAAGACTTCGATCAGCTCCTCCTCAGAGGTTGAGGCCGAGTCCACGACGACCTCCTGCCCCCCCCTTTTTCTTCTCCGTCGAAGGTTTCACGGGGGTCCTGAAAGAGACACTGCAAAGGAACTGGCGAGGTAAGCCAGATAGAGGGGCAGGTTTACCTGGCGTTTTGCTAAGACTTTTTAAAAGAGGGAAGCAAGTGGAAGTAATTACATTGAAGTCTTAAAGGACTACACTTGTTGTCTTGGGAACGGAGTGTCAAGAGCCTTTTGTTTTGGATTGTGTTACTTGAAATTTGGGGAAGGGAACCCCAAAGATTGGTTTTGAACTGTATCACCTTGTACTAAAGAAATGTAAACTTTGAGACTTTTTCTTGGAACTTTATTATGCTTAGGGAAGGGGAGCTGAAAAAAATATGTGAGCTGGAACAAGCTCAGAACTGAGTTCAACACTATATCCTTTAACTTCAACATCCATACACACTTGTTAGCTTTAGTTGTGAGGGCAAGCATAGGTTTTGGACACAGAAAGACTTTTAAGTTAAACTCTTTGACTCAGACTTTCCTTAGTTTCGTTCACATGGGGAAATCCCACCTTAGCATAGGGCAAGTTAGGCTTTCAACCATCCTGACATTTTATTTAATGAATATCTTTTGTTTGAACTTTAAGTTGGTTGTCTGTGTCTTACTTGATGATGCCTTCACACCACTCTACGAAAGCAAGCACCCTGTCCTGACTGAGAATCCAAGTGGTAATGCTTTGGAAACGCGTGCAACAATGCCCAGGTGGGTCCCAGGCAAATGTCATGAACAGGTACTCCACTTTACAGAGGAAGCAGCCAGCTCTCTAGTGAAATGAACCATGAGACCTTCAGGCACATCCTTACTGTCCATATCGTAGCATTCCAAGATACCGAGGATGATCCACCTGGACAGGATTTGTGTGGTAACAGCCCAGCAAGCACCAGCATACCCAACAAAAGAATTTGACATCTTGCCTGAACTCTGTCGTCGCAGAGAGACGTTGTAGATGAGGACCCACACGGGGTCCAGCCTATGGAATCATTTGTGTTCCTTGGAAGGAGGAGGTGGAGGAAAAAAAGACAGGAAGATGGATCTTTTTGAGAGAGATCGAAATCGGAGAATAGCTTCGGGAGGAAGGATGGACTCACGCTCAATGTCACCTTCTCTTTGGAGAAAACCAACTAGGGAGGTTTAACAGACAGAGCCTGGAGCTACTCACTCGTCTACTGGACGTGATGGCAACCAGGAAAATTACCTTAAGGGTGAATATAAAAAAACAATAATTGTGGGGGCTCAACTGGAACTCCCATAAGAAACATTAACACTAAATTCAGGTCTCAAGTTGGAACAACAAATTGGCACGGGGGGAAACATATTGCACAATTCCTGCAAAAATTGCATGACTGCAGGGTTTGTGAAAAACAAGCCCTGCTCCGTGGTTCTCCTGAAAACCAAAATGGCAGCAATCTTCCGAAAATCCAGAACTGAGGATAGGCCACAGGTAAAAGGGTCCAGAACCCTACTTCGGGTACCACACTCTCCGGGATCCATCCAGAGCGATCACAATCATTGCAGACCCGAACAGGCATGTCGAGTATCAGCAGGATGACGGGTATCAGCAGGAAAGCATAGAGCAGGTTGAAATCCTACTCAACCATCAGTGCATCCCCCAGAACTCTCTGCCACATAAATTCCCTTGAGCAGAACCACCTGCACTTTCTGTTCACACTGGGAGGGAAGGTGTCCACCTGAGGAGTTCCCCCATGGGATAATATCTCCTCTGAAACTGCCTGGCGGAGCTCCCACTCGTGGGAGGCCGAAGTCTGTCTGCTCAAGTCATCCGCAATGACATTCTCCCTGCTGGCCAGATGAGCTGCTGTTAGAGACATATTTATTTGGGCAGTTCCCAAAACCACAGAGGCTATGATCCCACACCATGCTTCTTATTGAGGTAGTGCATGGCAAATGTGTTCTCTGCATTCTGATGGAGACCACAGGTCACTCACAATCAGATCTTGTATGTGAGCACCACAAACTTTCAAGAACGCATCCAACTAGCATCAGTTGGGGACAGGGTTGTTGAAGCAATACCGCTTGCAGTAGCATGTCTCTCTTGGACAACCATTCCAGGTCTCTGGACACTTTCACCTAGACCTCAAGAAGGTCTGAAGTGTGTCCCTGAAACTGAGACCACTGATAAGTGAGAAGCCACTTTAGCCACATCATGAGCAGTCGGCCTCCAGCACTACAAGAATGCAGAAAGCTATAAGACCCAGCACTCGATCCTCAGGCAGGAAGGCCCTGCCCAGGTAAGAGTGAAGACCTCTCAGATAAAATAGAGGGACAGAGACAGCGAAAACTGAGACTTCTTGAAGTTTAGGGAGAAGTCCAATCTGTTCAACAAGCTGCATATTTGGTACAAGATTGGATGGGGAATGGTTTGGAGGGCATTTAGCAAATGGGAGACATCATCCCTGGTGAACGACCTGTAAGGGCCAGGTGTCGGATGTTGTAAGAAGCCATTCCTTGTCAGACCGGGAAATCCTGCCTCCAATAAGGAAAGTCTGTTTTACAATGGCTTTTGTGACGAATCTGAACAATTCATCCCTATTCACCAGATGGGAGCCACCCCATTTGAGGCTAGTGATGTGAGCCCGAAACGCAAGACCCTGCCTAGGGGTCTTGGCAAGTGAAGCATCACTGGAAGTGACTCCCCTCTTTAGGACAAGGACTCCTATTCCAAGATGGAACTCCCAGTAAGAACTACCCCTTCGGCATATATGGATGTAGGAAAAATGGTTGCATTCCCTGCTACAACTTTAAATCCCAAAGATCCTTCTGTGACCCTATCGCCTTCAGGTAATGGTGAACCTCGCATGAGTGCCATAATCATGTAAGACTGACATCAATTAATTTGTTCTAATGGCGTGTATAAGATGCAAGCCTCTTGTGAATGGAGGGGGAACTCTCAGGTGGGAGGAGAGCAGGTGCTACGCAGAGCGAGCCCCTAGAGCACCTACGTCCTGAAGGGGTGAAGCTATGTCGCGCTGCAAAGCCAGCGTGATGAGCAGAGAGAGAAGCCTACTAGCTGGAGGCTGCACAGCAGGTGCCTTGGCCCAGCAAGTAGCTCCGGTCAAGGTGAGACAGGACGGAAAGACAAATGCCTTCCCAGAGGGCGTGACTACTAAAGGCCAGTGGTGGGTCTGGCGCCCAATAACCAATGCTTAGACCCATGAAGAAAGGGGAGCCTGAGAGCCCATCGACAGGCGTCTTTCCCACCACGAGAAGCACCATCGGAGAGAGAGAGACACTACGTATCTGTGGAGGCGAAATAGATACCCGACAGTGGGTTTTCAGGAGCACAGAAACCGACGCCAGTACGAAACCCAGAGCAAATGTAACAGGCACACAGCTCCATTGAACCAGAGAGCAAATAATAAGCACATTGTACTGAAAGGCTGGAATAGTCACCAATACTACGATTAGTTAAGAGAGTGTAATGGACACCTGGCCCTCTGAGCCGTAGAGAGACGGGATACGAACAATATAATACAAGGCTGGAATAGCCGACCAAGCACTCCAAGTCAAAAGAGTGGGACAGGCACACATCACTCACTGAATAAGAGTGGGAAAATATACAGAAGCTGTATATTAAAGTTAAAGTAACCACCAAAGAGTGTCAGAGGCCCCATGTTCGGGAAGCAGAGTACTCTATAACATGGACAGCATAGGGCATAAAACACAGGAAGCAGCATTATCCAACTGGGCAAGAACCCTGAGCTAAAATGTATACTGAGATAAGACTTAACTGCAGAGCTCACAGATGTTTGGGAAGTCCCAACACTACGAAGGTGGGAAAGAAAGAGATGTATTTTCAAGTCGACCTGGAGGGATTGTAACATTTAAAGATAAGGAACGGTTTCCTCATCTGAGGGTGACGGAAACCCTTACAGAAGACCGTTGTTAATTTTTCAAAAGGATTTGATACTAAAATTGTGAAGACAATTTACAAGAACGTTTAGACTGAAAACAAGTCAACTATAATTGGGCCTGGAAGAAGTCCACACCGAGGCTATGGAACAAACTTCCCTTTTCTTTGAAGTTAGGTATTTTTCTAAAGTGGTAGGACCAGTTAGATTCTTAGGATTTGTCACAACTGTGCCACTGGCGCACCAATTAGCACCCATGTTGGAGTATTTGGGACTCATTCATCTACGGAATACTCCCTAGACAATGCCTATTCATATTTTTGTCTTTACTTTCCGTTTGCAAGACTTTGAAACTTCCTTATTTAATTTCACAAACTACATGTCCCATAATGCACCGTGTGGCAGTTCCCATTCTCTGGCTATTCGTATGCAGCAGTCTTAGAACTACAATCCCCAGAAGCCTTAGAGATCAGTGCAGCTTTCACTTTGTCAGGACCAGAAAGGGAGGAGACCAATTACCTTCATGTGTGCTGCTCCAGGTGCTTCTAATTAGCCTGCTTCAGCACAGGGCAGGTCAGTATATAAGCAGTTGCCTGCAGGAGCACAGGTCTCTGGCATTGAGCTTGCTTCCAGCCCTTTCTTGCTTTGATCCTTGGATTTCTGCAGTGTCCTGTTTGCTGAACCCGCTCCTGTTCCACAGCGCTGTGCTCCCTGCCTTGCAGCCCTGCAAGACAGGGGCGAGACATTATGACACTCAGAAGCTACATGAACAGGGGTTGAAAGGGAGGGAAAGAAGAGAAAGACCGGGCAAGCCCTCATCCTAGGTGGCATGGATACCCAGTGGAAGAAGAATAAGTTGTTATGGGTGAGTTGAGGGGGCGTAGGGAAGAGAAGGTGGGTATAGTTAGTTGTGATGTGTTGGATTGGGGTTAGGGATGGAATGGTGGTGCAAGAAGTCCAAGTAGGCACTCGAAGAAGAGGGCCAAAGAGAGATACTGAAGGGGATAGAACAGGGGTAGGATGATGAACAACCTACATATGGTATCCCTAAATGTCCAGGGCTTAAATTCCCCGGTTAAAAGGCGCTCCATATTAAGGTGCCTGATAGAGTTGCACACCACGGTAGCCTGGTTACAGGAAACACATTTGCTCCCCAAAGATGAGGCGTGCCTCAGACATAAAAAATTCCCCAAACTATTCTTCACCTCCAGAAGGGCTAAAAAATGGTGAGTGGCGATTCTGATCGTGAAAGAAGCTAAATTTGTCAAACATGTCGCACACAAATACCCAGAGGGTAGATACTTGGTGGTAGGAGTATCATTAAGAGGTTAATTGGTGATGCTGGTGGCGATCTATGGCCCCAATGATAAACAGGAGCACTTCCTTACCAAATAATGGAGGAAAATCTTGGGGTGGTGTCTGGGTAAGGTGTAAGTAGGGGGGACTTTAACTGCGTGATGGACCCACAAATGGACAAGACTCCTCCCCCAACAAAGGCAGATGGCAGACACAGGCAGGCGCTGGCGAAATTTATTAGGGAACTACACCTTATTGAGGATTGGCGATTTTTTCAACCTCAGTCAAGGGCATACACACATTACTCGGTAGTCCATGGGGGATTCTCCCGCATAGACATGATCTTAGTCTCTGATACGCTCATACCCCAGATGAAAGACATTGAAATAGGGACAAGATTCCTATCGGATCAAGCTACAGTGATCCTTCATTTGGAAACCCTGACCGCAGCACCGGAGGGGTGGAAACCGTGGCTCTTGAATCCCTTGATACTAAGTGACCCAATATTTAGGGCCCATATGGAGGATACCTTAAGACATTACTTTAGGGAGAATGACAGAGGAAGCGAACTGGGAAGTGGAATGGGACGCTAGCAAAGCTGTCATGAGGGGAGAATTTATAGCCAAGATGTCCATATACTTGAGAGGGAAAGAGCAGGTGAGGATAGCACTCAAAAAGGGGGTTAAAGAAGCCGATGGCGTGCACAAGGACACGGGGTCCTAGAGGGCTTGGAGGGCTCTGATGAAGGCCAGGGCCAAATTGGAAGCACATCTGGCAGACAGATCGGCGCAATTATTGATACAAACAAAACAAACATACTATGTAAAAGGGGACAAGGCAAATACATTTCTGGCAGCAAAGCTTAGAAAACAGCAAGCAAAGAACTACATCACACAACTGAGGAATGGGAAAGGGAATCTGGAGAAGAGGGGAGGTCAAAAAGATGGAAATTGTCCACAACTTCTACTCTAGGGCCATAGCAGGGGAGGGACTGAAGGAAGAGGACCAACTGGCTTTTTTGGAAGGTCTTAATATCCCAAAGATTACAGAGGCAGACAGAGCGGTACTGGAAGCTCCCTTCAGTGAGGAGGAAACCAGCAGGGCAATAAGTTTGTTAACTAGGAACAAGGCCTGCGGACCAGACGGGTTTGGGAATGAATACTATAAAACGTTTCAAACCCTCTTGACAGGCCCTCTGACTAGAGTAGTCAACCATATAAGGGATACAGGAGAAGTATCCAGGGATATGGGCCATTCCACGATCATACTACTACTAAAGCCAGGAAAAGATCCCACCTCATGTTCCAGCTATCGCCCCATCTCTCTACTCAATGGGAATGCTAAACTATGTGCACAGAGCCTCTCCCTTGGATTAATGACTATTCTATCCAAAATTATCCACCCGGTCCAGGCAGGGTTTATAATGGGTAGACACACAGGAAAATATCCGCAGGGCAATAAATGTGTCAGAATGGGGCAGGAGGACGGGACAGAAATGTTTAATGTTGGCATTATACGCTACAAGAGTGTTTGATTGCATGGAATGGAACTACCTTAAATTTACGCGAGAGGGTTTGTGGGGAGACCTTTATATGGATGATCCTGGCCAATTTTCAGACCACATCCATGAAACTACAAGTGAATGGGAGAAGTTTGCAACCTATACCCATTTGGAGGGGCACCAGACAAGGGTGTCCACTCTCACCCTTGGTTTCTGCTATGGCCATGGAGCCCTGTTCATGGGTAATCAGGGCAGAACCAGCAATAAAGGGAGTAGTTGTGAAAGGGAGAGAACACAAAATAGCATTATGCGCAGATGATGTACTGATGTGCCAGAGAAATACCGGGTGTACTCTTCCGAAGGTGTTGTACCTCCTGGGGGACTTTGCAGGGGCCTCAGGCTTCTGCATTAATTATGCAAAATCCAAGGCAGTTAATATCACGGAGGACCAGGCAGACGTAGCAATATGGCAGAAGTCCTACCCACTGGTTTGGGAACGGGAATCTCTAGAATACCTGGGGGTAAAAATAACTCCCACGCACAAAGGGAGTTTTTACCGCCAACGTCCCAAGCTCCTGAAAAACCTCCAGGGGGACCTAAAGAGGTGGGAACTGCAGGAGTTCTCCTGATTCACACGCATCACGGCTGTCAAAATGACCCTTCTGCCCAGATTTCTATATGTCTCCCGATATGGATTCCCCCCAAGATGATTGCACGCTTACAGAAAGGGATATCCCAGTTCATCTGGGGAGGTAAGAAGCCTCGAGTGGCCAGGTGAATACTGTTTTGGGGTCTAGGAATGGTGGGTTTGGTGGTCCCAGAAAAGTCTTGATACCTCACGGCAGCGCATTTGACACCAATGCTACACTGGACCTCACAAGGCATGGAATGGGGGTGGTGTGAGCTACAAAAACAGGCTACTGACATTCCATTGGGGTGTGTAGGGTTCCTGAACGCTAAATCAGGGGTCCTCAGCTAGAATCGACAACAAACACTCTCCGTTACTGGGACAAAGCACTCTGGATGAAAAAACCCAAGCCAAGGTGGGGCCCCTTTACGTCAGTGGGACACAATAACGATTTCACTCCAGGGAGGGCACCAGGCTTTTGGGCAAACTGGGAATGGCAGACCACACTGACCCAAAGAGATTTCTTTCAAAGCAGTTCCTCCCTGCAAATCGAGGAGTGCAAAACTAAATCATCTCTACCCGAACAAGAAAGGTTCTGCTATACGCAAATCAGACATTGGGTCACAACCAAAGAGTGTAGAGCAGCGGCCAATTTATCCCCAGTGGGTTTGGAACTCACAATGAAGGAAGGCGTTCCCAAGAAAGGCATTTTGAGGCTGTTCCGCCTATTAGATGGGGCAGAGGCAGGGGACATGTTACCATACATGGGTAAATGGGACCAGGATCTGGGGGTAACTATCACAGAAGGAGAATGGGGGCAGATATGGGGGCGGATGCAGAAAGGCCCCCGATGCTTTATGATAAAGGAGTCGGCATATAAGATATATATGCGATGGTACATGACCCCACATAGACTGCATACAATGAACCTGGACATTTTCGAGCAAATGTTGGAGGGGGTGTTGCCAGCTGGGGCACGTGGTGGTTGTGCCCAAAGGCAAAAACGTTTAAGGAAATACTGAGCCACATTCCAGAGATATTGGGGGTGCAGCTACCTATGTATCCAAAGGTGATCCCATTTGGGAGTGGTAGCAGAGGGTCTATATGACGCAAGGGCCACACTAATTACCCATATGCTCACCGCTGCAAGGATTACTGTGGCACATAACTGGAAATCGGAACATGGACCAATACTAGCAATGTGGTGGGTCAAAATGTGGGGCATCAAAGCCATGGAAAAAGTATGTGCATTGGCAATGGGTAAATACCAAAGTTTCGTAGCTGAAAGAGACCAACAATTTCAAAAACCCATAATACACTTTCGGTACTGTGAGTTAAAATTAGAGCGGACTGGACACAAGAAAGGGAAACCACAGTGATACAGGCAAAGGACTAATCCTGATCCCCAGAGTGCAAAGAGACTATTATATTTATGCAAAGTTACCACCAAAGTTAAAGTTTGTTTGGGAGTTGGAGAACGGGAAGGGGGAGATAGGGGAGGTGTTGCGGGGATGGTTTGAAAAATGTGAACCTGAAATCTGGCTCACCAATCGAGTTGTATCATGGCATGAATATATTGGCTGGTGGAGTTTACTTTGAAAATAAAATAAAGCTTTAAAAACGGATCTAAGGTCATGAGGTGAGATTCCTCAATATATACTGGCCTCGACGACATGTCCGCCAGAGGGCATGAAGAGGCACTGGGAGGAGCTGACATGGAGCCACTCTGTGCCCCTGGGTGGCAGAAAAGTTTCAGAAAGGCAGTTGCGCTGGGAGTTGGATATCAAAGTAGAGGAATTTGTGGGAGGAAGCAATCTATTAGAAGTAAAGGCTAGTTTCTAGAAGGGCCAGCATCCTGTGAAACAGGAGAAAAGCTTTCATTATCTCTGTGATGCTACCACAGAGCAATTTTCCACAACTGCGGATAACCCCAGAACGAACCCAAGTGGTAGGGGCATGTGAAGGAACTGAAGATCCCCCTGTGGGGGTGCAACCCTGATGAATCCGCTACCCATTTACATATTGGGCCTCATCATGACTTGGGTGGTATCCTGGCGGTAATACCACTGGGATACAGCTGGGGCTATTAGAATTACCCCCAAACCCCCCTGCATTATTAGCGCGGATCATGGGTTTGGCGAACGGTAATTCCCCATTGGGCCCAATGGGGAATTTTCGGCACTCCTACCGTCAGCGTTATAAGCGCGCGGTAATAGCACCGAAAATCTGAAAATCCACAGCGTATTTACCCCCAGCTCTAAATCCTGCCAAACTCGTGATTTGGCAGACCCTTAAATGCAGCCGTAATAGCGTTACCGCCGCATTTAAGGATTACCGCCAAACTCGTGATAAGGCAGATTGTCATAAGCAGCATGCATGCTGGCAAAGCCAGATTAAAATGTTTGGGGTAGAACACAAGTCAACAAATAACATCTTGCATTGATAGCACATTCCACTCATAACAGATCTGGGGACATTCTTTAGGGGAGGCATGTGAATAGTAAGTGCGCATCCTCTGCAAAAAGCACACAAAGTAAATCATACAGTGGGCAAACCTAAAGAAACGTGTCCCGGGTTAGCATTTTCATGGATTCTACATTTATGTGGAGCTCAGTATACTCGCTAGCCACTTTCTTAATCACCACCTTAATAGAGTGGATGTTTTGCAATATTTGAGGACCAGCATCACTTTCGGCAGCCTTGAGATGAATGCAGATGATTGCATCATCCATCACAGTGTTGAAAGTATCATCTTATTGAGGGAGCTCTATGCATCCCCACAGGTATGGTTGGTTATACAAGATGGACAATGAATGGTGGTTGTCGTTCGCATCATATGTGATGATCCTGGGATGGAAGAACGTTCTCGTGCGTATTTCCGTTGGCTCACAGCCCCTGTTTATTGGGCTCTGTTCCTGCAGCTTTCAGCCTTGCATTGTTTCTATTCAGGCTCCTGCTCTGCTCACTGCACTGCCCTTTCCTCGCTCTTTCGGGGGTATTTACTCTTAAGCTTTAGCCAGTTTGTCAGTCTCTATTTATCTTGCTTTGGTTTGTACTTTTCCCACTTAATTCTAGTCCTGTGTTCAACAGCATTTCCTTGCATAGTTTGTTCCCAGTGCAGTTTTCCAGCCTGCTTGCATTATCTAGATTCAGTTACCTTGCACCAGAGCCCTGCTCAATTACCTCTCACCAGTATCTTGTCTCTGTTACCTTGTGCCAGTTATTTGCTTTGGTTACCTTGGAACACTTCCGTACTACAGTTTTCTGCATTCTTAGTTCCTACATTGCTATTCTGCGGATACCATAAAACACTTACCAAACACTAAGGGCGTGATACACAGAGCTTTTTCCTATGGGATGCACCATTATAAAACGCTTCTGTGGATCAGCCCCTTAGTGTTTGGCAAGTGTTTTATGGTGTCTGCACCCGTGCCTCCGTGTATTCCTTTGCACAGCGATTGGCTCCTAAACACCAGGAGGCATTCTCTGCCCCTTCCTTTGTCTTGTCCTATCTGTAGTCTATAGTGTATTTCATGTAACAGTGTGTTGCTTGCTGTTCCCCGGAACGTATTTACTGTATGTTCCAGCTGGACCCACACAAGCTTGCCTCGTGTGAGTACACTCCATGTTTGCCTTACGGTTCAGATACATAAGCCACTCTTCCTGCCCCTTTGCATGGAATTGCAAGGTGTGGTGACTGTAAGAGTAACTTGCACAGAGCCATTGAGCTTCCCTTATTTCTGTGGGTAGTCTCAAATCCCAACGGTGCATATGCTTAGTGGGATTCCTCGTTTGTCCAGTAGATAGTTCCCATTCCTTCATGTTCACAATTGCGATCTGCCTTTTCTTCCTGTTCATGCAAGTTATCTGTTTTGCTTCTTGTTTACCCGCCCGCTCTATTAGCCAGTCCCTTTATAGCAACATAACAGCCTCTAAAGCTACTTAGGGAGTCCTGTGCATCTCCTGACAAGTATGTGGCTAGGTGAGCACAAGATCGACTGCAAGACCTGAATCGATACAATTTCAGTAACGGTGGGAACTACTACCAAAAAATGTTTTCCCTGTGCTCAGGAAAACAAACTTAAAATAGAGGAAACAGATAGGGAGGAGCGGTATAAGACCATACTATCAGCAGTAGTCCAAAACCTCTTTAGAGCCTTAGTTTACAGACCCCCAATCTAAGAGGTCTGCTGGGAGAATTCCAGGCAAACCATGTACTCCTAAATGAAGAGGCACAACCGTAAAGGGTCTTGTGGATCATAGTTAGAAATTCAAATGTGTTCCTGCCACAAACAGAACAACAGTTTTAAAACTGGAGTCATGTGGTCTCACCTAATACTTTATATAAAAATGTGTGAAGTCATATTTTGAAGGATCTGCAGATTATACTTTCAGTGGATCAGGCACAAAAACAGTTATTCTGATGACTGGCCCTCGCTTTAGTAGCACAACCAGAGTCCGATATAAGGGGTCGAAGCCGTTTCAGAACAATAGTCAGTAGAGCTAATCAAGAAACTAAAATCTGGTGCCAGTGACAATGAGGATTACAATATTACCCCGAGTGTTTTTGCTCAGTTCAGAACTAACAGAACAATTTGACAAGGAGAGATTGACAAAAACAGATACCTCTTTCCAAAGTATGTATGATGGAGGAATCAGAACTATCTATTTTTTGACCTGATGACAGCCAAACCAATTTGACAACTGTGATGAATCGAGGGAATTTGTCCCTTCTCCCCATGGGGAGCTCCACCCTGTGAGGCTAGGGAGGGGAGCCCGCTCCACAACACAGTCCCCAGTGGTCGAGGCAAGTGGGAACTCAGTGGGATAGACTCTCCCTCAGGGGTCTAGGAGTCCCATTCCTGTGAGGAACTCCCTAAAGATATGTGCACCGTGGCATACATGAGATGCTCCACAATACTAGAAACTGTTAAAACACCAAGATTGGGATTAAGAAACACTTGATGGACATCATTATCACATAAGAAAAGAACATGCCCCTTAAAATCTATATATTCAATTCACCAGGACGAGTACGTCAAATAACGTGTACTTGAAGATTGAGGCAGAGCAGCCAGAGAGGGGAGAGTATACACGCAGATGAGGAGAGGTCCTGGCCTGCGTAACACAAAGACAGCAAGAGGAACGCTTATGGCGGAAAGGGAAGCCCCCGAGCCAGTACAACACCTGCAGAGTGAAAGTAAGCAAGGAAGCTTGCATTTTTCTAGCTCACCCGACACTGGAAAGTGGGATGCCAAAGCTACGGCGAGTCACGAGCGAGAGAAACTGGGGAGAGAGGAACTCGGAAGAGGGTGGTGGTGAGGGTCCGTGGTGGACAAGCGGTCACCAAAACATCATCAATACCATTGCAGGTACCTCACAACAGGGTGTCCAGTCAGCCCATGAAACTGAGATGAGAAAACAAAAGTAGAGCGTGAGGAAGCCGACAGAGAGCAGTCAACGTCAGAGCAAAACCAGAGAAGCAAAACCAGAGAAGTGGTCCCCGAGGTACAAGGCTCCGGAGGATGTTCCTCTTCACACACAAAGGTAACAGGGAGAACAGGATTAATGGAAGGCCTCAGGGAAATCATTATGCAGTGCAAACCACTGGTCTCGGTGAAAATAACGAGATAGAGTTAAATCTCAAGCTGATGAACTCAAAATCTTATGATACAAGAGAAAGGATTATTCAAGAGTTAATATAGGAAGAGAAGTACTGTGGATAATCACACCTTGGGAAAAGGGGAAAGAAACACGACACACGGTGCAAGAAGCACCTAATAGAGAAGAGAGAGAACATTATGAGACAAACTTCAAAGGAAATAGTCAATAAAATCAGGCACAGAATCAAGTAGACCCGAACCAGTGGAATGATAAATCCCCAGGAGGGAGAGCCTAACGGAGGAATAGTATTGCCCAAAGCTATGCTGATACCAGCAGCCCAGTAAATAGATATTCAAAAAGATCCCCGAAAGGAAGTGCCAAAGAGAAGGAAAAAGGCACAAACCCATTTGAAGAGTTACAGAAATTGATCAAAGAATTCACATCGAAACGATTTAAGGATTTTGTATTAATCAAGAATCCAACAGACTGATACTAGAAGTATTTCCCAGAAGAAGGGAGTCGGTCTCATGGTTAAAGTTAGTTTTTAAAGTGGTAGAGTCAGTGAGCTTAGCTTTGGACAATGGATTCATCTCTTTGGACATTTACGCATGACTGACTAGCAACTTAGTTAGTAACATAGATGGTGACCAGCCATAGTGATATGGAAAGATGGGCCTTATAATTTTATTTTAATAAAGCATCTTGCAAAATGCCCTCAGAGAGTCCATGTCCTCCACCTGGCTCGCCACACATCCAATATATGAACCTCTTGGAAAAACAGACTGAACAAATTTCACATTGTCCTCATATCAACCCTTTAGTTGGAATATGATCTGGGTGTTGTCAAAATAGTTGTGAAACCGGACTCAGAGGTTGACCAACAGGTGATGCAAGGGTTTTTGCATCGAAATTAAAAAGCAGAAGAACGACGCACGATCCTTGTAGTACACCAAATGTCAAAACCTCAGAAATAGACCAGCATTTTTTTAACCTTCACTCTTGATTGAACTTCGGTAAAACCAGAAGGACTCCAATCAAGCGACGGCATTATCAGAGGCTGAAGTCCATCTCTCAACTGTTTCAATAATATGGTCAAAGGTATCAAAGGTTGGTTTCTGATAAATCCAGCAGCATAAGCATTCCTATATTGCCTTCATCATCAGGTAGCACAATGTCAGTGCTTTGAGAAGGACGAAGCCATACAGCCTGTCCCTTAGGAGCTGCTTGGATTCTGAACAGTCCTGTAGCAGTAGCTTTATTCAGAATATTCAGGTGGAAAGGAACATGTAAAATGGGCCTGTAATTAGCAAATGTATTTGTGTCTAGATAGGGCTCCTTTAAAAGGGATGTGGCCCAGACCTGCTTCAAACTGTCTGGGATGAAAGAGGTACTAACAGATGCATTGATTTTGTGTGTAACAAAATGCGATAAGGGGTCAGCACACATCTTGAGGACTTTGGAATTACAGAGGTCTCCAGGGCACTTTGCTGGATTATAATCAGTCTTGTCTCTGAACTGACAAATCCTTGTAATTTAAGGTCAAGGGTTTCAGAAAACTAGCACTCACATTTGAAGCAGAGCCCATGGTGGCATCGTTGTCACTCTGATCACATATTAGGTTCCCCTATGTTGGGGACAAACCAGAAAAAAACAACTTCTCACTCAGAAAAGTGATACAAATTAAGATAATTTTGCTGACAGATAACCAGGATCCTAGCACATGCATTTTAGGAGCTATATCAAAAGCAAGAATATTGTAATATTGTATTGATAAACGGGCCTGGAACCTTCCACAGTGTTACACTATGGATTGCCAATTTATTCTGCAGTCCCTCCTTCCTGCCCCACATGCATCAAGGCATGCCAGGAAACATTCTCAGCAAAGATCAATAATGATTTGCTCACTATTCGACAAGCCATGCATGTCTGAAGTTGCACAATGCCATCCTGCCAAGCTTGCCTCCCAATCCAAGGAACAATCTACACTCCACAAAGTGAAAACTGGCACCTTCACAGTTGCATTTGAAAACTGAACTAACCATGTGACATGCTGAATAGCCTGACCCTGTCAAAAAGGGTTGGGACCCCTCTCAGACTGGGGTGAAGGGCCTACCAGGGTGGAAGCCAGAGCCAATCCTACTCCAGAGGGGGAAGCTGACAGTTCGCAGGGTCCCAGTTCCTGTTCCTTCTTTTTGTGCCTAGTACCCCTCTTAATTACCCAATACCTCTACGACAAGATGCTGTCCATCTTCTCTGTTTATGTTAGAGAACCATGAATACCAGCAGCCCGACTGGTGAACTGAGTGGAAAACAGCACACAAAAGCCCCCAAAGGTGACTGCATACCAGCATATCCGAACCATCTGCACTATGTAAGGAAACAGCTGCACAACAATACAAGTGTGACCCCAAACAGTGCCTGCGCATACGCGGAACATTGCAAACCACGCCATACGACAATAGCACCCACCTGAAACAGAGCCACAGACAGGCTTCCCGACACAGTACCATCCTATCCAGGATGAACCGATGCTTACTTGTAACACAGTTTCGGAGTGGCTCCTCAACCAAGAATGCAATCCCATGGACTTTGGAAAGCCCTCACTCAAAATGAAAATAGTGGGACTTCACTGAAAGGCGTTGGTGGACCCATATTAATGGAAGGGTTAGGACTTAGACCTCCCCCTACTTATATGCATTCTGATGATTGCAGAACCTCCCAGGAGGGACAGACAGGGATTAATTGGCCCAAGGAATCAGAAGGGGAGAACCAATGGAAGAAGGAGGGGGGAGGACAAAAGAGGGCACATGAAACAGGAGGCTTTGGGTTGTTTGTGTGAGATCAAAGGAGGAGGAGGTGGACCAAGAAACCCAAAGGAGGAAGACCGGTGTAGAGGAGTATGAAAAGCTATGTATAGAAAAGGTGAAGTATTGGCCGGTGAGAGAAAGTGGTAGAGTGGTGTGAGTGTGCATGTAAGGTTAGTGAGTGAACGTGATTGATTGATTGATTATGTGTATAGCGCCTATACACAATGTGTTTCAAAGCGCTTCAAGGAGGGAGGAAACATGGGAGAATACAGTAACATTCTTACAAGTCCTTGAAACAGATCAGAATGTGAAAAACGATTAAATCATAACAGATAATACAAGTGCATAAAACAATAAGGGAGAAGAGAGGGAGGAAAAAAGGAGACAAAACTAGCAGTAACATTACTATGCCTGACGACAATTGTTGCAGTGCAAGAGTGACAAGAGGAGGTGTGGGGAAGGCGGGGGGGGGAGGGGTAAGGAGAGGAACCAAACAAATGACTATCCATTAAAGGTCAATGACTTTTAAAGATAGAGCTGGGGTGGGGAGAAGACAAGAAGGGAAAAGGGGGACAGACAAGCAGTTATCAGAGGTCCAAGGACCGATGATAAAAGTAAGTGCTAAGGAAAGGACACTGGAAGGGGACATGGAGACACTGGAAGGAGGCATGGCAGACATGGGGACGCTGGAGGGGGGCTGGGGGACATGGACACTGGAGGGGGGAAGGGGGAAGTGGAGACACTGGAGGGGGTAGGGGGACATGGAGACACTGGAGGGGGGCAGGGGGACATGGAGACATTGGAGGGGATCCTGGGGGACATGGACACTGGAGGGGGCAGGGGGGACCTGGAGACACTGGAGGGGGGCAGCAGGGACTCAGAAAGGGGTGGCTAGAGGCGTACCATGGTGGACAGGGGTAGACAGGGCCTTCGTTGTGGGCCTTAGGTGATGCGGCCGACTCCCGCCTCCCCGTTGCAGCCATTGGCTAAAGGGGCCAATGGCAACCAATGGCAGAGGGGGGCAGGAGCTGGCCCACAAAACAGGAACAATTCGCAACAAATTCAATGGCAAAATGACGAACGGCCATCTTGGAGGGCCTTATGCATGGTGGTAGCAGGCAGGGAAGCAGATGAAATAATAGTGTAACGCAACAACAAAAGCGCGGGTGCTTCAAGCTGGACACACCAGCCAAGTGAACAATTGCACAAACGAAACGTGCAAATTCCGACCAAAGATTCAGTCACTCACATCAGCCACGGAAGTCAAAGTTAATAGTCTCTGTTCCTTACCCCCAGCAGAGCAGACTGAGAAATTCACGTCCAGTGCAGATGGAGGGTGCTGGAGGGCAGAGGGGAGGGCTCCAGCTCGATGTGAAGAGTGGGAATGAAGGAGAAGGAGAGTACAACAGCCATTTGCAAAATATTATGTAAAGAACTGCATTAGTGACTAGAGATAACTGCTGTTAATGGGAAGACATCAATGGTAACTTTAGGTGGAGTTCAGGCTGATTTGAAAGAATGGGTTAGCATTTTTAGCATGAAAATACATTTGTAAACGTCTACAATATTTCCTGAAGGTATGAAATACAGGGGAGATGGGAGCTATTTAGCTCCTGCATGTGGCCTAGAAGAGCTTGGTTAGTTTGACACAAACAGCTACCAGGAGCTACCTTTTGACTCCCTGGGTCAACTGATGCCAAACAAACACATCTATGTGATTTTAACTCTCTGCATTTGTCATAAATAATAGACAGAGCGATAGGTTTGCACCTTATGTGGAAGTTAGATTTGAAGAACGCTAGGTTTAGCTCCTAGTTCCCCATTGGTAGCTCCTGGTCACTGGCTAATACGGGATACTCAGGAGCTGGTTTTAGCTCCTGCTCATCAAATCTGAATTTAGATCCCAGTTTCCTCCGTGAAAGTTGTAGTGCACCAGCTTTGCAACAAGCTCAAATTGATAAGGTTACATCCACCTGATTACAATCAATTTGAAAACCATTTATAATTAAAAAACAAGCTCTGTGCTGTTGCAGCTGAAATCTGTATTTAAGTGATACCTCATGGTGCAGATGTATCTTTTCTGCACTTTGTTTACATTTCATGAAAGCAAATAGTGCCTTCTGTAAAAGTGTGTACTCTTTTCCATCACCCTGTCTGGGGAGGATTGCGAAATATAGAAACTTTAAAAAAAAGAAGAAAAAAAACTCAGATGACCAGAGAGAACATACAGAGAATTGTGAACTTGTGGTAAAGGGCTGTGGCAAACTAAGCTAACTAACCACCCACATTGAAGAAGCATACATAGATTATGGCCCATGCAGAGCAAGTCCAAACCTATGCTCAATGGGTTATTGTGCGTCTTAAATAGGGTATGGTATAGTTTACATTTTACATGTTTTTCAGGGATGCCATGGAGTCCCTAACATAAAGAAAATTGTTCTTGGAAAAGACAATGGCTCACCCCAAACAATTATAAACCTTCATTCAATTGGGAAAGCCCCCAAAACCAATTCAGAAGAACTATGCTTTTGGATATATTTAATATTGAAATTGTTTAAAAACACCCTCATGCCCATCTCTCCCTCAACAATGAAGCAATCTAAAGGGCCTTCCAATAAAGAGAGCAACTACATTGTGTGTTTGGAAGATCGTTAGAATCTATCAGAGTTTCATATTACCAAAAAAGACAAGTCCTATGTGACGGATCTGTGGATGTCACCTCTTCACCCCTAGTGAGGAGACCTTTCTCATGGAGCCAGGGTGGCGCGTCCACAGTACAATAGTCCCCCTGGGGGTGGTGCACAGAGGGAAGATCACATGGGAGAGGAAGCCCATTAGGGGATTAGGGACGAACATCCCTGGAGGCTGCTGTATACCTACGCTTTGTTAAGCCCCCAAACCCCCTAGCCAAACGCTCCTTCCTTCTTTTCAACCAGTGCCAATGTCTGTTTTCGTAAGATTAACCAGCCGAGTATGTTAGACCTGACTAGCGGCCCTGAAAATACAAGTTGCTTTCCATATTTCTCCAATACAAGTACTGTGAAGAAGATGATGACCAGGAGTACGAAGATCACTCCAGAGAACTGGAGTGAACGGTCTAGTCTCTCACGGCATTTGATTGGTCAAAGGGAATATAAAAGTACAGAGGCAAACCAACATGGAGCGAGCCATCCTCCGATGAGAAAACCCGGGAGATGCTTACCAGGCGAACAGGGAAACACTCCAGGAGACACCATGCGCAGAGCCGGATGGGAGCACAAAGGTAGACCAGGCAGAACAAGCTAATCAATTCACTGCCCGAACAACCCTTTGGGCCGCCCAAAGTCTGGCAACCCACCTGAAAGCAAGAGCGCAGCTCGATAAGGGAGCAGCGACTGGCGGGGCAGCCGTCGATGAGAAGGAGAACCCAAATGTGGCTGGAGACAGTAGGTCCAGCCGAAGGAAGAATTGACAGGTGGGGGTGAAACCGATGAGAGAGAACACCCAAACACTGCCAGAGCCTAACAGCAGAGCACCGGTGCTCAGAAGAGACGACCCACACAAACAGGTATGCAGGCAGACCGAGAGGTGCTAGGGGTCTGGGAGGAGTCGGGGAAGAACGACAGAGCACAAGATAAGAGGGTCTGGGACCCCAGGAACACAAGAGAAAGGAAGAAACACGTGTATGCTTGGCAGGAGAGTAAATCAAGCAGGCAATAGACATTATTTACGTGCATGGGACTTGTACCAAAATGAGAGCCAGAGAATAAGAGGGTATGGGACACTGAGAGAAACACACAGTACAGAAGGAAACCTATGCTTACCAGGAGAGTAAACCAAACTATTGCGACAGCGCATTGCGAGTCTGGGACCCACACCCATATGAAAGCCAGAGAATAAGAGAGTCTGGGAACCAGAGAGAAACACAGACAGTCCAAAAGAAATCATATGCTTTGCAGGAGAGTAAACCAAGCGTTTGCGAATCTAGGTACCGCACCCAGATGAGAACTAGAGAATAAGAAACTCTGGGATCCTGAAAGTAAGAGAGAGATCAGAAGAAAATATACACTTGGTAGGAGAGTAAACCAAGCTGTTTAATACAGCATTGCGAGTCTTGGACTCTCACCCATATACAAATCTAAGAACACAGTAAAGTACATTCAAGAAGGTATGGGGTCTGTGACCCAAGAAGATAAAGAAAATCACATGCGGAGGAGATAAGCTGTTAGCAAGAACTGTCATTATCACTTTAAATTCTGGACAGATCGTCTTTGCATGTTATTTTAAGTTATTAGTGTTAGGGTCAGAAGCAGGGTTTTTGGACATGACAGGGACTGTTTGACATCCTAACATTTCATATTTTTCCTTGAGGCAGGGAAACCCCTCTTAGCTTTCAGGACAAAATGGACTGGTTAATACAAGTTTATAAACAAAGTTATGTCACCTTTGTGTAAGAGCCTTCATTCTGAACCCTTACACCTCCCAAAACAGGTGCCCCAGAAGCAAAAGTGTCCAGGCATCTCCATCAAGTGATTCTGCATACAAATCTTTATTGTCATAGATGGTCTTAAGAAATCCACAAATCTGATAGATGGTATAAAGGGTTTTTATGAGCAGGTTTCTTGGGTGGTTGTAATGCGGGGGTGTTAGCTGCAGGGTAATATGAGTAAAGGGGTCTTCTAGCTGGTCCCTCAGATTCCCCGTAACATATTCCACACTAACATCGGCTTCCCCAACACCAAAGGTGAAACTGAAATCTGGAGATCGGTAGCCCCTACTATCTGGAGTAGCCTATTCACGGTAGGAAGGCCTCAAGGCCTAGACCTTATCTAGCAGACTCCCTCTGGGACTTCCAAAGAGGTACCCTACTGCAGTTCTTTCCATAAATAGTCTTCAAGAATGAATGGGCCTGTTTTCCCTCAGACACTCCCCTGATCGCTATCGCCATCTCACCACCATTCAACCCTCTCCCTAATCTTATGTCTTATTATTGCCTTCTTCCCTTTCTTCTTCCTACTCCCTGCTTGGTATTCCTCCTCCTACTCTCCCACCTTCTCGCCTCACCTTCAACTCCCTCCCGCTCGTCTGTTGTCTCTTTAATCTTTCTCTCTCCTCCTACCTCTTTCGTCCTCCGTCCCTCCAGTTCTTTCACACCGTCCTACCTACCAATAGCCCTTTTCTCCTCCTATTACTGCACCCTCCTACTCTCAACCTTTTCCTTCTCCACTCTAGACCTTTCACTATTCCACTGACTTTCCAATCTCTTCCCATGCTATGCTTGCACTCTCTACACTCTTCCGCTGCCCATCTACTACAATCTTCCAATCCATCCTCCCTCACTACTATTCACTCCCACATGCACTGTCACAATCACAACTACACTCTCGTCAATAGGTACTACCCTGTCACAAGCACTCCTATCCAACTACTCCACAGACGACTCATCGCTCCACTCTAACTTCCATCCACCTCCATATCTCTCAGTCCACCTGTATGCATCCTGACCTCACGCAAACACCATACATGCTCTGCAGCTTTCACAGGATTTTTATACTTGTGACTTCCTTGTTTTTCTCTTTCCACCCCTTGCCTATTGGCAATGCGCTTTATATGGCTCTGGGGCTCAATATGCATCTGTCTTTTCCCCAGGGGGTGGGTTGTTGCATTGCAAAAGCACAAAAAACCCTCTTAGGCCTGCCCCCGTTTGATCTGAGGGAAATTCAGCAGTCTCTGTGATAGTTCCCACTAGCTAAAAGGTCAGTGATCTGCTGCTTGTAGGCAGCGCTTAGTGCTCCCTCTATCCCCTGACATGCGCAGAGTTGTTGGGAGTCCACTGGGACGTTGTTGGTGTTCTGCTGCTGCCTGCTGAGCTTGTTTGGTCTGGCAGTGCATGCTGGCTAGTTCTGAAATGAAACAAAGTACTCGGTCCAGAATGGAGAGTACATAGCCATCAGACTGAAGGTACGATCAAGGAGGTTTTCAGGGCCTTTGGTCACCCCCTCTCCCAACTTCTTAACCCTACCACTGAGGTAGGACTGGATCTAGAATTCACCCTGGTAGACCTCCTACCCCAGGCTGGTATGGGGTTCCTCTTCCATCTTGACACTGCCCATGGCACACATTTTATATAAAAATTGCTAAAGCAAACTGTAGGCTCTGGTGCTACTTCAGCAAAAGACTAGCTTTTTAAGCATTCTGTACAAGGTGCCCCAGTTGTGTTGGAAAGAGAATATGACGTCTATAATGGATACCTTTAAAAGCACAGAAGGCCAACTGTTAGAGCCTTTGACTGGAGGCAGACACTTTTTCATGGGTACTCGCTGTCAACATGGAGAGAAAGCGCATGCCATGCAGCTTGGGCCACAGGAACATGTGGTAGTGTGAGGCAGGATACAGTTGAGTGATGCAAAAACGCCTCATGGGGCCCATCTAAGGGATGGGGAGGCTACATGAGAAGGCGTCAAAAGCTTCTTCCCCTGGCAATCCAACCTATCAATGATCTTGTAAGGTAGTAAGCATATACAATCAGGATACATCAACAACATTCAGAATTAAGCAGCACATGAGCACTGGAAAGAGTAACAGAATGAGCAAGAACTAACAATGACTCTTATCCAAAGCTTCCTTTGGACTTAACTGTGCCTTTACAAATAAGTTGGACACCATCACCTTAGATGGGTGTCTTAAAAGGCCTATTACCTGGAAGCAGCATATTAACTAATCAAAGACTAGAATCTGCACAACACCCAACATATTTTGTTAATACCCACCACCCAACTTACGTTCTGGATGCTGATCGTTAATGCTGTTTTGAAGTCGCTGAAGTCCTTGGCCAGCTCATAGCCATGATGATAAAACGTGAAGAGTCCTTGCAGGAAAGCAAGTAACTGCAACAAAAAATACACACAATAAAAGTTGAAAGGCAGACAACAGTACTTACAATGTCGTAGTGATCATGAAGGATAAACTACTCTACATGGAATAAAAAGAAGCAACTAATCTTGAATCTTATATCATTATGCACATAGAAAAGTAAATGAACCTGGTTTAGTTAACTACCCGTCATGCTGCCTCATATAGAGCAGACAGTTGCTACAAGTCATGAAAAAGACTCCATGTTAATTTCTCACAAGCAGCTTGCACATCAATTACTCCCATAAAGAAAGCAGTCTTCTATAACAATGGTTGAATGTCTCTATTAATAATAGGCTCTAAAGGAAAATTAGTTAAAACAAACAAAGCTAAATGCAGGTCCCAAACTCAGTGAGGGTCTTCAAACTGAAGAAGAAATCTATTTTATTCTGCATTAGACATTAACAATTAATATTACAACATATAAACCATGCAATCAGGATTAAAATTCAAAGCCAGACTCCGTTTGAAACAGAGATATGATGTTCTAAAAAGATATTCCTAGCCTTTTAAAGACCACATTGACAAACATATCAACATCAAATACAAACTCCATGCACAGTTCGAAATTGAGGGGAGCTGGGATGGGAACTTTTTAACTCCTGCGTTTAGCCTAGAAGAGCCTGGTCAGCTTGAAACCAACAGCTACCAGGGGCTACTTTTGGCTCCCCGGGCCAATGGATGCTGAATAAACAGATCAATGTGAATTTAATACTGCACCATTTGGGGCAATCTATAAATAAACATTAGGACATATCGATATGGCATTTAAAGCTTAAAGGGTTATACATAATTGACAAAGTGATAGTATTTCATTTTATGTGAAAGTATGATTTGCAGAACGCTGTATATTAGCTCCTTGTACCCCCGTGGTACAGATATCAAAGTTAAGATTGGATAAGCAGGAGCTAAAAGCAGCTCCTGGGTATCCATCAATAAGCAGTGACCAGGAGCTACCTCTGGGGTACAAGGAGTTCTGCAAATCTTACTTCCACATAAGATGCAAGCTTTTCATTTTGTCCATTATTTATAACCTCATATGCCTGAAATGTTGTATAGAAGTGTCATAATGTTTATGTATAGATTGTCCCAAATGTACAGAGTTAAATTTGCATATGTGTGTTTGTTCAGCATCAGTTGGCATGGGGAGACAAAGGTAGCTCCTGGTAGCTGTTAATATCAAGCTAACCAGGTTCTTCTACTACATAAGCAGGAGCTACATAACTCCCAGCTCCCCTCTATTTCAAACCCTCAGAATAGCTCTTGTTCACTGGTTAATTCTGTATACCCAAGAGCTGCTTTTACCTCCTGCTCATCAAATCTCAATTTCAAACCCTGCTAATTAAAATTCATAAATAGGCACATTGCTTCCCTGGTCTCCCCAATTCCTTTATTAATAAAAATCCTTTCTAAGCAATTGCCTGATAGGGTCGTGCAAAATAGGCCATATCAACACAAAATTTTAAAGATTGTTATCAGAGCCAGTTCTGCAGACGCACTCCTTCTGGCCCCTCATCCAATTCATTATTTCCAGTAAAGTTAACACATTTACACAAATCATTAAAATTATCCTCCTGTGAGCCGGCGATCTAAAAGTGCTTAAAAGGCTCCTATCGGCAAAACTCTTGCGTGATGTAGCAAAGAATTCAATTGACGAAAACCAGAGATTTGCTTCATCATATTTGCATGGTCTAATCGTGCTGCCTTATCGTTAAGAGCTCTATTGAATATATCCAGTTTATTAACTTTTCAAGGTCAATGCCCCATTTCTTTTCCAGGATATCACTATATTTAAACCACTAGCAGTTGTTCTGTGCTGGAGACAGACCTATTTTGGTAGCCGCATTTTACCAGTTGGAGTTCTTAATATTAAATTTAACTAAAGTCTCCAGAAAGATGCATTCAGCAAGGACTGCAACACTAGGCACCCCCAGTTCCAACCTTAATGCATCTCTTGGTCAGCTTGGGACCATGTTAGCTGCTTTCCTTAAAACCCCATTTTGGGCTGTGTCTAGTCTTGAACAATCAGCGTATCCCCATATTTCCCTACTATATAATACAGACAAATGGACTTTGGCCTCCATCACTCTTAAGAATGTGTACAATCTTTTCCCCCAAATCTGTAATAGACCCCTAAAACTTGACTGAGTACTCTTAGCCATCATTCTAACGTAATGCGACCAACTACCATTCCTATGGAACAAATGCCTAGATACTTATATGAATCTTCTACTATGATGCTAACATTATTTATTGACCATACAAATTTCGATTTGCCGTTTCCAAAAACCACTATCTTGGATTTTGTCAGATTCCGCACCAGGCCATGTTCCTCAAAAGACATAGCTCCATAGAGCAGGCTTTGTTGGAGTCCCCTCTGTGTGAGGTCAATCAAGGCTGTGCCATCGGCATGCAATAATAACTGACCCAGTTTATGAGTATTTGTTTTTGCTAGGGAATTACGAGGGTTAAAATCCGAGAGCAAGAGAATAAATAGCAATATGGCAAGAGGACCCCCCTGCCTAACTCCCTTGTTGGTAGTACATTCCTTGGTATAGCCATCAGTTAATGATCAATGTCCCGAGGCTGAACTTTCAGCATACAGGAGTTGAATTAGCTGATGTAACGCACCAGGGAACTCAAGCCTGTTCACTTTCCTCCACAGGATGGTCTAAAGGAGTGAGTCAGAAGCCCTTGCAATGCAACAGATGTGCCCCACCCGATCTTAGCATATTTTCCAATAATTGTGTTCAGTATAAAGCATTGTTGTATCGTGCTACATCCATTTCTGAAACTGACCTGTCTATCCGTAAGGATATTATTAGCATCTTCCCCTTCTTATAACCTTGAATAGATGCATTTTGAAAACCTTTTGCAGGAGCTATTGAGAAGAGAAATGGTCTGGCAACATTGACGATCAAGGTTTTCTCCTTTTTTGAAGAGCAGAATGATCAAGCTCCTTTTCAATGAGATGGGGAATGTCTGCGCGCCTACTATCGAGTAAAAAAAAAATGTAAAAAAAAAAAAACTTATCAAGAGAAGAGATCAGCACTCAGGAAACCATTTGATAACATCCAGTATAATGCCATCTAGCCCTTCCGCTTTTCGCTCCTCAGCTGCAAAGAGGGAATCAGTGATCACATCTGCTGTAAAGGGTAATCCAACAATGCCTGGATTTCCCTTACCTGGCTTAATGGAGTTCCCTAGCACTTCTTTAAATGGAATACTTTGACAAATCTTTCAATATCGTCACTGACTCTCTGTATGGAAGCTTCTCTCATGAGGCATGAGAAAGGCAGAAGCTACCTGACTCCAACCCTGGGGGTGGCTATCTGGAGGAGGACCACAGAGGGAAAAACCAGCTTCAGAGAGGTAGGAAAACCCTGAGTCAAAATAACCTTGCAGCCATAAGTACACATGACACCCATGTACCCTTACACCATACCTGTATGGCCTATTGTGACAGGTATTAATTTCCCAGGTTTTCCCAACCTATCACCCTATTTATCCCCCCCCCCATTTTAGAACTGAGATGAGTAAGAGGGATGAAGTAATGAAAATGACCAGAATTGGTAAGCCAATGCAGTATTCTAGTCTTTGGAAAACATGGACCAATGACAGGGAGTTTAAAACTGCCACAGATGACAGGGATCAGAGAGAGAGCAGCACGGAGGCTAACACAAACCGTGTGCAGGAAGACTGAGTCGAAAGAAGCTTACCGCTTTATGACTGTGGGCAGCTAGAGTGTCTTCTTCTGCTTCTCTCCCGTTCCGCTGACTAGGCGTGCGTCCAGTCAGTCGATCAGCTCCCACGTTGCTCCCAATAAAGCAATGTGGGAGCTGATCGACTGACGGGACGCACGCCGAGTCAGCAGAATGGGAGAGAAGCAGAAGAAGAGACCCAAGACCTACCAAAGGTGCCCGGTATGCCCAGGGAGAACAAATGGGTTACCCGGTCGCAGGAAGGAAAATGGTGCATCGCAGTGATAACGCGGGAAAGCCCAACTGAACATATTAAAGAAACTGACATGGATGAGAACATTGTTAAGAAAGGAGTGTTGACCCATTATTTCAAAGAAGGGATTTATGCATATGGGAACAGTGTTAACGGTGGGTCAGAGACCCAATGCTTGAGAGGAAGATTTGATACACATTTGAATCTTGTTGAGAGAGGGTCAGAGACCCAACACTTAAAAAGAGGAATTAAAACAGAAACAAACTGTCATAAAATGGTCAGTAACCCAATATTGGAAAAAACATTGTCATGTGGGTGAAAGAAAGAGTGAATGGAGAAAGGAAAAGCCCTGGCAGGTTAGTGAACCAGGCAGACAGTGAGTCTGGGACTCACATCCAAGAGAGGAAGACAAAAGGAAGTGAAGTGATATCCTGCCAGGAGACTAACCCAGGAGCATGACAAGGAAGTGAAGTGGCATCCTGGCAGGAGAGTAAACTAGGAGTGAGAAGAGAAGTCATATCCTGGCAGGAGAGTAAACTAGGAGTGAGAAGTGAAGTCAAATCCAGGCAGGAGAGTAAATCAGGAGTGAGAAGTGAAGTGATATCCTGGCAGGAGAGTAAACCAATAGTGAGAAAACAAAGGGAAGGGACATCCTGGCAGGAATGAGAAAAGGATGTGCAATGATATCCTGGCAGGAGAGTAAACTAGGAGTGAGAAGAGAAGTCATATCCTGGCAGGAGAGTAAACTAGGAGCGACAAGAGAAGTGAAGTGTTATCCGGACAGGAAAGTAAACCAGGAGTCAGAAGAAAAGTGAAGTGATATCCTGGCAGGAGAGTAAACAGGGAGTGAGCAGAGAAGTAAACCTGAAATTTTGAATACAAGAGGGAGGTTTCATACCCTTTTGAGAATCAATAAGAAAGTCACAAATACCCTGGCAGAAGAATATACAAGGGATAGAAAGAGGACGGAGTTTGTGAAAGTTAACTGTGATAAAGTGACATTTAAACTAGGGGTGCAACTTTATTTCCTTTATTTTTTTGCACCCTAAGAACTTTACATTGAGAACTTTGAAAGTATGCTACAAGTACTAGAACACCCTTGAACACATTGTGCTATGTTTAGAGCGTAAGGGGCAGTTTAGGATTTTTGAACACAGGACGGACAATGATCTTTTGTTTAACATCCTGACACGGACGTTCCTTAGTTTTGTTGAGGCTGGGAAACCTCTCTTAGGATTAGGGATAGATAGGATTCATCCCAACCCTTTTTATTATTTTCTGGAAATAAAAGTCTATAACAAAAACTTAACATTCCACTTTGTTCGAGTCTTACTCTTGATCCCCAGATCTCTGGAGAAATGGTCCTGGTATACCCGTGTCTTTAGAGCCTTTTGCTACCAGTCTCCAAAACTCGTCGATGTTAATAGTTCCCACTGTTTTTCTACAAAAGCAGCCTTCTTTTTCAGCAAGTTTTTATAATCATGTTTTAAGGCATATAATTACCTGCATGCAGAGTCCTTAGTTCATATTCTGAATACAGCTTCTGCTTTGCCCCAATATACTCTAAGTCCAACCATGTGCATCATCCCATCTTTTTGTTATTGTCCTAATTATATTATTTTGCCTCGGTGCGAGTTTCCCCGCAGGATTTAGGGACAGCTCCTCAAACGCAGCAACTGTTTTGTGGTTTGGCTGATCGGTTGAGATGATAAATATTTTGAGAAGTCTGATGTCTTTGTTTCTTAGCACACTTGCAACTAGTTCTCTCTTTGGGCACAAATTGCCTACACGTCTCAATATACTAACCTCGTCTTTTGCTTCGAGGAAAGATGTGAAGAGGGCTGAGGAAGCCTGCCACCAACCCCTCCTACTAAATTTATGACAAGGAAGAAGCCCAGAAAGCACTGCAATCACCCATTTTATTTTGGATGAATTCCCAAACGGACCTATGATTGACAAGTACATTGAGAGGTATTCCCTCAGCAAGCCATACCGGATAAGGGACATACAGATCTATCCATGTGTGGATGGAGAGCCACTGGCCATGATTAAGGACACCTGTATGGACAACTTGGAGTAAAGTACCAAGAAGCCATGTTGCTGACATTGTTAGAGACACCACGACATAACAGCATAAGACATGAAGCACATGTGCCATCCACACTTCAGGACATAACCACACACTCGAATACATGAAGAACACAAGTGTACAATTCTATAGTTAGAGGACAGACACATAAATGTATTGTCATTACTTTATTATTTTTGCCATTAGCCAAATGCAGTAACG
This sequence comes from Ambystoma mexicanum, assembly GCF_040938575.1. Classification (NCBI taxonomy): domain Eukaryota; kingdom Metazoa; phylum Chordata; class Amphibia; order Caudata; family Ambystomatidae; genus Ambystoma; species Ambystoma mexicanum. Next base: position 1,108,076,837 of record NC_090925.1, read on the forward strand.
CAGAAACCGCAAGAGACATGAAATCCTGAGCAGGGCTTGCAGATGCTTACACGCAAATAACACTATGGCACTGCAGTAGCACCTATGGAACCTGACAGAGCCAAGTGACTAACATGGACATTGTAGAACACGCATCGTAAGGTTTATGAAAATTATAGCAGGCCTCAGGCCTCTGAGCAAGAGACGAGCTGAGCTGATTCAGGCTGGACAGAGAGAAAGACATGTGAGAAAGGACCCGCAGCCAAGGTCAAGAGATACGGATTCCCATCCCCAAACGACAAATGGACCAGATTAAGAAAATAGTAATACATCCTCATAATTCAGAGCTGCACAGCTCAAATTCTTGATCTCTGAACATGTGATGCGGCCGTAGCAGACAATGAACAGCGATCAGCGGTGGGAACGGAGAGCTGGCCCCACGCCGCCAGACATAAGACAGCAACACGTATGCGACAAGTGTTGTACCGGTCAGGTCAGCACTCTCATAAGCTAAGGTGGTACACACAAGTTACAATACAGACACATAGCTGTTCTCATTACCTTGAAAAGGTACACAGTGAGCTGAGAATCTTTGCAGATCCCAGGTCTGGGTATGGCAGCTCTAGCCAATCACAGTTTAGTACCCTAGGGGTGGGTAGCAATGGACAGGAACCAATAGTAAGTCAACCACACTGCAACAATGTTATAGTTAGTGACTTGGGGATGGACCGGGCCAGCCACCTGACATATGAGGGCCAGTAGAATAACATCTATAATGTATTGTTTAGGTTATAACATACTCGATGCCCAATAACTTGGCCCAATAGGTTTCCTGGAGAGGGGCGAAGTTGTGATGAAATGCTGATGACATTGGGTAGTAAAACCAGCCTGCGAGCTGAGGAAGAGCAAGATGTGCATGGATTTTTCCTGATTCTGTGCTCCCCGTTGGTTTTGTCTATAATAAACCGCAGTTTGAACTGGCAGTTGACTGAGTCCTCCATGTACCCTGAGGGAGGGGAAGTTGGGACCTCCAAGTCTGTGGACTTCCAGTCAGGACAGCCGCAGCCTCTTTTGCGACTTTGGTGAAGTTCTTGGCTGCCCAGTTCAGGCCAAAAGGAAGAGCTCTGTACAGGGGATGCAGCCCTCTTGCCACAACCCCCATATGTCCAATGGAGGGGCCTAGACAGGGATATGAAAGTAGGTGTCCTTGAGGTTGACGGAACAGAGCCCGTGCTCAAGCTCTGTGCCAGCATCATTATATTCTTTAATCAGAAAAAGGCTGAAGTGATATAGGTCTAGAATACTATGCAGACCTTCAGCCGTGAATGCTTCAGCGCAAAGTGCAAAGTGAGCAGAAGTACAAACCCAGCCTAATCTCCAATTGGGTCTAACAGCAGCACTTGTGCCCCTGCTCCGGAATCGTATAGATCTCTATGAGCAAGTCGACATAGATTGGGTGAGGATGTGGTAACAAGTAGGACTCCTCAGAGAGGAAGCTTAAACTCATGCTGTACCGACAGTGAGGGCTAGAGAAGTCTGGCAAGAAAGGGATGTTGTCTTATGGGAACTTAGCTCTGCTTCTTTGTTCATGGCAGGGAAGTGGAGAAATACATTTTACCAGGTCGCTGTTGCTTCCTTTTTTGAACACCGTGGAATCTTTCATATATATATATATTTAATTTGGCTCAAAAAGGTTTACAAAATAGAAAACCTTTAGCCAATAGCCTGCAATAAAACAGAAAACAAAGGTGCAACCAAAATAAAAAGAAGTACAAGACTAATAGAAAGAAAAAAAAGACAGACAAAAATAACATGCCACCCCCCACCAGCAGAACACAAAACTACATTGAGCAAAGAAAACCAAAAAAAAAAGTAAAAAGAATAAATCAAATAAAATGAGCCTAGCAACATTATGTCTTCAATTTAACAATAAAGGATTTGTGTAATTAAAACAGTCTGCTTCTTTTCCCTTTCTTCGTTCAGTTCTGATAATCAATCTTATTGCTACTTTAATGTGTGGCTATGCGATTGGAGAGCCACAACAAGAGTAGGTCCTTCATTAGGACCCTCATTGGAGTGCTGGGCCAATCAGGTGCGAGAGAACGCAGAGCCGTATTCACTGGCACAACCCTGTGTTGTAACGCGCACTGCTTCACCAGGCACTACTCCTTCGGTACTGTCTCTCCCTTGTCCCACTGTCCGCCCACGCCTGCCTACCAACCCATTAAAAATGCCCCCATCTCCGCCGCCAGCCCGTCCTCTGCCCTCTCAGCCTTGGTTGCTATGGAAAGTTAAAAGGAGCTACATACAGTCCCCTTTCGGTTCTTTCATGCTAGCCATGTTTTAAATGGGACATCATCTTTCTTTACTGCACTGCTCTGCATGGCGCACTATGTCACTTCAAAGAAAAACATTTTGAAATACACTATTCGCACCGTCGGTTACAGCGGGTGGCAATGGCCGGTGCTGCCAGTAACTGCATATCTGCCCTCTAGGCCATTCTCTGCTTTCTAGTCTTTAACTTGGGCGGTGTTCCGATCCTGGTAGCGTTTGCCCGCAGGCCTCGTTCCTATCTGCTGGTTCCTACCCCACAGTGAACATCTGGCTTCGTTTGAACACAGACTTGATGAGGATTTCCATCATGAATCTTGCTGCAAACACCCGAGTCTTTAATATCTTCAGACAGCTCCTAAAGCACGCAGGCTGCTCACAGCCATCGCTGGTTAGATCAGGAATTTTCCCACATGCAGCTCCCAACCCAAGGCAGCTGAAATACACCAAGCTGATGCTTTAAAGCATGCACTGAAACAATTCGAGTGCTTCGGGAGGAATACAACTGAAGTTCTAGGCACTTCCAAAAGAGAAGCAAGGCTTGGGGGGGGGGAACCGTTCAGAGTGCAGCTTTGGTATTCAGTATGCACATGAACCCAGCAGTGTGCAGGGAAGCGGGCAACCTGGGAACTCCTCGCAGCTGAGAAAAGTGCCCTAGAGTAGTATTGAGCAGTGCTGTGGAAGGAGGGGGCACCCCCATGGAGCTCAAGGGCACAGGCCTTTAAGCATGGGGAGCTGATCACGGGGTACAGAGGAGGGGAAGAAAGGCGACCATAAGGCACGCCATCCCCCCTGTCCACTCCTGCTGCAGGACTCACAGGAGAAGCCAGACAGGGAGGGGAGCTGGGACCCAACAAAAGGTGCTAATAGGCATCGGGCGTCAGCACCAAAACCCCCAGTGTCTCTCCCATGCTTCAAAGTGGCAGAACACTAACAATAGGAGAGGGGGAGGCAGGAAGCCACGCACATAGGTGCAAAGTGACTGTAGGCACAGGCCGGACATTTGGGGGACCAGTAGCCATAAGCATGGCATGGCCCCAGGGCATATTTACCCTATATAGGCAGTGGAAAGAGTGTACGTGGATCTTGCTTCCCAGATCCATCTTTTCGTTTGCTCGGATCCACCCCTGGAAAAGGTACATTTGGGCAAGCACAGTACAACAGTCGTTGCCTGCAAGTCGTGGAACAGAAGAACAAGGAAGGCGTCATGGGCCTGGAAGCAAGCTACAGTCAGGCTCAGGAGTGCTCACCAGCCAAAGTACAGGTCCCAAACACACAGACCTGGGAGCTCACGCTGGGGGCACCCTGGGAGCAAAGAAGGACAGCTTCCAGTTCCTGGCCCAAGTGCCCAGAAGTGTAGAACTAAGAGAACACCTCACACCTGTTTGCTGGGGAATACTCATAATACCCAGTTATGTTTTATTAGTATTATGTTTCATAAAAAGACACAGCATTTTTGTTGCCAACACAAAACAAGTTTCTGCATATTCTTTTATGTAATTACTGTATAGAGTGTATTTCTCATAGGGCTAGCGGTTCCACAGCTTATAGCAGTACCAAATGAGAGAAGAGAGCTCAGAGCGGGAAATAACATTTCCACACCGACCGCACACAGAGCAGGGACTGTTTAGGAAAACTGAATGGCCTAAAAAGGAAGCACCTGGGTGCCGGCATGGACATGCATGTGCCCGGTCACCAAACAAACATCTTAAGGCATACTACACAGATTCTCTGTCCAGCGGCCGGCGCTGGGTAAGTCTGTTAAGGAAGGCAACATGACATACCAATAAGGGAAAAACAAAGTCTGTCCAGGTCATACCATATTTTGAAAGTAAATAGATTACCAGTGAAGCATCAACATTTTGTGAAATTCCTAGACTCATAAATGAAGCAAACTGTGCATTCATTAAAGTCACGAAGACGATTCATAGAAGAAGGTAATGTTTCATTACGTATCCAAGTTCCTAGGTAGAAATCGGAGTGTGTTCCATATTCCCCACTGCTATGCTACACAGTGCATTGTTCATAAGGCAGTACTGAAAAAAGTTAATGCCCATAGTCTGCTATGATTATCTAACATGCAGATAAATCAGTGCTGGAGACCAGGTCACACAGTACAGTATCTTTTCATAGAATCCAATCCTGGCAATTTGTATAAAACCAAAGAGCATTATGGGAACAGAAGAATGCCCACAATTTTAAATTTGAAACATGTCTTATAGTGATTCAGTAAGAAACCCTTTGGAGGAAATAATGGAAGTTGGGCTCTGCGGTTTTGATTGGTCACACTGCTCACCCTAAGAAAACAATGGCTGTGCATTGCAGGACATATATACCAGTTTGGACAGCTGCAACAAGTATGAGAGGCTTTGGCTGTTTCTGTATTCAGTTTCCCGGGCCGAGTCTACAGGCAGTGTCTGCTTGTTGGTGCATGTGATAACTCACTTCAGGACAGATCTCGCCGGGTTGCTCCACAGTGAAGGAAAACTAAGAAAGACTAGGTCTAGGTGGCCAGAGGGAACTGGTCAGTAGGGCGTCGCACATGTGATTGGGTCCTATGAATCCACCAAGCTCCCTTGAAAAGTAATGCCCATTGTACCCTGGCAGAGGTTTTAACAGCAACAATACCTCACTGGGGATAGTATTCCATGTAATGTGCCACCATGGGTGCAGAGCTACTCTTGCACTTGATTCTGGAACGATGTTCTGAAATCCTCACATGGACTGCTCCCTTGGTCTGGCGGATGGAGCGTAACCTGCAAAGGCATTCAATGCAGTACCCCACCTGCGTGCTCTGCAATTGGTGAAATGTTTAATTTGTCATTCTGTGTTGCCTATGCGGGATACAGTAATTTTGCTCGTGAACTGACAAACTGAACATTGTTCACAAGGGAAGTGCCCCACTAGTGGGCGCATATTGTAAAGCATGGTTCTAGATGTGTTTTTTTTTATTTGCGACTGCCCTAAATGTTCTCGATGTTTTTGGACCACTTGAGAGTTATTCTGGCAACTATTTTATTTGGAAGATTTAAGTGAACCAAAGGACAGAACTTTCCGATCATAGATCGTATTTGAGAAGTGTTAGAACAATATGTGAGAACACATGTTATCCTGTCATCCCGAGATGGTCTGTCTTTTGGTGTAAGCCCAGCACCTGGTCCTGTAACAGTGATACTGCAGTGCCCACAATCCCTAGGTGTGTATGTGTACCCTTCCCTTCTTATTGCTCTGCGTATCCACTTTCAAGCAGTGTGCATCTCCCAGATGCACATGGAGACATCCCTCTACTGCTAGCTACCCTTCCCGGCATCGTATCCCGCTGCATCCTGGCCCTGTCGAACTGCCGCAGCGATCTACTGCGGTCCTCGTACTTTTGGGCTGACTGCACACAATACCCAGACTCACCGTTAGTGGGAAAGATTGCTTTAACATGTAAACCTGGCTCCCTGGCCTTACAGACTAACAAATGATTAAACAAGAAACCCAATAGATGACTTCAATCGCCACCAAGTCATCCAATTTGTTGCATATTATTTGAATGCTGAAACTGGCAGGGTTAAATCAGGCCTTATGAAATTCACAACAGTTAATTTTTATAAAATAGCTGGTTTTGCCTGGCCCCAAATCGGTTATTTAAGTTTTGAATAAAAGGAGTAGTTGAATTTTTCTTGGCAGTTGACCCAACAAGCAGCAGATTTCTAACTGTGGGTCTAACTGGACCATTATATCTGGATTAGGCCAATAAGGAAAACCTGTTGTCTTTGCTCTGCTGAAAGCAAGAAGGCACACATATCCAGGGTTCCATGTGACTATGTTGCCTGAAAAATGTTGTCAGGGAGGCAAATCTATTTTCCTAACCCCTAAAATACTTTCTGCAAATATTCTAGGAGGGGTTGCATTTACGATTGTAAACTCCAATCCTAGAATATTTGGAGAAAGTGTTTGAATTTACTGAGTGTGCATACTTGTAGAAATGTCACTCCCTGCCGCATTTTCCTTGACAAGATGTTCACTGGATAAGACATGTAGCTCCTTGTTAGTGTGTCTGATGTAATTGCGGCACCTTGCACGTCATACCAATCACTGAATGACATGATGTTGTGTAAAGGGGTGTCGGCTCCTAATCACTGAAAGCACATGGTTCATTTCGACTGCCAGGCCCCATATTCGCAGAAAGGAACCAATCTCCAACATTCAGCTCAGGCAGCAGACAGCATTACACACTTTTGCATCAAGCTCTTCACAGGATGGACCCCCAAGGCTGCTGCGGAGCATGGGAGCTACTAGGTCTCCTCTGCGTTCACGTGGACTGTCCTGATCATTGCTAAACAATGAGGGCGCATTTGCCTTCTGGAGATGGGCAGGCAAACCGTGGCCTTGCTGTTCTGCATTACGTGAGTAATGGAGCATGTGGCTCATTTGCAAGCGAGCTATCGGAGCACTTCCACGCCCGCCAGCCCGGCAGTGCAGGAGTCCTGCAGGGAAGATGGTCCTCCCGTTCGGACTTCCAATATTCCGAGGGGCTGCTCAGAACCTTTAGTGTTTGCTGCCTAATGGTGAACCACCACCACTGTGCCCGAGCATGCGGACACGACACTTAGACGCTTGACCTCTTCTTATACGTGTCGTTTAGAGTTTACAGCTAAAGGGGCAGCATGGTGCAGTGGGTGTGCAGTTGTCTGTAGTACAACATGCTATGGGCAGTTTGATAACCACGACCAAACACATATATAAATAGATGAGGTGGTGGTCGGGGCCTGGGGGCCGAGGGATGAAGGATGGTGGGCAGGGTGTGTAGGGGGGGGGGGCTTGGGGAGGAAAGCCCATTATAATAAAGGGGGAAACGAATGGCCACAATCAAAATGTCACAAACAAACGGTTCACAAATAAAACGTTAGAGGTGAAACCACTTGGAACTGGTGAACTGGAAGAAGGGAAGTACAACAGAGAAGAAAGGAACCAAAGGAGGTGATGGCAGAGGAAGTGTCCAAAGAGTAAAGGAAGCGTTAGTTGGAGAAAAGTACAAAGATGGAAAATGAGGCAAACAAATGGACTAGCTGAATGAACAGGGAAGGGTAGTTGGGGAAAGGGGTAGTGGAAGAAGACTGATGAGTAAGGCGAAAGGAAGAGTGCAGAAGAATGACTTTCAGGAGAATAAGCATAGACGGCAGGGAGCTCAAAGGGCGAGATCAATGTGAGTGCAATTGGGGTGCCGCTTTTACATGTACGGAAACGAAGCCTTTGCATGTGGCCGCAAAGAAACGCGACACTTGAAAAAATCCTTTTAGTTAGCTCCAGCACTGCATAAACAAAATAAAATTGGACTTTAATAAAGCGCTGCTATTCTACAAGAAACAGAAGGGAAGACAAAAGAGGCATCATCAGCAATATGAAAGCACTACTCCAGTTCAGCTACTAGCTAATCTCTGCAGAGGATCACAGGTTATCTCTAACTGCCCCTTATAAAATGCCCACAGGGCTTGAGATCCAATAGTTTAAGCTCAAAACAATTTCTGGCCCTAGGATTCCCAACCGGGGTCAAAACTCTTTCCTCCTTCTTGGCCCTAGAGGTTTTTTTTGTGGGGTCTATGCGCTTGTAACAGAGAATGTGCCCACTTGGCGCAAGCTTTCGCCTGACATGTTGTATTTGTACCCTCAGTAGAACCTCCTTGTCTTGTCGGGCCTTCAAACACTTATGTATAGGCATATGGTATGGCATTTATAAAGCGCCTATACACAAGTGCGCAAGCCGCCTTCAGGGTGACAACCGAAAGTCAAGGGCTACTGTGGAACAAGCAGTGAGTGCACTCCTGCCATGTAAAACAACGGGCACGCCCTTAGAAAAGCACCTCTCTGCTTCAATCCTCTAGGAGCAATCTGGGGTCGATACTCTGGCAAGACGCCTGTGGGGGGAGCAGAGAGAGGGCAGGAAGGAGGGAGGAGAAGAGTTTGGATAGTGCGTCCTCAGGGCGTGGAGCGATACACAGGTAAATCAAGCCAGAGAAATGATAATGTTAGCACAAGTTTGACTAGCGCTTGATGGAGCTGGCGCCAGGGGCCTCCATCTCGGCCCCAGCGCAGAGGGAGGTAAGCGTAAGCATGCCAAAGAGCCATGTGCTTGCAATCATGCACGGGGCCCAGCTCCAGCCTGCAGAGGAAGATCACTGGACTGACCAAAAAGCAATTACGAAGACTTGGGTAAACACACTGTACAAACGTTTGCTTTGGGCACATTCATTAGCCGGATCTGAATAAGAAGCGGCGACTGCGGAAAGCAGGTAGAACTCGGGTCATGTGCGAAGGATTAACTAGCTTGCTGGATCAACATAGCATTTCAAAAATGTTTAACTAGCATTCATTCGGTCTCATTGCTTGGAAATATTTGTATAGTGTATTTCTTACAGTGAGGTCCACAAAACATGCCAAGAACCCACAGCGTAAGAAGCCCGCAAATGCCGTTCCATCAGAAAGGGAGCCTTCACAAAAATAATGAGGAGGACTCGGCTCCATCCTTGACTGCAACTCTGAAAAGCTGTCAAAAGGCTCGGCCAGGCAAAATCCAAAATCTCATCAAACGGCATAACACAGTAAAGCTGTGCCCAACTTGATTGCGCGCATTAAGTTCACAAACATTGCATCTTCTTCAATAATGGGATGTAGGCCACAGAATGAGGCCGGAGTTCACCCCCCCGTCCAATATGATCCCATCAGGTTGTGTGATGGTTAGGTGTGACATGTGATGTGACCTGTAGTGGTCCTCTACAGCATGGCCTCTGAAGTCGCAGATGAGAGGGATCAGAGAGTTGCTTCGTCAGTGGTCGACGCCAGGTAATTGCAAGCACCAGCTCACCACCAACGTTCATTTATTGATATTGGGCTTCAGGTAAAGCACTATGTTAACATGCGTTTTGAATCAGCTACTGAAAGGTGCTTGGGTGGACGGGAGGGGGCCACATTTGTCGTAAAGGGTCGGCAGAGGGATACATTAGGAACAGCCAGTGCTACCCAGCTGAAAGGTAAGAGGAACACTATTCTGCCTAAGCAACCCACGGACACTTACATTGGAGAAGGTAAGGTAGTTGAGGCTATCCTATAACACAGAAGAGGCCGTAGGGCCAATGCCTAGATACTAGCCAGCAGTCATGTCACAGCTCTATCCAGACTCCCATCTAGTCTAGGCACCCCTTTGCTCGACAACGTTATATGTGGTTGCTCTTAGCAGGACTGTGCATGTTTCTTTTATCAGTCATAGAAGAAGCATCAATAAGCAGAGAGTGCCACTGAATATGACCCCTCCACAACACAGCCACCATTTGCAAGGAGCTACACACAATTCCTCTTTAAATGGAATATCTCTAACACCCAAAACAAGCTCTATGCATAAAAAATGTGAGTGTCTCTACTGAAAACCAACACGGCCAAATAACCAGTTATTTCGGATACACATTTTGAACAGCTTGGGGTTCACTATAAGTCTTTAAGGGTAATGCAGACACGACCTCCTGCTTAACTCTCCATGATAAAGAGACAGCGCACTGCAGCCACACCTCACTGATGACACCCACCACAGCAGAAAGACAGGTCTGGGGTTGCTGATGGTACTCTTGTTCAGCTGAGAATTGCATAGTATTTCGGTGCTGGACTGACATTGTGGATGGCACTATAAATAAATAGAATATATATATCATAGTTAAGGTGGGTCGGACTCCCATAGGAACCCCTTAAAATTCTATTGTAAACTTTTGATTCGAGTAACGGATTTAACCGAAAAGTCAAATGTTTTTCTGTTTTTCCAATATTCACGGCTAAATTCGAGGCTATAAAGGACTACGAATAGCCAAGGGTATGTGTAGTTCAGTACCCTCGGTAAGTTTTTTTGTTTTTTTAAAAGATTTTTTACAGCTACAGCGACAACGGGGGTGAGAAATCAATGACCATGGCCAGTGTCACAATTGCCATCCAGGTCTCCCATCCATGCAGTAACCAGGGCAGACACTTCAAAGTGAGGTAGGGACCAGCCTGCTCAGGCCATGTCGCATGATAAATGAGTCAAAGGTACACTGACTTTGAAGCTAAGCAGAGACAGTTACGGTTACTGCATGGATGGGGGACCAAATTGGCATTCAAATTATTTGTTTTAGACAGTGCTACTGGCAGTCCTTGAAGGTTTTGCACTCAGACCATTATTTAGCCTTTTGTTGAATTGCATTCAGGTATTTGCAGTCTCCCAGTCAAGATGGGCGGGGAAGGGGGGGGGGGCAATAATGCCACTATTGTACACTTTTTGCCTCACATAGTTCTATAAGGATTTACATTTTTTAGTGACACTATGGTACGTGTAATTTTCACGTTATCTTTGTAAAGCAGAGTATTGTTGAAAGCCAGACATGGGGGTGAGGAGAGGGAAATGATGAGAGGCCAAATGAGTCATGAGTATTAGCCCACCATGTGGCAAGAGAGTTTGCAATCCTGGACACTGGTGCAGTTATTGTCCCCTGATTGTGGCTGCCTTTCAGGGCACCAGTAAAGGACACATGTGGGTGGACAGCATAACTTATTTTCAGCGGGCAGACGCAACCCGCTGAGCTTTTTTGAGATTGGCAAGCTTGCTCAAGTATTTGGATACCAGGCTTTTACTCAGGTTGTCATGTTCCCAGTGCAGACGCTACCCACAAGACCACAAGCACTTCATTCCTATTGGGATTTTGTTTTCCATTGAATATTTTACTACAGATTGCTGGGTTTAAAAGGCGAGCACCTTTTAAACTTTGCCAGCATATTTATTGGAAGATTTCCTCTCGGCTAATATTTCCATTGGCTAATATTGTGTTGAAGACCATGGCTACTGGCTGCTTAGTGTATATAATATACAGTGGGCATGGCTGAAGGCCATAGCTAGTGGCTGGTTAGTGTCGTATAATACACAGTGGGCACAGCCGATTGCTCTTTTCATTTTATTATTTTAAAATATACAGTGGACATGGCCAAAAGATGCACAAACTGCTCAAGGTCAAAGGCCTTGGCTAGTGGCCCATTTATATGTTAGAATATATAGTGGGCACAGCCAAAGATTGTGGCCACTGGCCAGTATTGTGCTAAAGTTCATGACTAGTGCCTGTTCAGTGTATATAATATACAGTGGACACAGTTGAAAGCTGTATCCACTGGTAAAGGCCGAAACATATGTTTTGTAGCCTGTTAGTGTTTTCACATTGGTGAAGGTTGTGACCACTGTCCATAACTGAAGTACCCATTCATGTATTAAAATATATTTGGCCATGCACACTGACCATGGCTAAAAGGTCATGCTTAATGCCAGTTACTGTTGTAATGTAGTTAATTATGTCTTCAGCGATGTGTGATATTATCATCGTGGTCATAGGCTGCGCAACAGGGGCTGCGAAGTTAAGGTGGCTTCGGCTGAATTTCAGGGGTTTTGTTGCGTTAAGTTCTCACCTTAACGTCCCTGCAACTAAAAAATGTCCCTTGAAAAAGAAAAAAAAGAAATATATATATATACATATATATATGCATACTCTTAGTCCCTAGTCTCCTTTCCTCCATACTGCATGGGCGTCCCTTCCAAGGGACGGGAGACAGAACCTTTTTCACCAGAAAAAACCTTCCCCTTTAAATTTAGAGGTGCGTGGGAGTGCGGCCAAAGAAGCATGCACTGCCCTGACTCTGCCCTCCGGTGAATAACTTATAATTACTCTTACGTCCCGTCCCCTTTCCTCCATACTGCATGAGCGATTACAACTGAATGTAGCCCCAGAGTGGAGAGGAGACCCGCCTTAAGCAAATAAGTTCCTGAGATCCGCCTGTCCGAAAGCTGAATTAGATCTAGAGCCGGCATCCAAACAGCAATGCTTGCAGAAAGCCGAGGGAGTGGCCCAATTGGCCGCCCTGCTTTTGACTTGACAAGGGACATGGCGCTGTAATGCGATGGCCATTGCCTTAGCCCTGACTGCGTGGGCATGCATGTTGGCCGGGCTTGCGCTGGCCCTCATATGCTTCTTTGATGGCAGAGACCATACAGCGGGATATGGAAGCCTTGGAGGCCTGATAGCCTGGTCTTGAGCCTCCAAAAGTGGCAAACAGGGTGTCTGATTTGTGGAAGTCCTTGGTCCCGTCAAGTAAAATTGCAGGGCACGCCTGACTGACATCCATCTCTGTGCTTCGTCCTTGGGATCAGGAAAAAGCATAGGAAGGACCATTTCTTCGTTCAAGTGGAAAGCAGACGGCACCTTGGGCAGAAAAGCTGGGTGCATCTACAGGACTACTTTGTCCTTGTGAAAAGTAGTATATGGTTCCGAGGCGACCAGTGCCTGGATTTCGCTGTCTCTACGAGCCGAGGTGAGGTAGACTAGTAAGGCCGTCTTAATGGTGACCAGCCTGATGTCCGCAGACACCAATGGCTCATACAGTTTGTGCGCCAGGGAATCCAAGACCATGTTAAGGTCCCACACAGGGTGCGGCCTCTTGACGGGCGGGTAGAGGCTTGCGAGTCCCCTCAGATGTTTTTTGACGATAGGATTGGAGAAGATGCCTTCCTCCGAGTACCTGTAAGCTCCGATGGCTGCGAGGTTTGTGCAGCACATGACAACCTGCACGCCAGAGTGGGCGAGGTGCGCCGAGAAGGAGAGCACGTCATCCAAAGTGCAGGCCAGAGGATCGATTTCTTTGGAGTCTGCCCAGTGGCAGAATCTGGTCCATTTACTTTTGTACTGGGCCCTGGTAGCCTTGCTCCTAGCACCCTGTATGATCTCCAGATCAGCCTGTGAGAGGCTGAGGTGCCACAGCATTACCTGCTCAGGTACCACGCTGTGAGGGCTAGTTTCTGTGGCAGGGGGTGGATGACTCTGCCCCCCCCCCCAGCTGTGCCAGAAGATGTGCTGGGCCCGTCGGGAGGTGAATCGGGGGCATCTCCGAGAGGCCAAGCAGCTCCAAAAAACCATGGCCTGTCCAGCCACCATGGAGCTACTAGAATGATGTGGAGTTGGCAAGACTCCTTGATTTTGCAAATTACTCTGTGATTCAGTGGTGTGGGTGGAAAGGCGTAGGCCTTCATGCCGTTCCAATGGAGGTGAAATGCGTCGCCCAGGGAGCCAGGGGGCCTGTCCCTGCCATGAGGCGAACTGAGGGCACTTTTTGTTGTGCCAGGTGGCAAAGAGATCCACCTGGGGATGACCCCACCTGCTGAAGATCACCTGAATAACTAGGTTGCTAAGCTGCCTCTCGTAATTGTCCGCTCCCAGCCTGCTGAGTCTGTCCGCTTCCAGGTTGGATTCCCCCGGGAGGTGGACTGCTGTGAGGTAGATGTTTTCCAGGGTGCACTCCCACATGCTGATTGCCAGTCTGCACAGAGGAGGGGCTCTGGTACCTCCCTGCTTGTTGACACAGTAAATGCTGGTCGAGTTGTCCGTCTGGATGAAGACAACCTTGCCCCTAAGAAGTGGTAGGAATGCCCTGAGCGCTAGCCAGATGGCATTCAGCTCCAACCAATTGATGCGGTACTCCTGCTCCTGTCGAGTCCAGGTGCCGTGGACCGAGAGATCATCCAGGGTGGCACCCCAGCCCTCGAGCGAGGAGTCCGTGGTGATGGTGACCTGCGGGGTGGGAGGCCAGAAGGGCTTTCCCGTCTGTAGGTTGCAGTCCTTGGACCACAGTGTTAGGTCCGGGTAGAGAGATGGAGGAACGTTGATCATCTCAGATTGAGACCCACGCTCCTGGTTCCATGAGGCCGCGAAGTGCAGCTGAATCCTCCTCATCCTTAGTCTCGTGTGCGGGACGGCTAATAGGACTGCTGCCCATAGACCCAGGAGATGTTGGTACCACCATGTCGAGGTCACTTCTCTGCTGAGGAAGTGTGTGGTGGCCCTCTTGATGGCCGAGATCTTGTCCTCAGGGAGGGAATACCTTCTCGGAGCACATGTCCCAGATGAGGTCCAAGAATGTCAGAGTCTGCATAGGCAGCAGCTGCGACTTCTTGAGATTGAGCGAGAAGCCCAGATCGTGCAGCGTGTTCGTAAGAGCATGGGAAGAGTGGTGAACCACTTCCGGAGATGTAGCCCTGATGATCCAGTCGTCGAGGTATGGGTAGATGTGGAGGCCCTGAGCTCTGAGGAGGGCCGCCAGCGCATTCATGAGCCTGTTAAAGACCCTGGGGGCCGAGTTGAGGCCAAAAGGAAGGACCTTGTATTGCAAATGGTAGCCCATGATCCTGAAACATAGGAAAGAACGATGGGGCTGCCAAATCAGGACGTGTAGGTACACGTCCTTCAGATCCAGGGAGCCCATCCAGTCTCCTTTGTCCAATGTCTCTGCTATAAAAGCTAGCGTAACCATATTGAATTTTTGCAGGGATAAGGAGAGGTTGAGGGTAGAAAGGTCCAGCACAACTCTCAGGCCCACCTGGTTCTCCTTCTGAATAGCGCAAATTCTGGAGTAAAAGCCAAAGCCTCACTGGGAGGCTGGGACTTCCTCTACTACCTGTCTCTCTACGAGCGACCGGATCTCCGCCAAAAGAGTTGCTGTCCCAACTTGTGGGAGTGGAGGGGAGAAGGGAGGAGAGGCTGGGATAGGGAGACGGTACCCCATGGATACAACGGAGAGGATCCAGGGGTACATGAAATTGTGACACCAGAACTGTGCATGGAGAGCAAGCCTGCCCCCCGTGGAGACACGTGGACCCGAAGGGGCGTGTCATGCCTTCTTTCCCTCTGAGGCTATCGCGGAGGAGGGGGACTGGAAAAAGCCCTTACTCCCCCCAGCCTTTTTGTTGTTTGTGCCGGTACTGAGATGGCGAGCTGTCCGGCTGCCTGGATCTCTGTTCCTGGAAGCCATGAAACCCTCTGTACGTACGATCCCTATCGGAGCGCTGCTGAGATTGTGCGTACGGTTTGAGTATGGTCTTTGTCAATATGGATAAAGACTAGGCCGTTTGTGAGCTTTTTTTTCTTCTTGTCCAGATCTTTGTCCGTGGAGGAGTGGAAGAGGCCCCCCCGTGCCCCTCGAACGGTAGATCTAATAAGCGTTCCTGGACATCCGGGTTGAATTTTTTTGACCAGGGCCAGGCTGTCCTTCGCATGTCCGTGGCGATACAGATGGCACGGCTAGAGATGTTAATATGGGCCACAGTGGATTCCATGAGGTCCTGCGCCACCAGCGTGATTGGCGCTGAGTGGGGAATTCCGAGAGAAAGTCTGTAATTTCCCGCCATAATCCAAAGATTATCCAGCATGGCATCGGTGGTGGCCTGACAAAGATCAAAGGACGTGTTGGAATAGACCTCCTTGCCATATGCCTCCAAGACCTTATTTTCCTTGCCTAGCAGTGCTGCAGAGGAGGAGGCAGAGGACAACTGAGGCTTAGAGTATAGTGATGGCGCAGTGATCACAGAGGAGTGTGGCTGAGGATGGGCAGAGAGCAGGAGTGTATCCCCCTCCACATGCCTGTACTTGGCGTCCAGGCATCGATTGACTGGCTGGGCCAAATGGGGCTTGAGCCAGCCCTTCTTGGCCAGGGAGACTACATTGGTTTGCAGTGTAATCCCCGATTTGGCAGAAGGGCGTCACGTGAAGACTTCCACCAGGGCCCCCTCTGCCGGTTGCTCTACCTCGGGTTGGGGTAGGCCCAGATACTCTACCAGTCCAGCAAGACGTTCGTGGAAGGCCCTGGCTGGGGATGGCATGTCCCGATCCTCCTCCTCATCTGTATCCTGTGGATCGGGGGGATCCTGTGGAGGAGGAGGAGTAGTAGTAGTTGGCGCCGGAGGCTGGGGTACAGGGACCGCAGCCGGAGGCTGAGGAGGCTGGTACGGAACCGCCTGAGAAGTCAGCTGGGGTGCCGGCGGAGGCGTCTGTGGTGCCGCTATCATTGCACGGAGGACTTCCCTTATGGCGTTTTTGAGGATAACCCCCATCCTAGGTGACTTCATGAGGCTGAGAAACATCTCGAATAAAACCTCTTCACTGGGTGAGGAGGTGGCAGTGGGTGCTGACAGGGTAGCGGGGGAACTGCTGGAGCTGCTGCGTACCCTGCCCATATGGACGCAAAGGAAAGCTGCCCTGCGCAAAAGAGGGGTAAGCTGTAGGCCAAGTACATGGTTGAGGCCAGTCCCAACTTGACACTCATTCGTCGCCAAATTCCTGGAATGGCATTGGATGGGTGCCTCTGTCTGGCACGGCAGCCATTTTGTAGAGATGCCTGCCACGTGCCTGCAACATGTTGCTGGGCCCGGCCTCCGCCAAGACTCTTGCATGTGGATCACGAAGCCTACCCTGCTCCTCGGGCCTAGGCCCAGTAGGTGTGACACCCTTGACCCGGGGGTCAGTAGAGCTGCGTTTAGGCGCCCCCTTGGATGTATTGCCGGTATTAGGGTGTAGACCCTCAGCCATGATGCCGGCACAAGGGCAGAGCCCCCCGGGTGAAGACCCGATAAAATAACCTTCCGGTCCTTCAACACTGTCACCAGGAGGATCCAAGGATCCCTCGCCCCGAAGGCTGGTAGCTGTAGCCGGCTCTGTGCACATGCTGGTTGAAGGACCTGACCGGTCCTTCCCACGCGGGAGAGTCGCTGGGCAGGATTCTCCCTTGCGGGGTGCGATGGAGAATATCGGCCCCACCTTGGGTTTGGGCTTGGTTCGATGAAGTTCTTGAGGTCCTCTGGAGGTGACTTCTGTAAGAGCTCCCTCCACCTGACTAGTCTGTTCTTCAGCGCTTTCGAAGACAGTGAGCCACATGCTGAACAAGCTTGCCAACCGTGGTCTGCCCCAAGGCAACGTAACCAGAGGGCATGGGGGTCTGAAGTTGGGAAGAGCCCGTTGCAGGATGGACACCTGCTGAACCCTGTGGAAGTCGACATGCGTCGGGGAGGAGCGTGAGGCCTGAGGACCGAGTGCCTGAATGACAAAAAGAAGACAAAGAGAAGAAGTATCCGCGCGTGGAATTACATGACCGAAGTCAAACCCAGGAGTGCTGGTGAATTCGGCCCGCTCCCGTCGACGCAGAAAAGGGGACTGAGGTGTGGCGTCGGAGGGTGGAGTCAGGGCAGCGCATGCTCCCTGGGTCGCACCCATGCGCGCCTCTAAATTTAATGGGGAAGTTTTTTTCTGGTGAAAAAGGTTCTGTCTCCCGTCTCTTGGAAGGGACGCCCATGCAGTATGGAGGAAAGGGGACGGGACGTAAGAGTATCATGCCTTGAGCATTTCCCAGTGATCTAAAAGCATCATCCAAGACATTATGTTTGTGAAGAAAGTATGTCCTACATCGATAAAATCCATACTGTGAGGCAACATGTGGCCAAAAAAAACAATTAACTATAAGTTACTCACCGTAGTGACTAACGTACTCCTAGTCCATAGTCCCCTTTCCTCCATACCATATGGGCGTCCTTTGCTAGGGATGGGAGACAGAACCTTTTTCACCAGAAAAAATCTTCTTCCCCTTTAAAGTTAGAGGCGCTCGTGGGCGCGGTCCTGGGAGCATGCGCTCCCCAGACTCCGCCCACCGGCGCCACTCCTCAGTCGCCATTGACGTGTCAACAATATTGCCATTGACTAATGACACCAGTTTTATTAGGATGTATGGAGGAAAGAGGTCTGTTGACTAGGAGTACTTCAGTCACTCCGGTGAGTAACTTATAATTGCTCCTATGTCCCATCCCCTTTTCTCGATACTGTATGGGCGATTGCAACTGAGTGTAGCCCCAGGGTGGAGAGATGACCCTCTGTAAGAAAACAAATTCCTTGATACTGCCTTTCCGAAAGCCGCCTCTGACGTAGAGCCGGCATCCAGACAGTAGTGCTTGCAGAAGGCCAAAGGAGTGGCCCACGTGGCCGCCCTGGTGATGACCTTCCACGGAACGTGCCTCT
This sequence comes from Ambystoma mexicanum, assembly GCF_040938575.1. Taxonomy (NCBI): domain Eukaryota; kingdom Metazoa; phylum Chordata; class Amphibia; order Caudata; family Ambystomatidae; genus Ambystoma; species Ambystoma mexicanum. The sequence continues at coordinate 1,108,095,022 of NC_090925.1, forward strand.
GGAATGTGATCAGCGTGGCCTTGGCTCAGATAGCGTGGGCATTCATATCTGCCAGAAGTGGCTTGCACTGCCCCTTGTAGGCCTCCTTAATGACCGAAACCATCCACCTTCCTATGGAGGCCTTAGAAGCCCGATATCCTGGCTTTGACCCCCTCAAGATGACGAATAGAGCCTCAGAATTGCGGAAGCTCCTGGTTCTATCCAGGTAGAGTTTTAGAGCACACTTAACATCTAGACAGTGCAGGACCCTCTAAGCATCGTCATTTGGGTCAGCGAAAACAGTGGGTAGCACTATCTCCTAATTTAGGTGGAACGAAGAGACTACTTTAGGCAAGAACGCGGGGTGCGTTCAAAGGACCACCTTGTCACTATGAAAAATAGTGTAAGGCTCAGAAGCCAAAAGAGCTTGGATCTCGCTGACCCGGCATGCAGATGCAAGACCCACCAAGAGGGCTGTCTTAATGGTGACCAGCCTGATGTCCATAGACGCCATTGGCTCAACAGGTTTATGCGCCAAGGCGCCCAACACTATGTTGAGGTCCCACACGCGGTGCGGTTTCTTGATAGGTGGGCAGAACCTGGTGAGGCCCTCCAAATGTCTTAACCACCGGGTTGGAGGAAGAAAACACTTCCTCCTCCGAGTTCTGGTAGGTGCCAATGGCCGCCAGATAGGTGCGGCGATGGTCTATTTGCACCCCCAAGTGGGCGAGCTGTGCAGAGAAGGGTAGCACGTCGTCCAACAAGCAAGTAAGAGGATCGACCACCTTTGACTCAGCCCAGTGGTAAAACCTAGACTACTTGTTCCTAGTAGCATAGCGCCTAACACCCTGTATGATGTCTAGGTTAGCCTGCGAAAGACGCATATGCTCCAATGTGACCTGTTCAGGACACACGCTGCGAGGGCTAACTTCTGGGTGAGGGCTGGATGACCATGCCCTCTTGCTGCAATAGTAGATGAGCTGGGCCCAATGGAAGATGAATCGGAGGCTGGTCCGACAGGCTGAGCACCTCCGAGAACCATGGTCTTGTCGGCCACCACAGACCTATCAGAATGATACTGAGGTGTCGGGAATCCGTTATCTTGCTAATCACCCTGTGTACCAGGGGAGTGGGCGGAAATGCATATGCTTTCATGCTGATCCACTGTGACCAACACATCGCCCAGGGAGCCAAGGACATGTCCCTGCCAGTATGCAAACTGAGGGCACTTCCTGTTGTACCAGATGGTGAAGAGATCCACCTGGGGATGCCCCCATCTGCTGAAGATCCCCTGAAGGACCTGATTGTTCGATTGCCATTCATAATTGGCCGCACCCAACCTGCTGAGTCTGTCCGCCTCCAGATTGGACTCCCCGGGAGGTTGATTTCCCTCAAGTGAATGTTGTTCTGCAGAGCCCACTCCCAAATGCTGACTGCCAGGCTGCATAGGGGAGGAGACCTGGTGCCACCCTGTTTGTCGATTTAATATATTCTGGTGGAGTTGTCCGTTTGAATGAGGATCATCTTGCCACTGAAAAGCAGCAGGAAGGCTTTGAGAGCGAACCAGATCGCTTTTAGCTCTAGCCAATTGATATGGGCCTCTTGTTCCTGGAGAGACCAAACTCCATGGACACTGGTTTTCCACGGTAGCCCCCCCATCCCTCCAAGGAAGAATCTGTGGCAATGGTAAGCTGTGGTGCTGATTGATGCAAGATTCTGCCTATACTCAAGTTGCAGTCCGTGCTCCACCAGACAAGGTTCTGGTGGAGAAAAGGAGGAATGCTGACGAGTTCCGCCTGGGAACCCCGTTCCTGACTTCATGAGGCTGCAAAGTGCAACTTTAATCTTCTCATTTTGAGCATCATGTACGGCACTGCCAGAAGACATGCCGCCATGATACCCAAGAGGTGCTGGTACCACCATGCTGAGGTCACCGCTCTGCTGAAAATATGACCCATGGCCCTCTTGATGGCTGTGACCTTGTCCTCAGAGGGAAAATCTCTCTCTGAGCTTGTGTCCCAGATGAGGCCCAGGAACACCAGACTCTGCAGCTGTGACTTCTTGAGATTGCTGGAGAATCCCAATTCGTGTAGCGTATTCATGAGGGCGGAGGAGGTGTGATGGACCGTCTCTGGGGATCTCGCCCTGATGAGCCAGTCGTCCAGGTATCGATCTAACAACTCTCAGGCCAGCCTGGTCCTTCTTGTGTACGTCAAAAATCCTGGAGTAGAAGGCCATACGCCGCTGGGAGGCTAGGACTTCTTCCACTGCCTGGCTCTCTACGAGCGATTGAGACAACAACTGTTGGCAGAAATTCCATCTGTGGGTGTGTAGGGGAGGAGAGAGGAGAGGGAGGAACCGGTAGGCGGTAGCCCGTGGACACCAATAGGATCCAGGGGCTCGCGAACCTCACGCGCCTGTGCCTGAAAGGCAAACCTGCCCTCCGCCAGAGACACGTGGACCCGCAGGGGAATTTCATGCCTTATTTCCCTCTTAGGCTGGGGCTGAGGAGGGGGACTGAAAGAAGCCCTTATTCCCTGCCTTCTACCGTTTGCAGGGTTGCTGACTTGGAGATCAGTCCAGCTGTCTGGACCTTCATTCCTGGAACCCACGGAACCCGCCGAAGACACGACCCTTATCGGAAAGCTGGTGCGTCTGGCTGTACATTTTGGGCATGGACTTCGTGAGGCTAGATAAGGATTTCACAGTCTGGGAACTTTTCTTTTTCTTATCAAGTTCCTCATCAGTGGTGGAATGAAAGAGGTCGCTACCCTCGAATGGAAGGTCCAACATGTGCTCCTGGACGTCCGGGTTGAATTTGGTAGCCCGCAGCCAGGCAGTCCTCCTCATGTCCATGGCGATGCAGATGGCACGGCCTGAGGTGTTTATATGCGCCACTGTTGACACCATGATGTCTTGAGCCACCAACTTTGCCTCTGCCAGCCTCGCCCCGAAGTGCGCCTGACTGTGTAGCGGAGGTTCCGGAAGGAAGTCAGCTATTTCCTGCCAAAGCGTCTGGTTAACGGCAGCGAGCATGACGTCCGCATTAGGCTGATGAAGGTGCAGGGAGGCGTTGGAATAGACTTTATTTCCATATGCCGCCAAGATCTTCTCCTCCTTGCCTAGCAGAGCAGTGGCCGAGGTGGCCGAGGAAGACTGAGGCGTAGAGGAGGCCACAGCAATCACCGAAGAGTGGGGTTGAGGGTGTGCCGACAGCAAGAGTGTATCCCCCTCCAATTGCCTGTACTTGGTGTTGAGGCACCGATTGGTGGGCTGCGCTGAATGGAGTTTAAGCCATCCCTTTTTGGCCAAAGCGATAACTTCCTTCTGCATCAGAATCCCTGTTCGAGCCGCAGGCGTAGAGTTAGGACTTCGGCAAGGAGCCAAGCCTCTGGTTTTTCAACCTCGGGTTGTGGAAGCCCCAAGTATTTGCCCAGACCTATAAGTCGATCATGGAATGCCTTAGCTGAAGAGGGAGTGTCAGGGTCTTCCTCCTCGTCATTGTCCACCATGGTTTCCTGCTGGTCTGAGACTGGTGGAGGAGTACTGGGTGCCGCAGGTTGAGCTGTGGCGACCGGGGCCGGAGGCTGGTATGGAACGGCCTGGGGAGCAGGAAGCAGAACCACAGGGGCCAGCGCGGGCAGCTGAGGCTGCGCAGGGGCCTGAGGCACTGGAGCCATAGGAGGAATGACTAGGGGCGCAGGTGGCGGGACAGGAAGTAGCATGTCCCTGATCACATCCCAAAGGATGGTGCCCATCTGAGGGGATCTCAGAAGCATGAGGAATTTCTCAAAAAACCTGTCCTCACAGTCCGGTGGGATACTAGGTGGCTCAGGAGTAAGGCCCTGAGGTTGCTGAGGTCTGGGCGTACTCTGCCTTGCTGCCTGCTGGGTGTGTCTGCCCTGCAACACTGAAGAATATGCCTTAGGCCACGTACCTGGTCAAGACCAGACCCACCTCGAAACTCGTTCTCCCACCTACTCTGCACCAGGGGGCAGTATCGGAGGAGCAGCAATTTTGTCTGGCATGGCGGCCACTTTGTTGGGCTGCATGTCACGTGCTTGCGCCATGACGCTTGCCGCGCTGGGCCCGGCCTCCTCCAGGACTCTTGTCAGTGGTGCTTGAGGTTAACCCTCCACCTCAGGATGAGACCTGGTGGGCACTGTGCCTGAGGCTGTGTTGCCGCTAGTGCTGCATACAGGCGCTCTTCCCCCCCCGAAATGTGTCCGGTAGTAGGACGTAGCCCCTCCGGTGGACACCCAGTACAAGAACCCTGAGGTCCCTCAGTAACGTCACAGGTAGGATCTAGCAAACCCTCGGCCTGGCAGCCGGTAGCTGAAGTACCCTCGGTAGCCGTGCTGGTGTTAGAACCTGAATGGTACCTCCCGCTCAGACGTTTCCTTGGGAAGGAGTCACCCTTGCAGGGTGCAAATGAAAAAAGTGGCCAAACCTTGGGCCTTGAATTGTACTTGACTGAGCCCTTCAATTTCTCTGGAGGCGATGGTTCGAAGAGCTCCCTCCACTAAGCTTACCTGTTCTTGAGAGCATGCGGTGTAAGCGCGCTACAAACGGAACAACCTTCCCAGACGGGATCAGGGCCAAGGCAGCGGAGGCAAAGAGTGTGGGAGTTTGGCGTAAGGAAGAGCCCTTCGCAGGCTGGACACCTGCTGCAGCCCAAAGCGTCGGCATGCACCAGGGAGGAGTGTGGCGCCAGAGGACCGAGTACCTGATTAAAGACAAAAGACAGTATCCGGGGAAGAGTGCATGGAATTACAAGGCCAAAGCCGAACCCAGCAGAGCTGGTGAAAGCAGTCCGCTCCAGTCGACACGGAAAAGGACTGGGGAGTGGCGTCGGTGGGCGGAGTCAAGTGAGCGCATGGTCCCAGGGCCGCGTCCCCGCGGGCCTCTGAATTTAAAGTGGAAAAAGATTTTTTCTGGTGAAAAAGTTTGTCTCCTGTCCCTAGCGAGGGACACCCATACAGTATGGAGGAAAGGGGACGGACGGGACGTAGGATTAAGTGGATGCAACAAAAAAAAACTTTCCTGTAAGAAACTTGCAAAATGAATTCCCATGCCCGTCAGATCATGTGTACCCAAGGCTAAAAAGTGAACATGGAATGGTTTTGGTTTGACCTTTTAAGCATGGTGGATTAGGCTGGAGGAGGGCTCTGGAGTCTGGTGGGTCTCTTGGCAGTATTCAATGTGGTTTACCATCAGGTCCTGCTCCACAGGTTTGTCACTGCATGCAGGCCTCATTCCACGCGAGTGGCCCGAGTCCTTCCTACAGGAGCAGCCCCAGGCAGGCAACCCAGGGATTATCAGCCAACCAAAGCATTTCCCTCACCTGTGTGGCACCACTGTAATCCCCAGGCCCCAGTTTTCTACATCTAGTTGACTTCGCCATTTATTACAATTAAGGAGCACCTGATGGAGCTAAAGGTACATCAAAATCACAGTTTCAGAGGACAACCTTACTGAGATTCAACACTGCCTCTATTGCACCTGGGACTCGGTGCAATAACATTTCCTACAACCTAATTAGGCCAAAGCCAATCTTAAGCAAAGAGCAATCCTTTTTGAGGTCACGTCCTCCCCCACGCACTACTGTTCAGCTAACCACTCATTCCCTAAAGTAACAAACCAGGAGTTTCATAATGACGAGAGCCAACAGGGGCAAACAACTCTTACAAACACAGGAAACTACAAGTTCATGACTGGTTTATGCCAACACTCTTTATCTTGGGCTACTCACACATCTGAACCACCATGTCACTGAGAGCAGACTATGCAGAGATCTGCCTAGACCGGCCGGTTGAAAATTATGTTCAATTCGCTATCTTTCCACGATCCTAAATATCCGCTTGGTTTGGCCCCATTCTAGCCTCAGCTCCTACCTGTCCTCCAAAATCATTATGTTTACCCCTTCCCAATTCCTTTGTAATAGCGTCCATCATTTAATTCTTTGGCCCAAAGCCTGGCTCCTTCCTAAAGGGGAGAATCACTTTACTGTCGAGGTGGTCAAAACCTGGAAAACCCTCCCACAAGGTCAACTTAGCCATCTGAATAAAGTCCTTTTTTAGCAGCATAGTATGTCATTCGCGCCAAGAGACCCTCCGGGGTAGTTTGCCACGCCCCCACCGCCCGGGTACATTATTTACAAAAGAACATTTTCATTGACCGGTCCAACCACATCATGGATTTTAGATTCATGAAATGTGGGTTCCAGTTTTCTTTCGAAGCATGCGTTGTATGCAAATGCACAACATTAAAGATTGGAACTCGAGCTAGCATTAAGAAGATGTACAGAATGGCAGGAGTCCAGAAACACTTTATTTTGGTAATGCTGCCTCATCATCAAACAATGGAAACCTGGAAGAGAACCCGTAGACAGATATATGCACACCGGTGCCAGCCTGTAGCGCAGGCAAGGCTTTCTTGGAATGGGGATATCATATACAGGATTGCTCCGGCTAGCGCTCCAGACCAATGGCTTGTGCGATGCTGACATGGAAACTCTGGAAGGGAAAACAACTCTTCAATGTTACATTGTCAAGCATAAGCCGAACAGCTGCTGCTGCCTAAAGTCCACAGCTGCCACCGTTCTGAAGGCTGGAGCTGCAAGAGAGAAGGCCAGCAAGGCAGCATTGCCAACCCATTACTGATCACACTTTGGACCAGCTCTGCGCTAAGCCAATGCAAAGGCTTATATGATGGGAGTGGAGGGCTTTCACGTGGGCTCTTTGTACGATATTAAAAACACACCAAGAAATGTCCCGAATGCACCCAATCAATCTCCTTTGATGAACGGCTGCTGTTAATGTGACTTGTGCATTGATTAATGGCTAGTAGATGTCATGGACGTCAATTGGCTAGGAGGAAGCAACGCCCACATTTTATAGTACTAAGAAGCAGTCGTGGTTTAAGTGCATTAGTGACTCTGGCGGCCTGCTAAGAACTCTGGGCCAAAGAAGAGGCGAACTCCTAGCACTCAGACTGCTTAAGGACAGTTCTATCGGGAAGGAATGGGGGGCACTAGTCGATAGGCCAGGGCACAGACTCAATGGAAAGGGACCCGTTGCTGGGATAACAGCACGGATGCAGGTTTTGAAAGGTAAAGACAAGCCGGAGTCCCGAATGGCGACAATGACTGCTTATGAAGAAGCGCTGGCTCTTCATCATGGAAGTCAGATAGGCATTGCATCTGCTATAGATGGTGGCAGCTAAAACCCACAGATTCTGAACATGTAGGTAGTCTTCAGGCGAACCATTGTCAACCAGAACCACACATGAAAGCCACGGCGCTGAAGTGAGAGGGCTCTTCTCTGCTTGCACACTTGCCCCCAGACTGGATGAGATGCAGAGAAGCAAGCCTAGAGCTGGGGCCTGTTGAGGATGTCTCAAAGGGCCTCAAAAGGGGAGTGCCTGGGGTGCCCCTGTGATGGGGGCACACTGGACACAGCATTGAGGTTCCTCACTTAGGGGGACTAAATGGACAAATGGAGCAAGACACGAATTTGATGTTTTGCTAGGAGGTCTAACACAGTTCATTTTAGCGTCGGACCCTAAGTGCGGCCATGCAACTGAATCTCACTCATCCAGTCTCTTAAAAACATGTCCAGAAGAATTGTGTAGGATTTACTGGGCCTCTCAATGGGTGAAAGGTGTCCGTTGGCATGGTTTCCCTTTTTGGCGCACATGCAACAGTGACATGAACCCCGTTTGAATGCCACCCTAATAATGTAGATGCTTAAAGAAAGGTTATTTTCGAGATCAATAACTTCACGTGTTTTATGTTTACGAAGGTCCACGGCACACCTCTCCCATCCCCACCCCCACGTTCACTAAGGTCACAGCACCCAACCCTATGACCTTTTAAAATACTGCCGTATAGTCAAAGCCAGGTCAGCGGGGTCACCATTTAATCCAAGAAACGCTTTCGCCTCCTGGGAACTGGTAATCGTATATTGCCTATCAAAAAACATGCAAGTACCCGGCTCAGACAGGAAATGGTTAATTCTAGCCTTTACACTGTTTCTGCCCTAGGAGGCATTCATAAGTAGCGAGCGCAATTGTCTTCATCTCTTATGTTTTTGGAGTATACCCCGAGAACCCCAAAAAATCAACCACCGCTCCTAGATGGGTCCCCATGAGAGCACAACTTTGCAAGCAGCACAGCGCTGGCCGGTATGCAGTGCTCACTATGGGCAGATAAAAGTGCTGCTCACTACCCTAGGGCGACCAGATTTCCAAAACGAAAAACCGGGACGATCAACAACATAGAAGAGGGACTACCCCATTACCAACCCACCAATTAGTCTCTGTGGCACAAGTCAGTAAGTGTTGTGACTTGTACCTGAAAGGTTGGGGGTTCGAGCCAATCCTCCAACTTCAAATTCAGAATGTGTTGTGAAAAATAATTTGAATTTGAATTACCGCAGCCACCCAAATGAAAAAACACCCGACTGAGGGCGATTTCCCTGGACTGTCCACAACCAATGAAACTGCCCTTTCATGAGAAGTGGTGGGAGTGTGCCAGTACCAGCCCCTTTCAAGTGCTGGCTTTCTATACAAGCCAAGTGTTCATCCAAAAGCAAACCCTGTATCAGGGCTTCAATTGGGCCGGGGTTAAACCCAGCGGAAACAAAAGGGGAGACTGGGCCCTCCACCCCTCCTCTCGTTTCAAGTACAGACACCAGCAGCAGCCAGACCTTTCATTCAAAGAGCCTATTGTTAAAGTGGGCTCCTTGAATGACAGTGCTGCCTGCTGCATGCAAGCTGGGGCACACTGGTGTCGCACCTTTTGGCCCCTTGAGACCCCCGCACCCCCCCTTTCCATCCCATTTAAAGCACTGCTGTGTATACTAGGTCTATAACCTCGTGGTCGGGCGTCGCCAGGCATGGGCTTGGGAGGGCTAAATCCCCCCACTTTGATGCACCAGGGATCACTCTGTTGTTAAGCCGACCCACCCGGGGCTCAAACCACTAGAACCTGTCACATTTCTCACCTTGGAAAGCAGTGTATTTACTTAAGCAAATACACTGCTCTCTGAGGTGAGAAAACAGGCATTGAAGTGAAGGTAGAGGCAGAGGCCTGCCATGGGGATATCAGTAGAATCCCCCCCATCCCCTCCTACCCTCACCCATGTTGCAGCTAAAGGCTTAACTGCTGGCTCACCTTTTCCATGGCCCATGCTTTCAATAATAACAAATAACAAAATAAAGCAGGGATTGTAAGTTTGCTTGCATGTATGAATGTATTCGTGCATGCATGCGAGGGAGTGTGTAAGTGGATCTATGTATGCAAGGAGGTGTCTGCAAGTGCACACTGAGTGTGAATGGTGTACACTGCACGTGTCAATGAGCACGCAGTCTAAATGTTATGGGTGCTCCTGTGAATGACAGATCAGCTGGGTGGGTGCGTGACTGGTGGCTGAAAGTGTCTGTATGTGTCTATATCTCTGTGTGTATCTGTGTGTATGCACGCTGGGGCCTGGGGAGGGGCATTGGCGCATGAACATTTTTTGACAAGAGCATGGCATGTTTTACTGTCGTTTCTGGGCAAATTAAAGCCAACTTCAGTATTTGTATGTGATGGTGGGGTTGGAGGAGGGGTTTGGGGGGAAATACTACAGTGGGGCTGGCCTGGCTGGGTCTTACTGTGGCATGGAATGTTGTACTTGCATTAAGGGCAAAGCCACCATGGGTGTTCTTACATTGGGAGGGCACGTTTCCTTATTTTGAATTTGCTTTTTATTTGACTGGTGTTAAGGTCAAAGGCAACATAAATATTCTTACATGAGGAAATATAACATGATTGCAACAAGTGTTATATGAGGGATTTGGGTAATGGTAAGATGTTATTTATATATGATATTATATATGGCATTTATAACACGCCTATACACAAGTGTTTCAAGGTGCGACAAGGCAAGGGAGGGGAAACAGAGGGAAGACAGAGACAACGATCCTGCTAGGTGAGGTGACATTGAGATCGTGCAAGGGGAGGGGAGAAGGGGAAAAGTGCAAGGGGGAAAGGGGAATGGGCAGTGCAGTACATAGTATAACAGTAAGTAAATAAAGACAAAAAATAAAAGTGCAGCCAGCTGGTGGCCAGTGCAAGGGTAAGTGCAGATGTCAGGTGTCAAGTGCTAGTAGGGCTGTAAGGATTCAGAAACAGTCCCTGAGTGCACGGGTTGCTAGGGAGGCAGTTCAGGTGTGCAACTGGCAGGGAGGGGACATGGGCCCGCGATCAGAGGGTAGCCAGGTAACCACTGTAAGTTCAGATTCAGCAGGGGAGAGGAGGAGAGAAAGCAGAAGCAAAGAGGAAGGTCTTGAGGTGCCTCCGCAACCAGAGATGGTTCTCCTCAAGTTTCAGAGGCAGGGAGGCTGTTCCAGAGGGAGGCCCCAGCAGAAAATCTACCACCAACTCGCTGCTTGGAGAAGCGACTAAACCTGAGGGAGTTGGAGGCGGATGAGCGAAGATCTAGAGAGGGAAGATATTTAGGAAGAGAGAGTTGAAGGTATTGAGGTTGCAGGCCCCAGAAGACCATGTGGACAATGCAGAGGGTTTTGAACTTAAGCCTTGCCGCCACTGGGAGCCAGATTTCAGTCTTGGAGAGATACGATCCCTGGGCTGAGGCCAAGGAGAAGTCTTGCAGTCCTGTTTTGGATAAGTTGCAGAGGGCAGAGAGTAGAGGCAGGCCGATTTAGAAAGAGGCTGTCGCAGTAGTCCAGCCTAGAGAGAACCAGAGCTCTAGAGACAGTGAGCTTCTGGGGGAAGGAGAGGAAGGGAGGAATACCTCTTAGGAGGTGCAGCTGGTAGTGCGACTTAGAGACGTCAGAGATGTGAGGAGAAAAGGAAAGTGTGGAATCGAAGATGACCCGAGGGTTTTAGCCTCACAGGTGGGAGCACGAAGAGGACCAAGACAGGCCGGCCAGAGAGTGACAGGAAAGGAGGGAGGAGGTGTGCCGATGAGGAGAATCACGGTGTTACTGGCATTAAGGCAGAGATCATTGGCGGCACACCACTCCTGGATGGCAGACAGAGATGAGATAAGGAGAAGAGGTGGCAGAAGGGTGCCTGAAGATGAGCTGAGTGTCATCCGCATAACACTGAAGGTTGGGGCAGAGAGCGCAATGCGGTGGGCAAGAAGTGCCAGGCATTGGTTGAACAGCCAGGGAGATAGGTTAGACCACTGGGCAACATCACAGATGGAGATAGAGGAGAGGAAAGACCCAAGTTGCACCTGGGAGGGTCGAGCGGAGAGGATGGAGGTCAGCCAAGCCAGGGCCTGATCATTGATACCCAGGTTATCACAAAGACAGTTGAGCAAGATGGCATGTTTGACCGTGTCAAAGGCAGAAGAGAGATAAAGTAAGGTGAGGACACAGGGGATGTTGGATTCGAAGTTGGAGAGCAGGTCATCACGGATGTTCAGGAGAGCAGTTTCCGTGCTTCTGGCAGCTCTGAAGCCAGATTGATGGTCATGGAGGCAACCAACAGATTTAGAGTGAAGATTAAGCTGGGAGATGACCAGCTTTGCAGGAGTTTGCCCAGGAAAGGAGTGATGGAGATTGGACGATGGTTAGCTGGGCAGGAAGGGTCGGCAGAGGGTTTCTTAAGAAGAGGGTGCACAGGGGAGTGCTTCAGGGGGAGGGGAAGACTCCAGTGGCGAAGGAGTGGTTGCAGAAATCAGCCAGAGCAGGAGCCAGGGTGTCAATGTGGCCATTGATGGTTTTGGAGGAACAGGGGTGAACCTGTTTTGACGAGACTTTCATAGATCTGACTTGTCTAGAAACCTCGTCTGAGGAGAACAGGGGAAAGGCAGAGAAGGAGAGAAGAGAGGTGGCCAAAGAAGGGCCATAGGAAGAGCAGGGAGTAGAGGGAGGAGGGGGAGAGGAAGAGAGAGAGGCCAGGATGTCCTGAGTTTTAAAGATGAAATGAGAAGCCAGGGCCGTGCAGAGGGCCTGGGAAGAGACATGAGAGGTAAAGACTGCAGCAGGAGTGGTCATCTCCTTGCAGATTTTAAAGAGTTCGGCCGAGTTGTTAAATGCTGCGGAGATGCAGGCTTGGATGTGGGCTCTCTCCTTGGCTCAGACGGAGAGCCGGTATTGCCTTTGGAGCAGGCAGCAGGCCATTTTGTCAGAGGATGTACCGGAAGCATGCCATTTCCTCTCAGCCACCCTCACTTGGGTTTAAGTGAGACAAGGTCTGAGTCGTACCAAGAGTTGCACTTGGCTTTGGGCTTCAAGCGGATCCTCATGACAGGGGAAAGAACATCAAGAGTATCAGATATAGCAGAGTGGAGCATAGAAGGGCTGTGTCAGGGTATGAGTCAGCCAAGGGGGGAGGAGGGGGTGAGGAAGTACAGTGAAAGCCTCAACTGACACACGCTTCATCGGTCGGATAACCAAGAAGGTAGGTGGCAGTGCTGGAGTTGGCTTGGCCTGAGGGGTACAGAGGGTGAGATGGGAGGAAAGGAGAAAGTGATCACTCCAGGAGAGAGGATTGGCGAGAGGGATCAAAAGGGGAATGTCTGAAGAGATAACAGCCAGAGTGTGCCCTGCAGAGTGAGTCGGGCCAGAGGGGAGAATAGAGAGTGAGAGAGTCACAGAAGTCACAAAAGAGTCTGGTGGAAGGACACAAAGCATCTAGGTGGATGTTGAAGTCTCCAAGAAGGAGGAGTTGAGTGTTTTGAGGACAGAAGGGAAGAGGAGAGGTCCGCCCACTCAAAGCTTTTGAAGAGAGCTGTACAGACAACAAATTTACATAAAAGTATCACCCAGCCAAAGTTTGCACTCATTTAATTAGCTTTATTTGTGTATTTATTGCATTTATTCACAGGGCCCAAACCCTCAAGTATCACAGCGCTGGTACAACTTGGTGAGCAGGGAAAACACAGTACAGAGTAAGAGAGAGGTAACAAGGTGCAAAAGCAACATAATAGTACAAGGTCCATAGAGGAGGGTAGAGATCAGGGAGGTCACTTTGAAGTATGAAAGCTGAGTTGGCCTGGCAAGGATTTGAACCTGCGAATCACACTCCGATTACAACAGCCTGCGCTCAGCATGCTGAGCTATCTCACTGGCTAGCATGTTTTCTTACTGTAGCATTGCAGTCTATTACTGGTGTTTAGGCCAAATGCAACATAAGTATTTTTACATTGGGGTGGGGCATTCATGCAGCATGAAAGGCAATGTTTTTTTACTGTGGCATGACATTTTTTACTGCGCTAGGGCTTAAATATAACATGAGAGTTCTCATATGGGGTGTGGGGGCTTTAGGTAGCCACATATAAAGGGGCCCAGTCTATAAGCCCTCCCATCCCCTGCACACCGTAATGCCAGATCGCTGGCTAAAAGCACTTACATCAATAGTAACATAAAGAATATATACATTCTTCTATACATATAAACAAGTGTCTTTATTGTTCTTCTTAATGATTATAACAGCGGTATGTAGTTCATATAATCCCGTGGATATTGCTCAACGCGTTTTGGGGACTAAATCCCATTCTTCAGGAGCTAGATTAAATGTAAAGGGAAAGACTTCACTTATCTATTAAGTAATTCACCAAAACTTGCCAATGGTTCACAATATGGTATACTTTCACCAGAGTCAATACCCAGTTCACCAAACCACTGCATCTAGATAAGCTGTATAAAACCGGTGCCACCAATTTGAAAAGGGTGCTCACTAATAACACCATGTATTTACATAGCTGCATCCGGGACCAGACCTGAGGTGATGTGCATTTATGGTGTGCAGGGGACGGGAGGGTTCATAGACTGGGCCCCTCTCTATGTATTTATATTTACTACTCCGTGTCAGGGTAGTTATACTTAACCCTGCACCCTAATTGTACACATTGCAAATTGAATATTTAATTAGTTCATTAATGACTTCATGAGTGCATGGTAACTTTCTAGAGTGATTTGTGTAGCCAGCCAAAAGATGTTTTCTTACTGTGGCATGGCTTTTTTCACTGGCATTAAGGCAAAGCCAATAGGAGTATGTTCTTACATGGGGATACTAGCATGTATGGGAAGAGCCAGAATAAACATGCTTTGTTATAGTACGATTATTGGCATTATGGAAAAAACAAACCTGAGTATTTTCCTATGTGAGAATAGTGGCATATGTAGGTGCGCCAGAATGGACAATTGTGAGCACAATCAATATGAAAATGCTTTTTTTATACTTGCAGAGTACTGGCATATAGTGGGCAAAGGCCTTATGAAAATGTGTGTGAGAATGCTCCTGTGCATTGTTGGTGGCTTGTCATCTAATGGACTTTGTATGTCTTACCCTGCAAACCCGATTGTGTGGCTTTTAGCTAATTTATCACAGAAAGTGTACTGAAAAATTCACTATTTTAACCCATTATTTAAAAACATTTCTTAAGGGGACAACCCCCCCCCCCCGTTGATTGGTTCGTCCTCCCTCGCTACTCTCTGTCACTTCTGTGCATTTGGCTGGGGGGTTTTCTTAGTGAGGGCACTACTACATTAGCTACAGGCCCCAATTGTTACAGAATCACAGATCTGCCTCTGGTGAGCTGGAGTGAAAGATGGATCTAATGGGCCAAAGGAAAGCGCAGCAATATCTACTCGGCCTCCTGGGCTGGGGAGGGGACTGTAGGAGGGGGGAGAACATGTTTGGGGGTAGTAATCAGTAGCGCAATAGGTTTAATGTCCCATTTCACTAACAGTTTTCAAAACTAGAACCCAGCCCACCCCACCCCCAAATTTTGAGGCTGGCTTCGCCCCAGCTCGTGGAATGAGCCAGACACGTTGTCTATCCCAGAGGCTCCCACCTTGTACTGTGCCTTGGTGAACCACTCTTGCCCCCCCATGCAAACTTCTTGCCGTGCTGTCATTCCACCCCCTCTTTAATTGCACCCAAAATGATGTGCCCTGATAGCCCAATAAACTGTAGCTCTCAGCCCGAGTGGGGGGACCATACAGACCCGTCACATACGCGGCAGCAGAAAAGATGAAAAACATCAAACGGCCTGCCTAGCCATGCCTGCGGCAGCAGCAAGCCCGACTTCCATTAAACAAATGAATAACCCAACACAGACAGACTTCATTTATTTATCCCCTCGAAAGGGCAACGTCCTTTATTTCACCGCTGACAGCTACACACAGGCGCTCAACGGGGCCGACATATTTCATTTGAATTTCAAGTCATACCGAATAAAGTCAATAATTATTTATGGGCGACTGCTTGTCGTTTGGAAAATCAGTTTTCTCCTCTTTGATAAATGGCGCAGTGTGAGTCAAATACAAATCCTGCTTCTCTTGTCTGCAGATGCCCTTGGGTTGCTTTCTATGGGCCTTTTCCAGAGGACCGAGAGCCTAAACACTGCCCGAACACAATGAAAAACACTCAAAAGTGAAGCTTTCTGCTCAATAGGATTGCATCCCCTGCCACCACCAGTAGCATAGAAACACTTCCATCCCTCCACACAACCCTAAACTTGTCTCATGCTCCACTTCATCCACCAACTTAACCCTGCACCCCTCAAACCTCAAGATCCATTGCACCCTTGAACGCATTCTGCCCTCTCGCATAACCCGGGCATTCGTCCATTTGGACCCATTACATAGTAACCGCTTATTCCACTTTCCCCCCCAGAAATGTGTAGAATGAGTCTTGTTTTTGTTTTCGGCATAAAAAGGCTGCAGATTTATTTTCCACAACATCATAAAAACCACACTGCACACATTAGTGGAAATAACTCAGAAGATGGGGTGTCTGCTCCGTGTCCAACAACCTGCTTCCCCCTTTCCATCCCAAAGTCAAGTATAGGCTCAAATCTCCCAACCCTTTGCGCCTTAGCCTCGCCTGCCCATGCAGGTGTTCCTGGGCGGGGAGCGTGCCGTTTCCTTGGGGGAAGCTGAGCCCTTGTTGTCCCCCCCAGGCGCCCCTCCCACTTAGGCTCCCAAGGGGTGCTGGTCTGAAAAGAGCGAAGACCCTTCCGGCTTTCTCCTGGCTCACCCGGAGTCTGTCTCTGGTGCTTGGTCGCCCAAACACCGCCACGCCACAGGTGGGTTATCGCCCACCGTGGCTCCCCCCTTTTCCCCTCTCACATTTCCAGGATTTTGGTGCAGAGATTCCAGTAAAAAAAGATCCATCCCCATTGGTGACAAGTGTACCCCATCCTTGAGATAATACTCTGGTGATTTCAAGTTAATCAGGCCAGGCCTGATCTGCCCAAATCCTCTGCCCCTGCAGAATTTGGCCATTGCACAATTCAACTTCCGCCTGGATCTCTCCATGGCTGCGTGATTATCCGCGCCCCTCCATTCTGGTCTCGGGATTATCTCTGACCAGATGATTTCCGTTTCTCCTAGTTGTCCTGCCAGCTCCTGTAATGAGTACATAATTTCCTGCATTAAAGCCCCCCTCGCCAGGCTCGTCAAATCATTACCACCCAGGTGTATGACCAATACGTCCGGCTTTTGCTTTTTCCCCCAGCAATTTGCGCACCTGCCCGTGCAGTTGTGCCCATTTCATTCCTGGCACCCCATGCCACCCAATCTTGAACTCGCCGGCCGTCAACTCCTCCTGCTCCGCCGTCCAGCTTGCCCCTGCCCTAGGCACAAATGAGTGTCCTATCACCCAGACCGATCTCCTTCTCCTCTGTGTTGGTGCTAATGGGATGAGAAGGCAGCAGGTCAACTTTACAGTTTTTCCAGTCTGATGTATCTCTTAAAACACCTGGACTTCCATCTCTCAATCTGCTTGATTTCTACAGCCCCTAGGCCTATGGCTGAGGCCGACGTGGGTGCCCCCATCTGAAATGTGTGTCCCAAACACTCCCCCCTTTGTCCCAAATTCTCTCCAATTCTAGCTCCATAACCCTTGTAAATTGGAAATGGCTAAGTGCGGACCCATCTCGGTGAATAAGCAGTGGAGCCCCCACCCCAGAGGACGGTCTCTGCCCGAGAAAGCCCGACACGGCCCTGACTAGACAGACTGAGCTCCCTGCGATGGGTTGGAGAGCCACTGTGCACCCTTTTCCCTCCTGATCTGTCTTTGATCTTCTTAAAAACAGGGTCAACTGCCCCTCTGAGCAGTGTACATCACCCACCTGTAAAAAGCGGGTCCATCTTCAGTCACAGCCACCGGTCTGGTTGCAGGCGTGCTGGGTGGTTCCCCGATTTCTTGGCGTCTCCTCGGGTGTAGGTGCCGGACGGCTACAACCTCCTGTGCCTTCCCCTTCCCTTTTCTCCCCGGTGCCCTGGGTCTCTTGACATTCTTGGCCTGTTCCTTGCTCGCCTTGGCCTTCTGCGTCAGGGTTCTTTTCCTTTTTGCTGCTGATTCCTCTTCCTCCTCAACCTGTTCCTCCTCTTCTTCCCCTTTCTGTAGTTCCTCGTTGTCCAGAAACATTAGGGGGAATCAGGCCACTGACTGGGCCCTACCTGCTCCTCCCTTGGTTGAGGAATCAAGGCCTCCATCCAGTTGGGCCCGTGTTTGGCCGCCGCCAGCCTGGCCATCTCCATGAATGCATCCAGATCCATGCTTGTAGTAAAAGTTCTTTTAACTAAACAAAGTTTGGCGTTCCTTATGTCACGCTACCTCCCCTTGGCGTGCAATTGCCCCCTTTGCCTGGCCCTTTCGCTCCTGTGTTGTTCCTGCTTCCTCCCGTGCACAGCCCCTTTCTCCCAGCTGTTGTTGCTGAGCTGCTGCGTTCTCGTGAGCGTGGGCTTGGGGCGGGATAATAGGCTGGCAGTATGGTGAAGCGATCTCCGTGTGACTCTTACTGTTCTGGTGGGCCCCAAAACAGCCTTGCCGTGCGGCCGATGTGGAGCGGGGATGGGTAGGGGGAGGAGCGATCTCCGTGCCCCTCTACCCTGTGAGGATGGTTGCCCCGACAACACCGCTCTGGCCCCCCTGTTTTGCACGAGTCAGTTCGGTAACCGCTGCCAATTACTTTCACCCCTTTGCGACTCGGGTCATGTGCTGCCCATGGACAGCC
This sequence comes from Ambystoma mexicanum, assembly GCF_040938575.1. Classification (NCBI taxonomy): domain Eukaryota; kingdom Metazoa; phylum Chordata; class Amphibia; order Caudata; family Ambystomatidae; genus Ambystoma; species Ambystoma mexicanum. Next base: position 1,108,112,988 of record NC_090925.1, read on the forward strand.
TTGTTTCCGTTGCAGGTAGGCACCGCGCTGCCTTCCCTTTGTGGCCGCCTTACCTGTTGCTATCTCTGTTTGTGTCCGCTGTGTGCATTGCTTCCCTCTTGCATTCAGCGCCTGCCCGAGTGGCCGCTCCTCGCTCGCTTCTGCCGCGTTGATACTTGGACCCTCTGCTGCACCTGGGCCACTTGCCCCGCCTTCTTGTTCGTGCTGCTGCTGCTCTGGTGCTGCTGCTGGCCTGCTGCGGGTCTCCGGCTCCAATTCTCGCCTCCGTCCGACTCCTCCAGCTGATTGGGTCCTAGCCACATCGGCGGGCCTTCTTCTTCTGCTGTCCACCGTCCGAACGAAACAAAATCCTCTTCTTGGTCGTTGCGGGTGGGCGTCCTTCTGCCAAGGCTGGATGGAAGCTGCCTGCAGTAAGGAGACTGTCCGCTATAAAGGGGTAGCTCCGCTCCTTTCTTTTGTAGCCCTTTTCGGGCTTTGCCAAATTCTGCCACGCTTTCTGCCGGCGCCTCCCCTTTGTCCGAAGGGGGAAGGGGGAGGACAGGAGGAGGACACCGCCCAGGTTATCGGGGTGCCTCCTCCATTTTCTTTTGGTTCTTGTTCGTCGTCACTGACACTCCAGAGGTCATGGCACCCATTAACAGTCGTGGGGCTAACTAGAACTCTCCAAAGCCAAAGCCCTATACCTTAAAAGGGGTCCCCGTCAACTTTGAACCAAAACATCACTCACAAAACCTACCAGTACAATATCGCACTAGAACCACCCAGCTTCAGATCCGAGCTTACGTACCACTTTCCTAATAAAGTAGTTTACTATATTGGTTGTATTGCACCCAACTGTTGCACTGTCCCTTTAAGCCCTTAAGGAAGCAACTGCCCGTCGCAAAGAGATGTTATGTTGTGCTGGAGAAAACGTAAAATGGCTGATAGATTAATGATAGATTAAAAAAAACACTTTTAAAAAAAAAATCATGGGGGCGCAGCAGCCAACAAAATGGCTGCCTAGCTTTCCAGCTCCGTGTGCCGCCGCTCTATATCTGCCTTCATCTGCGGTCTAACATCTTGCCCCATCCTCTAAACCGGCTCCTGCCTTGCGTAGAATGCACATACTTCGCCCCACCTGCCCGTGAAATTCTTGCCCGAATCGGACCTCCTGGGCCTGAGTTCGGCCGGTGACGCGGCCCCGCGTTGAACTGACTGGGCCGCCGCTCTGCCGGCAGATGGGGGACGGGGTGGCGCCGCGGGGGCCCACCGCTGCCTGCGGCCCTGCTGCTCGCTTGTTCCCGCCGCCCGCCTCCCTGGCTCGATCGCTGGCCTCCCGGAGCCTGGGGGCTGTAGCTGATCGGGAGCGCGGAGGCCGCCATCACGACCTGCGCTGATACGCGTGGGTGAATCCTGCCTCAGACGTCGCGGCCTGCCGCTGGGATCCCGCGCGGCCGTCCGCCACTCTGCGCTCGTGCAGCGCCGCTGCCTGACTTCTTCCCGCGGCCCCCGTGTCTACGCAGGACCCATATCGGGGATCGCCCCCGCCGGACCTACGGCCGGGGGGCCTCTCAGCGCGGTGCTGAATCTGTGCCATTGACGGCGTGGGATTCCCCCCGTGGACTTCGCGCGGGCTCGCTGGAGACTCCGCCGCCCGGATCCTGCACAAGCGTAAGGTGAGGAGCTGGGGCGGATACTGGGGGCGGGCGCTCCCGTGACCCCTCCTCTCTGGCTGATGCCCCCCGCTCCCTCATCGGAACTGCACTCCACGACATTGGGATCCTGCAGCGATTACCCATTCTGCCTCATATGATCCATTGAGGCGCGGTGCATGGTCGTCTCCCCAGACACTGCCTCCCCTACACCCTGGCTCAGGAGCCTGGATAATACGCTTCTGATAACCCTGTGGGCTGCTGCTACATCATCCAAAAAGCCAGATCTCCTTCCTTTGACCTTTTGCTTTGCACAGCCCCAGGTCATATACAGCACCCGTATTCTACTTACTCATATTACACAATGTCTAACAGATCCAGGAATACCAGTAAGACTGGGGCTATGGATAAATTTGCAAAAGCCACCCCGAGATCCGAGTCGGCCCACTCTTCTTGTGACCAAACCGACACACCACTCCCTGCGGAGGGGCCTCCTGCGGACCTGACGGCCATGATGGAGTCTATGGCTAGAAACTTTGCTGCATTTCACGAAAAGCTAGACGATATAAATGCAAATGTGGCATCTCTTAGGGCCAAACTGGATCAACAGGGGACGCGGATCACTGAGGCTGAAAGTAGAATCGGTGCCAGTGAGGACAATATAGTTACACTGCAGAGTACAGTGGCCACCCTTGTCACGGACATGAAATCAGTAAAGGCTAAGTGTGATGACCTTGAATCCAGATCAAGGAGGAATAATATACGCATTATTGGGGACCCGGAAAATGCGCTGAAGGGCCGACTCGAATTGGCCGTCGAAAACCTCTTGAAAGACCTGTTGGGCAACCCGGATTTGTCCCCCTTCTTCACAATCGAAAGGGCCCACAGGGCACTGGCCCCACGTCCCAAACCTGGTGACTTTCCGAGGCCCATTATTGCAAAAATTCAGAGTTTTAGAGATCGTGACAAGATCCTCCACCTCGCACGTGAGAAGGGTGAGCTCAGAATGGACTCGCAGGTGATCCGAATTTTCCCTGACTTCTCGACCGGAGTCCAGCAGGAGTGTCGCCAATTTCTTGGAGTTAAAAAACTCCAAGAAAAGAGAAGCATTCCTTATGCCATCCTATTCCCTGCGCGTCTAAAGTTCACATTCAACAACAAAATGTACTTTTTTACGGTGCCCTCGGAAGCGGTGAAATTCATAGAAGCGCATATTCCCCCTCATCCACCCGCTGAGGATATGATGGAAAATGACTGAACTTTGTCCGAAGCTTGCTCCCCTTGATCGTCCTTTGGCCAGGTGTCCTGCTGGCTCCATCGCTCATTAGCCTCCTCCACAACTATCCTGCTGTTACATTCACATGTCCCATGCAATCTGGGCTGTACTCACAGCACCTAATCTCTCAGATATGCACTGTTAAATTACCATAATGTTGAACTACTCATCATGACCATGTTGACTTCTTATTGTTGTTGAATGTAACGTTCATTTGATTCACATTCAGGCCTGACTCGGCCGCTGTTAGATGCAGCGACATGCATTACCAAACCGCAAACACTGCTTGTCTTTTCACGGATCCCACTGGGTTCCAAGTGTGCTAGCACACGGCAATAGCGCACCCCACTGCGATTGCACTGTTCTTCATGTCGTTGTTCTGGGTTAGCCCCTGTTGGGCTCCTGCACAGGCTGGATCATGTTGGGGTCGATCCGACTGTGCGCAGTTAGGGATGGGTGGGGTTAACACTGCTAAACTAGGGTTGGTGGTGAGGGTGGGGGGTGGGTACGGGATGTTATCTAAAAAAGGCACACGAGGTTGCATGGTGCGAGCACTGAAGGGACACGATTGCAGGACTGACTCCAAACTTTGGGGCACACACTATTGCTGGGTCCGAGATGTCCACTGAGAATGTGTGTGGTATAATGGTTTGTCACTGCAATGTCTACCGTCATAATGTCCTGGAATGTCCGTGGGTTAAGCAATCATACCAAGACCCGCAAAATCATAGCTTATGCCAACAGACACAGCTGTAAAATACTGCTCCTACAGGAGACACACTCCAATGGCCACATACCTAGAACTATGGCCCCGGCATGAGGACCTGCGAGATTCTTCACCTCCTATTCCACTCAATCCAGGGGAGTACTAACGATGATTCATAAATCCATTAAGTTCATATTGCACAAAAGTTACACCGACCCTGAGGGATGTTATGTAATACTACATTGTACTCTGGCTAACAAAGAATATCTACTTGTCAACACCTAATGCCCCAATGTGGACTCTCCCGAATTTTTTGATAATATCACTACCATACTGCTGGGATATGTGGGCATACCGATCCTTTGGTGTGGAGATTTAAATCTTATTCTTGACACGGTCCTAGACAGGACTGGAACTGCTCTCCGCTCTTTGTCCAGTGCTGCACGCAGACTGCACTCCCACATTAAGACCCTTGACATCTGCGACGCTTGGAGAACGTTACACCCCCAACTGAGGGATTACACTTACTATCCATCAGTGCACGATAGCTCTTCTAGGATAGACCTATTTTCTGTGTCAAGGGGAGCCATGGGCGGGGTGGTGGACTCCCAGATCCTACCTCGCACACTGTCTGATCATGCCCCGATCACAATCTCGGCGAAGTTGGGGTTACCTGTCCCGACATTCAGCACCTGGCGTTTCAAATCCGAGGCCCTTAGGGATGTTGTGCTTAGGGCTGAAATACTTGCTGACATTCTGTCTTTCTTTGAACACAACACTCTCCGGGACACCTCGGCTGCAGTCCGGTGGGACGCCTTTAAAGTGTATATTAGGGGTATGTCCATCTCCCGGGAGGCTGGGGTGCTGAAAACAATCAGAGCCGTATTGGGTCGATCTGAAACCAAACTGAAGCAACTGGAACTGCAATGTGCCGCTAGGGCTGACCCTGCCATACTTGCACAGGTCTCTGATGAACTCCAGGCATTCAACAAGCTCGCCGTCAGCGAAATACAATACCTTAGCTGCCCACAAGCAGCCAGGAAATATGGGGAGGGGGATAGGCCCAGGAAAACGTTAGCGACACTGTTTAAATGGGAATCTGGCCGAATGCAAATCACCTCTATTAAAGATAAACATGGTAACGCTCAATGGGCTGATCAACAAATCCTAGACACATTCACTGAGTTCTACAGGTCTCTCTACTCTCAACCTGCTGAACACACTGAACAATATATGCGAGAACTCCTCGACCAGATCCCCACCACAGAGATCTCCTCCACTACTCGAGACGAATTGGACTCTCCAATTACATTGGATGAGATAGTAACATCTATCTCCGACTTGCCCAAAGGTAAAGCCCCACGACCTGACGGCCTGACCACCGATTTCTACCAAGAACACGTCGCCATAATCGCTCCCAGGCTACTTGAGGTCTGGGATGAATCGCTCCGACTCTCTATCCTCCCCCTTTCCATGCGCGAGGCAGCCATTACAGTGCTGCTCAAGCCTGGTAAACCTGATAATGAGTGCGGGTCCTACAGACCCCTTTCCCTTATGAATCTTGACACGAAGATCTTTGCAAAAATTATAGAGAACCGATTTCTGCCCATTATGACATACTTAGTTCATGAAGACCAGGCCGGTTTTGTACCTGGAAGGTCTACCTCCCACAACATCAGAAGATTGTTCAACGTGATGTCCCGCATTGATCAGGATGTGCAAGCGGTGGCGGTCACGCTGGATGCCCAGAAGGCCTTTGATATGGTCTCCTGGAAATACACATGGCTGGTGCTGGAGACTATGGGCATTGGCCCAAACATGCTTAGGTTCATCAAATTGTTATACACCTCTCCTGTGGCGCGGGTTAGAACCAATACATTGACATCTGACCTTTTCATACTCTTCAGGGGTACCCGACAGGGATGCCCCTTTTCTCCGATTCTATTCGCTCTAGCAATAGAGCCGATGGCAGACTATGTCCGTGCTCATCACGCCCGCAGGGGAATAAGATTGATAGACAGCCCGAAATTATATCTCTATATGCGGACAATGTTTTGCTATATATCACAGACCCCACGACACATCTTGACCCGATATTGAGAGATATCACTCGCATTGGCACTCACTCCGGCTTCACTATTAATTACTCAAAATCAGAGATCTTCCCGCTCACTGAATCCACCCAGCAGCCCACCACCGAATACCCCCTCCACTGGTCTCCGAATGGCGTTAGTTATCTGGGTGTGCAAATATCCTTAGCCAAATCCACCCTCCTTGCTGATAATTACTCCGCGGTAGCACGAATAGTTGAGACAAAAATCCTACGGTGGCGTGCCCTTCCACTATCCATTGCTGGACGGCTCTCCCTCATTAAAATGATCCTACTCCCCAAACTCCTTTACACGTTTAGTAACGTACCCGTGTGGCCCGGGAGGGAATATTTTACTAGACTACACACATTGTGTGCACAGTTCCTCTGGCACTCTGGCGCAGTACGCAAAAAGTGGACGGACAGGACACTCCCATACAGACAAGGGGGACTCACGGCTCCGGATCTGTCACTTTATTGGTACACGGCCCAGGCCCAACATGCCACTCACTGGAACCCTGGTACTCCGGTGCGTCCCCATATCAAACTGGAGCGACTGGCAGCTGCTGGTGTCGACCTAATGTCCATCATATTACATCGGCAATACACGCCCGACTCTCCCATTGACCCAATCAACACGGCCCTTCAAGCCTGGGCTCACCTGCTATCTCAGACACCTGAAGCCTCCCCGTATTACAAATGGCTTCCTGTGTGGGCCTTCCCCGGCCTAGAACCCACTCATGATGCGGCGCTGGCCCGACACTGGGGGAAGCTGGGATACCAAGCACTGACGGACTTCTACCCCGATAGCAGGTTCATTGACCCCCAAACCTGGAAACCGGGACACACCGGGACCGCCTTGGAGACCCTTCAATACTATAGATCACGGGCCGCGTTTCGCACCAAATGGCCCACATTCCCTGCTGAGCCCCCAGACAACTCGGCCATTGCATATATTGCCAACTTGGGCGGTGCCCGTGGAATAGTCTCTTCACTTTACAAGATCCTAGAGGATGCTACCCCTACTCCCACTCTCAAGGCACGTGTTGAATGGGCTAGCGAACTAGACCTAGAACTATCAGACGGGGCCTGGGGCAATATGTGCCTACACACCCAAAAAGTCTCCCTCAATTTCCGTTTTCGCGCCATGCAGTACAAACTTTTAAATAGACTCTACTATACTCCGCATAGGACCTTGAGGTTCACTCGCACTACGGCGCATCTCTGCCCCCGTTGCGGGGCCACAGAAGCCGACCACTTACACATGTTCTGGTCTTGTGACAAATTGCTTAGATTTTGGGAAAGTATCCTAGAAACACTCATGGCCATCACTGAAACGGTTATTGACCCTGATCCTTTGGCCGTCCTGTTTGGAGCCTGGAATACTGATGACACCAGATGTTCGGCTAGATTTCTCAATATTGGGTGTATGATAGCCAAAAAATGCATTCTCCAGAGCTGGAAAAGTCCACCAGAAATGGCTCCATAAGCTTACTTGGTAGCGAAACTGTGAGAAAGAATTTATATCCATGCTCCCCGCCACCTCTCGCCCCAAGAACATCTGGGTGTAATTCAACTCCTACCTTAACAGACAAAGCGGGGACGCTTCCAGCTCTGACTCGTCCCCCACTCCTTCAATGACCACTCCTACTACAGGAACCCGTGCTCGTATGAATCGTATGTGACCATTACCTGACAATACTATTACTAATGTACTATGTTTTATGTATTGCTCCACCTTATGTTGCTTAGTCATGCTTGTTGCCTTGATGTGTGTACCTTGTAAACCTCTGGCGCCAAAAATAAAAGTTTAAAAAAAATTTTTTAAAAAATCACGCTTCATGCTGGCCTACAGCCTACAAGTGTGGGGCTGGGTATTGAACCCCTACTGCTTGGGTTCAAGCATGTGTTGACCGTGAGCTAACCTACCTGCCCATTAACGCAATAGACTTTGAATCTCCACACCACATTGGGAGCCCCCTTATCAAGTAGTCGGGTCCATGTTATTCTTGATCTAAAACCCAACCCCTTTATACACCAAGGTTGGGTGAGTGCCCTAGTGGGCAAGTGGAAAAAACACGCCAACCTGGAAAGAGTTAGAATAAGTTCTACAAAATGTGGTAATGTAAATATCATGAATTACACCACCCCGCACATCCGCCAAAGTACCTGATTGCAGAAACAAAGAGAGCACAGTAGGAAAGGGGAACAAGGGGACCATAATACAGGGACGGAAGGGGGAAAGTCCATAGGCCAGAAAAGACAGCCCCATCTGGCACAAGAAACAAAAAAACAATTTTCCGGGTCTAGGCCTATCCCAGTGACACAAGGCCAAACGCCAAGGAAACAGAGTGCATGGATGGAAACAGTAAGTTTGCAGAGAGACGTGTCCACCAAGATGCAGAGAATGTATAGGACAATGGCCACGACCCAGGAGAGCGAATGGTGGATGGGTCTAAAACCACAGAGCAATTAGGATAACAGAAGTCAATTAAAAATAGTGAAGCACAAGTCCAACAACTCCCGTGGGGTATAGGGACAGTGTGAGGTCACAACAGGCAGAGACTATACAGCAGCAGACCGAGCACGAGGAGTCACACAGAACCAAACCAAAGATTGTGTCCAATAACCGAAAATCAGAACAGAGGTTGAATGCTCTTCTGCCTCAGTTTCCCATTACAACTTCATGTGACCAACCTTAAAAAAAAGGAAGGGGACCTCCTGCGCGTGTGGCACGTGTGCGACCCTTGAAACCCAAATAAAGATAATGTTGAGAGCAGTGCGCTGTTAAGACAGTTGCAGGGAGACCGACGCTCAGACCAGGGGGTCGACCTTGATACTCTGCTCAGCGCCAAAGAAGAATTACCTGGTTGATCCTGAATTCATTTGCCGAACTCCGTAGCCAGGATGGGCACTGCTCCTTAATTTACTGCCACGCCTGGTCTCTTCATATTCACGTTACGCTGTTGCCAGGAGGGGCACCTCACTGAATATCACAGCCGCAGGCCAGGATTCATTTATGGGCACTCCCCATGGGGATTCTGAGCACCCACAGTCACTTCTGCCTGCTCGCACTAGACAGCGCTCCCTTTGAGAGGGGGGAGAGTCATGTGACTATATCCGAGCCTGCCCCTTTCTAAGGCGGGCCTGCAAGGTCTCCCTGGGCCATTGTTGGCAGAAGCAGGCCGAATGAAGAAACCTTAATGGAGTCTGTGGCAAGTCAGAAGAAGGACGCTGACATTTTTTGGACCCGATTCACAAACCTTCATTGAAGTAAAGGATAATGCTTAACTTTGCCCATCTCTATGGGTTGTCCCTGCCTATATTTCTAACTATGGTGCTTGTCAGTCAGTCGTGAATGTCCAAAGGAAACAGTCTGTAGTCCAAAACTATCCTAACTGACCCAACCACTATGAAAACTAACACATATCCGGAGAAGATCCCCCTTTTCCTTCAGGGTACTTTAGTACCAAACTATACACTTGTTTAGCGATCTGAAAGTCTCTAATAGACTCTTGGGATTTCTTTAAGTTCTGTAATTCTTCGATTGCTTTTTGTACTCTTCCATTCTTCCTGGAATCCCCTTTTGCGGTTGCTTTCCAGCTTTACAAGTCATGGGGTTTTGGTCATCCGTTCCAGCTTATCCTAGAAGGATACAATTAATCCGAAAACCTTTCTGGCTGGGTGAATTATTTCTCATAATTTCTACTGGGACGAGTGGTTTGTATGATATAATGATCCCTTTTCGATATCCTGTTGTTCCAGTGTTCTCTGTTACCTTCTACGATGAAGGGGAATGTCCTCAGGAGGCTTGTTACTCTGCAACCTCTTTCCAGGCTTTTGAGTGTGGTCGCGTTGCCTTCGTTCGAGTGCTTCTCCTTGTGGTCTCTTTTTTGATATGGTGTTCCTGTCTTCTGGTGGTATCAGCGATGTTTCTTGGACTGTCTGTACACAACAGGATTTCCGTGGTCTTGCCACCACCTTCTTCTCGGGTTCCCTCTTGTTGGTCTCTCGTAGTGGGGTTGCGTCGTGGCTCTGGCATCCCAGACTCTCGTTCTGGGCTTCTGCCCTACTGCTTTCTCATACTTTTGTTTCGCCACAGCTCTGATGTCCCAGTCTCTCAGGTCAGACTTTTGCCCTGTTGCTTTCTCAAGCTGGGGCTGTGCGTGACTTTGGCGTCCCAGCTTCTTGTGTCAGGCCTTTGCACCCTTGCTTTCTCATGCCGGGGCTATGCCATGGCTTTGTCATCCCAGCCGGCTGTAGCGGGAGAGTTCGAAACTCCCAGGTCTCCTCAGTGGTGCGTACTCCGCCTCCTCTCGACCTCACGCTGCATGAGGCCCTCTGTAGCCCACGTATGTGTTCCCGTCTCTTTCTCCAGGTTACAGTATTTATCATACTCATCTCAGTGTATTGCATATTTTTGATTTAAAGGGAAATGTAATTTCCCATAAGATAATGGTATCTCTGAGGAGTTTCTTCGTCCCAGTCTTGAAATACAAAGGCCTCTGGTCATGTAGGCCATAGTGCATACAAGTTTAGGGAGTTTCCGCGCAGGAATAGGAGTTCTAGTCCCCTAAGGGGGAGTCTCTCCCGGTGGGGTCCCACTTTCCTCGACCCCTAGGGAGGATGTTGCAGAACGGGTCAACCCCCCCCCCCTAGCCTCATAGAAAGGGGCTCCCCCTTGTGGATAAAGGACAAATTCTCTCAAATCGTCACAGGCCCTACTACTGTAATTAATGCAGCGCAACTCCCGACATACGCAGCCAGGCTAGAAATCCCTGCCAGGGAGCCCAAAGGTGCTATCTTGCCAGTATGCGCCTGGCATACATAGCCTACCTTAAAAGACATTTGGTGCCCTCTTCATTCTGCTGTTTTCTTGCCTGGACCACCTATGAGCACCGCAACAGAACATCTGCAGCACAAAGGACCTTGAGACTGTCCTGGCAAGGCTTTCTTCCAAGTATATATTCTTAGCTAATATAAAGTACACTTCATAAGGGCTTCTATATTTTTAAAGGACTCTTTGCTTAGTTTTTTTAGTGCATCTGCTTTGGACAAGTATTAGGAGTTTTACAGTGTGTTATCCCCTTTTTATTAAAAAAAAAATTGGAAACTGCTGATGTATTGGGGTACAGTTCAAGATCAATATATATTCCATCCAATAACTAAAGAACCGTACATCAGCATTCCTTTGACTGCCTTTACATGTGTGCTATATATTTCTTATAACCTTGTGTTGCTTCTTAAGGGGCTAAGGGAATCCTAATACCCATTGCCTTTCATGCTAAAGTATTTTTCCTACAACGACACAGGGTGATTATGAAACTCTGGTAAGTGGAGGTTACCGGAAACAGGTAAGAGGAGGGTTAAGTACTTCTATGTAAGAAAAAGGGCATTGTCGCCTACACCCGTCTCCCACCAAGTTCGTTAGATCCATCCTCCCGCTAAAGGTCATTGCCAAAGGTTATTTTGCTAAAAAACGATTAAAGAATCAAAGCTGTTGGTCGTGGAGATACATTGTTTCTCCATCTTCATCTTCCAAGAAGGTGTGAGATTGGTGAGTGAAGGTGTGAGATTGGTGAGTGAAGGTGTGAGATTGGTGAGTGAAGGTGTGAGATTGGTGAGTGATAAAGAACTGAAATATATCAGTATATCGGTCATGAATGGAGGAGTAATGGGAGTCCTTTGGGAAGATGCTGTCAATGATGCGATCATCATAAAATGTCTGGATCTCACTTTCCCATTAACACCTCGTTCGTTGTCAGACAAGAGCGCCATGCGGAATCGGGAACATACTGAGAGATTCTCTGTGTCTAGACGCAAGTGCGACATCAGAGATCCCAAACAAAGGCATCTCTCAGACCATACAGTTGACAGGATGCTGGAAATATATGACATGGCAGTTATAATGCGCCTATACACAAGTGTTTATATCATATCTTAAGATGTTACTCAAGTAACACTGTAAATGTAATGCTCTTAGTGCTGGCAACCTGACTCTTCCAAGTAGGCGTTGCATGAACAGTTGCTCTTTAGCACCAAGAAACCACTTCTGCTGTATGGGCATTCTACAACACCTGGTACCTTAAGATATCATAACCATTGGACATAGGTGCTAGGAAAAGGAACAAGTTACTTACCTGTAACTGTTGTTCTCCAGCATGGGTCTGGCATGGATTCACATGCTCATGAATATTCCCTGTCAGGCCAGGAATCCTCGGTATAGAAAAAAATCAGTATCAGTTTTGTTTCTGATCTGTCTTTCTTAGTAGTAACCAATGACTGGTCTCTGGGTCATACTGCCCCCAGCCAATGACTGCCCTCTCCCTAAGCCCCGCCTCTGGCAGCCATCCTCAGATTTGGTAGCACGTAAAGTGGCAGTATATAGTGAAGAGCCGCAGATGGGTAGGCGGGAGGGTTCGCATGTGAATCCATGTCAGACCCATGCTGGAGAACAACAGTTACAGGTAAGTAACTTGTTCCTTCTCCAGCATGGGGTCTGGCATGGATTCACATGCTCATGAATAAGAGAATACATAGCAGTACACCCATGCACAACCACGGGAGGTGGCAACAGGCTCAACATTAAGCAATACAACAACACAACATTAAGCAACTCTTACCTCCTCACCAGGCTCACCTTAGGCGAACAGGTTGCGCAGCACTGCTTGGCCGACCCTGGACTCCTCCCTGGAGTCCCGATCGACGCAGTAGAATCTTGTGAAGGTGTGCGTCGACCTCCACGTCGCAGCCCTGCAGATGTCCAGCAGGGGCACACCAGACAGGAACGCCGTGGTAGCAGCGATCGCTCTGGTCGAATGGGCTCTCGGACGGCCGGGCAGCGGTCGGTTTGCCAACCGGTGACAGTGCATGATGCAGCCGGAGAGCCATCTGGAAATGGAAGTCTTCGAGAGAGCCATCCCTTGATTCACAGTCCCAAAGTTCACAAACAGCTGTGATGTCTTCCGAAAACTCTTTGTGCGGTCCACATAGAACTTCAGTGCTCTAGCTACATCCAGCAAGTGCAAAGTCCTCTCGGCCGGCGACGAAGGCGACGGGAAGAAAACTGGCAACACCAAGGGCTCGTTGAGGTAGAAGTCCGACGGCACCTTGGGCATAAAGGAGGGGTGTGTCCTCAGCACCACCCTCGTGTCATGAAAAGTCAAGTATGGAGGCTTGCAAGATAGGGCCTGGATCTCTCCCACTCGTCGTGCGGAGGTGATGGCCACGAGGAAAGCTGTCTTCCATGACAGGAACTTCAAAGGCGCCGAATGCATAGGCTCGAATGGGGCCCCCATGAGCCTGGTCAGCACCACATTAAGCTCCCACGCCGGGAAAGGAGCCTTCACCGACGGGAATGATCGGAATAGTCCCTTCATGAATTCTTTCACCAGGCGATGAGACCACAAGGACGCCCGTCCCGTAGTCCTGGTATATCGGGAGATTGCAGCCAGATGTATTTTGATGGAGGCGTGAGCCAGTCCAGCTTTGGCCGGCGACAGTAGGTATGGCAGTACTTGAGGGGCTGTAATCCGCAGAGGGTTAATCTTCTGTGCACGGCACCAGACAGAGAACCTCTTCCATTTATGTCCGTAGCACTTGAGAGTTGAGGACGCCCTGGCCTTTGCAAGAACCTCTCTGCAGTCGGCCGGGATGTCGTACCCTCCAAACTCTAGTGCTGCAGGAGCCAGGCCTGCAAGTTCAGCGACTCCGGGTTGTGGTGAAGAATGGCGCCTCCTTCTCTGGAGAGAAGGTCTGCGTCCGTCGGCAGCTTGATTGGTGGGGACGTTGACAAGTCCAGAAGGTCTGGGAACCAGATCTGTCTCGGCCACGCCGGTGCGACGAGGATCATCCTGCACCGGGACCTCTTGAGCTGGTTGATGAGCCGGAGCAGCAACGGCAGCGGAGGGAACGCATAAAGAAATAGGCCGTCCCAGGGGAACGAGAAAGCATCGCCCATGCTCCTCGGCTGGGGGAACCTGCTGGCGAACCTCCGGCACTTGGAATTCGTCGCCGTCACGAAGAGATCGATTTGGGGTTCGCCCCATCGTCGGAAGAGTCGATCCACTTGATCCTGGCATAGTTCCTACTCGTGGCACGAGCGCAGCTCCCCGCTGAGTGAGTCGGCGATCGTGTTTTTTATTCCTGCCAGATGAAAAGGCACCAGAAACCCACCCTGGGCGACGGCCCAATGCCACAGATCCTGGGCTTCCTTGGATAGGGCAGGGGACCTGGTTCCGCCCTGCTTCCGGATGTAGAACATCGTGGTGGTGTTGTCGGTGAAGATCCTCACCACCTTGCCCTTGAGGGACGGAAGAAAGGACCTGAGGGCCAAGAACACTGCACGGAGCTCCAAGATGTTGATGTGGAGAGACTTCTCCTCCAGGAGCCAAAGGCCTCTCGCGTGAAGATCTCCGGAGTGCGCTCCCCAACCTTCCAGGGAGACGTCCGTCGTCACGTCACCTGGTGAGCTGGGGTCTGAAAGTCCGTGCCCGCCGACAGATGGGAGCGGCTACCCCATCACCGGATCGCCTGATGGAACGTCTCGTTGAGAGCCATCCTGTCCTCGAAGCTGCCCGTCGACTGGACCCAGCGGGCGTCGAGGAACTCTTGTAAGGGTCGCATCCGAAGCCTGCAAAGGCGCACCAGATAAATGCAGGACGACATCATCCCAAGGAGGGATTTGATAGATCTTACCCTGGCCATGTCCGTGGCCAGCAGACGCTGCACCTTGCCCATTATGGTCCTGGTCCTTTCCTCCGACGGCGAGGCCAGCCGTGCCACTGTGTCGAGCTTGGCTCCCAGAAACAGGGCGACTTGCGACGGAACCAGGTGGGATTTTGGAAAGTTGATGGAGAATCCCAGGTCCGTGAGCGGCTGGACGGTCTTCGCAGTGTGCTCCACGGCGAGCTCCCTTGTCCTTGCCCGGATGAGCCAGTCGTCCAGGTAGGGGTAGACGTGGATCCCCTGTAGGCGCACCCGTGCCGCCACCGGTGCAAGGTACTTGGTGAACACCCTGGGTGCCGACTTCAATCCGAACGGGAGGGCTTTGAACTGGTAGTGCCGCCCTTGGACCACGAACCTGAGGAACATTCGGTGTCTTTTTAGAATGGGGATGTGGAAGTACGCATCCTCCAAGTCCAACGACGACAGGAAATCGCCCTCCTCCAGCTGTCCCAGCACGTGCTGGAGGGTGACCATACAGAACTTCTGTGCCTTGATGTACTTGTTCAGTCGTCGTAGGTCCAGGATGGGGTGGCATCCTCCTGTCTTCGTTTTTACGAGGAAGTACCTTGAGTAAACTCCAGAGCCCCGAGGCCCCTTTGGGACGAGCTCGATGGCACCCTTCTTGAGCATCGCCCTTACTTCCAACAGTAGTTGAGGGACGTGATTTTCCTTCCTGGCCACGGGTGGAAGGCAAGGGCACTTCTTCTGAAACTCGGGGGCGAGCCCTTGGGCCAGGGCGTCCAGCACCCAACGGTCGGTGGAGATGGACTCCCACACGCTGACGAACCTTGCCAGCCGGCCTCCCAACGGGGTGCTTCGGCGGTGGCCCGACCCCACGGTCGGTTCGATCTTGTTTGGAGGCCGCCTTGCCTCCTTGATCTCCCTGTCGACGACGATGGGCGCCACCTGACTTGCCGCGTCCCCTGTAGGCTTCCTGGGACGAAGATCTTGCCGCTTGGCAGTACGTGGAGGAGCCACTGCCGGATCCCTTGGAGGCACCTTGTCTGCCTCCGGAGCTCCGAAAGGACGGCCGTCGTTGTTGGAGCACTCCCAGTGCCTGGGCAGTCTCGGTGTCTGTGTTGATGGCCTCAAGGGACTCATCAACCGCCTTCCCAAACAGGTTGTTCCCGTCGAAGGGCATGTCCAAAACCTTGGTTTGTACGTCCTGGCGGAAATCCGTGGCCTTGAGCCATCCTCGTCGTCTCAAGCAAACGCTGTTGCCCAAATGACGGAAACCGGTGTCGGCGATGTCCGTTGCCACCGTGATGGCGTGGTCCGAAGCAATCTCACCCTCCTGTAGGAATTCAAGGGCCTCAGTCCTTTTGGCGTCCGGAAGGAAGTCCAACAGAGGGGCGATTCTGAACCACAACTCCCTGTCGTAGCGGGCTACGATAGCCATGGCGTTGGCCGCCTTGATAGCCGTCGCTGCCGATGAGATGATCTCCCGTCCCATCGTGTCCAACTTCCTGCCCTCGCCGTCCGGCGGGGAAGTTGATGTCGAGGCCGATGACCCCCCAGCTTTCTTCTTTGCCGCCGCCGAGACGACCGAATCCGGGGTAGGTTGCGCCCGAAGGCACAAGGGGGCAGCGTCGGGGACCCAGTACTTCTTCTCGTACCAGTCCCTCTTTGCCGGCGCCGTGGCAGGGTTCTTGAGGAGGGTGAGCCCCTCATCCCAGATATCATCAAGAAGCAGTACGGCAAGGACCGTCTTTCTTTTAGCCTCGCGCTGTTGGTAAAGGAACCCTTCCTTCTTTTCTTCTGGGCAGAGCTGGAAGAGCTTGGATGCCCTGGAAATCATGGCATGAAAGGATCCAATCTCGTCGGGCGGGGACGCCCGAGCAGGGGGCAATGGGGGACCCGTCCCGTCGTTGCCTCCATCGTCATCTGTACCTGTCGTAGCCGTGTCCGTGCCTGTATCATCCCCGTGGGTAGTAGACCGGGGGGGAAGGCAGAGCAAGCCGCAGAGGTGGGAGAGGTGGCGTAGGATGCGTCCTCCTCCTCTTATGCGGTGGACTTTCTGAAGGTCCTGGCTCCAGTTCCCCCGTCGGGTCTGGCTCAGGTACCTCCGTCGGGGGTAGGGGCAACCTTGTCCTTATCTCCGAACATAAGGACTGAATCGCTGACAAAATGGCCACCGAAGTGTCCTGCTGCGCCGGAAACGACAGGCGCGAGGGCTCTTGAGGAGCCTTGTCGGCGACCCCGTCGCTCTCGTCGTCGCCCTTGTCGGGATCCCTCCCGATGGGCTGGGCCTCTTCCACGACTTCGATGAGCTCTTCTTCAGAGGTCGTGTCTGTATCCACGATGGCCACCAGCCCCTCCCCCACTTTTTCCAACGAGGACTTCGTGGGGGTCTTCTCAATGGGCGTGAAAGACGACTCCCTCCGCGGTGGCAGGGAGACTCTGGGTCCTGAGGGCGCCTCCACTGGTGTAGCCTACACAGGCTGAGCCAGGGCCGCGGCGACATCCTCAATCGAGGTCTTAGCAGGGTGAATTAAGGCCATCGTCACCTTCTGGACGCCTGGGGCCTTCACCTTGGGGGGAGGGTCCAAGCCTCGCTCCCCCTCTGCCAGAATCTTCGAGATCGACCGGGGCCTCTCCAGAAGCTTCACCGGGTTCTAGGACTTCTTACTCGAGCCAGAGCGTTGGCTCGTGGTTGATGGCGCCGGGGAGAATGTGCCCTGCCTGGCAGCCAAGGAGCCCGACCGTTCGGCGCTCCCGGTGCCCGCGGACTCGCAGTGTTTAGCCTTTTGTTGGGCCCCCGTCGCCGGGGCGCCCTCACAGGACTTAGAAGACTGCTCGGACTTCTTTTTCTTCTTCTCGCCTGACGGGCTCTTCCCTTCCAGCCAGTTGGAGAGACGGAGGTGGCGATCCTTCATGGTCCGCTCCGACATGTTCCCACAAAACGCGCAGTCCTTCTCCGTGTGCGTCTTGTCCTCATGGAGACAGTAGAGGCATAACAAATGCTCGTCCTCCTTGAAAACATTCTGAAGCTGGCATCCAGGGCAGGTCCTGAACAGCTTCCCGGGCGTCGAGCTTCCTTTCTCCTGGGCAATGTCCGGGGTAGGCCTCGGAACTTGTGGAATCCTCCAAAAGCGTAACTCGACGAAATTTTCACCCTTGAGGGGCGTAGAAAACTCCGAAACGGATCCCCGTTGATCGGATGTAGAGACGGTGGAGCTTGAGGCTCTATTTAACCGAAAAATGAGAAAAATCTCCTGAAAAAAGCACGAAACCCAGCAAAAGCTCGAGAGCTACAGCACGTGGACTCCCAACACTTGAACGTGCGGTAAAAATCTGAGGATGGCTGCCAGAGGCGGGGCTTAGGGAGAGGACAGTCATTGGCTGGGGGCAGTATGACCCAGAGACCAGTGATTGGTTACTACTAAGAAAGACAGATCAGAAACGAAACTGATACTGATTTTTTTCTATACCGAGGATTCCCGGCCTGACAACGGGGAATATTCATGAGCATGTGAATCCATGCCAGACCCCATGCTGGAGAAATAGTATTTAAGTCAGAAGACTGTTCTAAGGAGCCCAGCTTTCAGCTGCTGAAAGGATGAGACCTGAAATGTAAGCTTCTCAGGGATGCATGTGACCACACAACAGCTAGACAGTAAACAGGCATCTCACCAGATGTTAGTTAATACATTTTTTAGAACACACTTAGTACCGGATTCGACCTGTGTTGCTCTGCGTTATCTTGCTTCCAAGACAAATGTTTTGCCCCTGAGCTATCGCCACAGTCAAGGTCTCCATGTTCACGCAGGATGCTCAGGACAGTCAGTGACCTTCCCTTAGAGGGGATGATGCACAAGTGTTTTATACGTTATATAAAGATGCGTGTCAAACCAGCAAAAGTTGATCACAACGTGTGGATTATATTTACAAGTTTACAGGGCTTTTTTTAAATCTTGCAATGTCTTTGGATGCTTTGGTGTTTCCCAGCATGCAACATCGGGTCACACCCATAGCTCCACGGTGTTTCCTCTGCTTTACTTGCACCTTGTGCTTTATTCCTTGTTGCGTCTTGGGACTTCCGATGTACCACTACAATTAGGGCTCCTCTGTTCTCTCACAGAACACCACTCCTCTCTCCAAACCTCTCACATAACTTCTTAGGGTTTTTGTGGCAGTGTCCCCAGTATTCCTTACTCTTCTTGGGCTCGCTGTCTTTCTCTGCGCGACCTCCATGTCTCAGAATGCCTGGTCACAGATATCCTCAAGAACACACCAACTTCAGAGGGCAGTTCAAGGGTTTTCATTTTAATTTGTAATAGAGGTGCTCACTAAGAGCCGTCCCTCTCTATCTAAGCTACGGATTTACGGTACCTCTCTAACGGAGGTCTCCCTCAGCCCCCAGCAGATCTCTAGTATCATTAACCCCTACTATCGAAAAAATAGACTTGCTCAAGGAGATGGCCTTAATGCAAATTGTCACACTTTCAAAAGGATACAGGTAAACACCCACTTTGGTGTTTTTTTTAGCACACCTTCAAAAGGATACAGACTTTTAAAGGATACAGAATTGGCATCCACCTTGGGGGTCCCTTTGCTCTGAGAGATCTTGAACGCGATGTTAACAAGACTAACCCACCCCCCCCCCCCCAAGACTCAAGAGCGCAGCCTGTAGAAATAGACTATAACTCGCAGGCCAGGGGCTGGAGTGAAAAGGCAGGAGCAGCGACAACAGAGCTAAGGGAACAAAGCAAAACAGTAGTTCAGGAGAGCAGCCAGGAATGCCAAAGTGTAGCGATCACCACCCACAATTACCCTCTCTTACCTGCTGAGTTAAGAAGAATTCCAGTAATCCTACGTGGGTTCAGCAAACTGGTGATAAGGTGCAGAAGGAAAAGGAAGTCCCAGTTCAAGGAAGTCTGTGCAATAAACCACCTAACCCGAACGGCACGAGGGCGCAACTAAATAGTCCAAGTATAATCCCCAGAAGAAATCAGCAAAGTGTCCCCAAAATGAGAATAACCAATCCAAGTAGTGACAAACCAAATCAGGAGAGCGTCCTAGTGGTCACTTCAGTGTGTAAAGCAAAGTTTTTTGTGATGAGAGCAGGGTCTTCGGTAGATCCAGAAAGTGGGAGTGTTCTGTAGGCTTGTGAGATGTGGGGGGGTAGGAGAGGTCCCAGAAAGCCAGTGGAATTAGCAGCCAGTAAGGACAAAAGAAACTTGTGAACAGGAGTCCAGCTCAAAGTTTCCTAATGTTTTGGATTGCGCTGGACGTGAGGTTAGCAGATTCAAAAGCGTCACAACAAACAAGGGCAGGATGAAAGCAGTCCGTTTGGAAAGCCGTAGGGTTATTTACTGAGGCAAACAGCCGAGGGAATTGGCGCCAGAAATCGTGAGGGGGAAAGTTGAAGAATAATCCTTAAAGCATGAGCCGGGTCCAGGAAACACAGGAATCAGGATATCAAAGGATCGGGCACTCAAACTAATTGCTTAGTTTTAGGAGCACCCGTTGCAGAGATTTGCCGAACTAAGTACTGGAATCACTCCAAGGACGCAAGACACGTTACGTGCGCTTCACTTGACCGCAGAAAGAAGGAGTGCTGGGAAATGTAGTGCGGCGTATCCCGCAAACTGAGTACAGTCGCCAGGGCAGCTTCCACATGGAGATAGACGCCCCCGGACATCTGTATGCAGGAATGCGGGACATTACACAAATGCCATATTTGTGTAAACACCCTTAGGGAACAATCTAAGGGTTCCATTTTCGAAGATTCCCCAAGTGATGTAACAAAAAGGTTTGTGCTTTCCAGACACCTAGGCCCCACTTGATCTACTCCTTCTCCTGTTCCTTTCCCTATGTTTTTCGGTTACTCTCCCTTTTTTCCACCATCTCTCCTTCCTCTCCCTGATGCTCTTTCTGATGTTCCTCTCTCCACTTCTACCACCATCCTCGATCTTACTATTTACTACTCTGTCTCTCTACTTCTACTACTTCACCTCTCCAAACCAACACATTTTCCCACAATCACACCCTCAGTCTGACCCACTCCCTACTCTCCCCTTACCAACTCCACTCATACACACCCTCACTCAAACCAAAGTACGCTCTCCTTCACCAATCAATACTTCACCTTGCACACTCATACAATAATATGCCTCCAGGCTCCTTCGTCTGCCTGGTCTGCCTCCACCCTGGTAGGCCTCGCCCCCAGGCTTAGTGGGGTGTTCATCCCCTCTTGATAGGGTCAGGTTACTGGCCCTACATCAGCCTCCACCAACCTGCGTTCTCTTGTGTAGTCCTTCACTTGGGGCCGGCCAAACACTGTCAGAGGGCTGCACAGTACATGTGTATTTGTATTTATACCGCTCTTTACGAAACAGCGCCATACAAATTAAAAACAGTACATCAAATGTGAACAATGGAAAGCAATAATGAACAAACTGCGTTAAGTCCAGGTGTTGTTTCAGATAAGTACGGGAAAGAGGGTTACAAGAGATGGCGCGAATATGAAGCAGAAGTGCATTGCAGTGCAGTGGGGCTAACTAAGAAAAGGATGAAAGCGTGACTGTGCACAAGGAGGGCCGGGAACCGTGAGAAGAAACTGGGAGACTGAACAAAGAGCTTGAGTACTAGAGTAAAAGGACACAAGAGAAGATAGACAAGTTGGAGAAAGTTTATGAAGTGATTTGAAAACTAAACAGAGAAAATTTAATTTAAGATGAGAGTGGAAGGAAGCCAATGCAAAGAAGAAAGAGTGGATGAGATGGAATCGCAAGAATACAGAGACAAGTAGACGCATGGAAGAGTGATAGATTTAGGATGTCTTGGGCCAAACGAGGAATGCAAAAGAAAAGAGAAGTGCAATAAAAACGTGAAATTATTAACCAAGATACAAGTAGGTTAGTGTTGTGGAAAGAAAGACAGGGGAAAGCTTTACGAATGTTGTAAAGATGTGCAAGACAGGAACAGGAAATAGAAGAGATGTGATGTGCCAAGGTGAGAGAAGAAACTAGGTAGACACCAAGATTTCAAGCAACAGGGGAAATAGGTAAAGTGGAGTGTAAGGAAGGCATGGAATCAAAGTAAGACAGACACGGTATCAGGTAATAGTGGTTTGACCAGGTAAAGGTGTACCCCATTATACCATTTAAGGGGAGCGGAGGTTACGAGGGTGTCCCCCACTCCACTTAAATGGTATAATGGGTCCAGAGGTTGCGGGGATGTCTGCCACATCCTTTACATGATTGTGGCGCAAAAATAACCACAGCATTTTTGCCGCAATATTTTGTATTCACGGCCATTTTTGCCGCGATTTTAAGAAATGGAACCACAGACACAAGTGATCACAGTTCAAGGGTGTTTTTTAAACTGTAAAAGGGGTGAGATAAACGCCTAACCTAAACCTAAATCTGAGATGGGAGGAATCTACGACCATCAAATAACAATAATACAGTTGAAGTGGAGTCTAGTCAAATTAGCGGGCCTACACTAAAAAAGAAATCTATTGCCAATCCTTATTGCTATGCTACAAAAGAGTGTGGGATAATGTTCATAAGAAAAGAAAGAAGTGTTCACTAAATTATAAGTCAGGATGTTATGGCCAGAGTCTCCCTTCCCCACATTTTTAGCACAGGACAAGGCGGGACTCTTGAGCACAGCACACTCATGGGCTTCTCCAGCACAAGGTTACAGCTCCTTTTCCTCAATATCAAGATCTTCTGTGTTCAAGTGACTTTCATGCAAAGTCTGTTGATTTAAAGATCCTGATATTCCATAAACAAAACAAAAATCCTTCTGCTATTCTTCACGTCGGGTAATTACTCTTCACCCTTGGATCCCTCTCAGCCAAGCTCTGATCCTTCTCTCAACGTTAGACTCCCTCATTTGGGCTCAGACCAACAGCTCACTGTGGACATCCCTCAGCTTCACGTTTGTCAATCTTCACGGGTGTATTAATGCTCACCCTAATTTGCAGGCATCCCTCAGCCGGGTTCACGTTTGCCAAAATAACACTGTTCACTTAAGACTTCTGCCATGTGCCAAGGACTTTCGATTGTACAAGGGGTTTGGGTTTGGCCCTTGTATGACCACTTCGACACCTCATGATGGCTTCCCCATGGGCTTCTTGGTACTTGTAGTTCTTATTTTAAAAACCAAAGGCTTTCGCCAGTACAAGGGATTTTGCTTGACCCTCGTATGACCACTTTGATTTCTCAGTTCAACACATCCTCCTTGTTCACGAGTGGGACATCAGTTAGAGTCCTTGGATTGAATGCCCACGTGGCGTCGGACCCCCCTAACTGATGCCCATTTTGCTTACAAAAAGACATTTGTAATTTGGTCTTCTTTCTTCAAACAATGTTGCTCTTCACAACTTTGAGCCCAACACAGTCTGTGTTAGTATCAGCTCTTTCTGACTCAACAGCTGTGTCGAGCTCTGTTGGTGTCTTCTGCCACTGGAGTCAAGGGCGGTACCACGATGGTAACTGCTTCTCCCCGCCCTAGCTATCAGTGCGGGAGGGTTCCATGTACCGCTAACATCCTTTGCACCATTGGCCAGCTGCAATTCCCGGTCTTGCGACTCCCTTCTCGGAAGCTCCACAGGTCTGGGTTGAAAAGGGCGAGGGCAATTCCATCCTCGTCATCCATTCAGGTCTCCCAGCCTTTGTCCTCTGTTTGAACTGCCATCCTGGAATAACTGCTTCCTCATGTGTTTGGCCTTACTCAGAGTGTGCTTTCCTGCGCTCCGCCTTTTATCCCTATCGGGAAAGGGAAGGGAAGTCAAGTGTGTGTCATTCTCGGCAATTGCCCGACTCTGTCTGACCCTTGTATTGGGCCAAGTCAGATATACGGCTCTGGTGTTAGTCCGTCGTCTTTCGTGGAAATCAGTCTGTTAGAAAGTGTTTGTGTCAAGAAAGTAGGGGGTGAGTTTCTAGATATTTTACGGGGTACAATGAGGGAAAAGGTGTCATGAGGAAGGGGGTACCGCGTCTCAGCCTTCGGTGTCCCACTTCCACTCCCCGAAGACCCCTCACCAAGGTGATCCTTGTAAAGACTGGAGGGGGGTGTCTGTACTTCTGCTCTCTATATGGCAGAGGAGAGGCACAGAGGACCCCAGCCAAGATTCTCTATTCGGTAGCTATGGTCGAGCAATGAAGGCCTAGCTTCTCAGGAGGTATGCAGGCTGGTTCTAAAGTACAGTGTAGTCCCCAAGCCCCCACAAAGGAATGTCCACACACTGTATTAGTTAAAACACAGTCTTTATATAATTAATATTCAAGGTTATGTACACTATCACAATAGCTCACTTTGTGCTCAGGAAATCAACAACGGTAAATATATACAGTTCGAAAGTGGTACCACAAATATTATCAGATCCCATTAAAGTGCATCAACTATACTGTCAAAATGTCGAACAGATCAATAAAGAGGAAACCAGCAGTAGAGAGGGAGGAAAGCAAGATGGTTGAACAATTGGCAGACTACTGGCCCCTACCACTAGACGCAGTTCTGTGTGGAGACCCCCTCCCACCTGGGCAACCTGTAAGATAAAGATATAGCACAAGCCCACTCCATATATTGTTCTATGAGTCTTATTTCCTTCTACAGTAGTTCTACAGCCCCAATGTACCTGGAATTGTAGCGTTTGTCAACGGGAAATCGACGGCCCTTCTTGAGTGCCCTCCCTTTAAAGCAGGAGTCACGGGTCGTCGAACGTCTGACGGAGAACAGGTTGAACTACGGCGGTGAAGTGGCAGCTTCTTCCTAGCGGTACTCGTCGTCGACGGAGCGTTGGTGTCCTGCAAGGAAGAGGTGTGCGGGGCACCTCGGTGACGATAGTTCTGGACCGCAAAGAGATGATTAAGAACTGTGGCCCAGCAAGGGCGTCGAGTCGTCGGCATCTCTGTGGTCTTTAGGTGGCGGGAAACCCACCGGCGAATGCTCCTCGGCGTGTCAACGGTCGGGCCTTCTCCAGCGGGCGGCGATGCAGACGAGAGCATCCTTGGCTCAAATTAAGTTCTTAGGCAAACAGCAGCATGGCGGCTCCAGTCGGCGACGGCGGTCATCTACAGTGGCGGACAATAGTCCGGGCGCTTCTCTTTGGGATTCTGCGGCAGTCCCCGTCTCCGGTCGGCAGGCTGTCGTAGGTCTGTCTACCAGGGAGCTTTGGCAAAAATCAGCTGGTGCACGATGGTCCCTCATAGCTCAGTAAGAGGGTGCCTTACCAGGTCCTCTCTGGGTCAGTTCTTCGAGACACAGCAGCTTTCAGATTGTGAAGGAGAGCAACAGCAATTATTCTCTTCCAGCAGGGCTTCGAGGTTAAGCTTCAGTTTCGACTCCAGTTTCTCTTCAGCTTCTGAGCACGAATTCTAGCAGTAAGAGGCCCCCAGATATACTAGTTGATCTCCCATTCATTCTGCTGGGTCACACTCAGGCAACCAATCGGTCAGAAGGGCATTCATGCAGGCAGGCAATCAGGTGCATAGTGCATTCAGACCATTCACTCCTCTCCAGACACTCAGAACAAGTTATGTGTATTGGGACAAGTACCCAGCCATTCAACACTCCACACTGCATTCATACCAGTTTCGGGCAGGGCTGTCTCAGTCATTGTGTCAAACACCAGATACTAGACGCCCACAACACAAAGCGTATTCGGCACACACTCCATTCACCCAGGTCCCACCCACAGGGTGTACCCACAACATACAGTCACTGGGAAGGATCCAGCCAGTCTGGCCTGGACTTCACAACAACACCATATATGGAACATCAACCCAACGGCCGGTCAGGGGGAAGGGACAGAGTCAGGGCTTCACAGGACTTTGGGAAAACAAGTTAACAGGCAATAGAAAGCAAGAGGCCACGGGGGTTATCTCGTTTCCTATCAGGAATCAACTGATCCCAATGGCAGGGCCTGGGTATCCCAAAATGGGGGATACTCAAGAGCACCTGTCAAATTCAGCAAGGAGCTGCCACCAGCCCATACCCTGCTCTGTGGGCCACACCCAGGTGCCCAAAAACATACACTAGGGGTACAGTGTTGTACCCCCACCCATGGGTGCCATAAGGGTATCACATGGTTCTATTCTCCAAACCAAAAGAGAGCTGCACCGCCAGGAGTCCCACATGAACTCCTGCGCGGAAAACACAACAGAACACACGATAAAAAGCAGTAAAGGACAAGGATACGGAGGCCCTGTCCCTCCGATGCATTTCCAGCATCACAATCCTCCCACACTCGTCCACCCCCAGTAACTTGATCCAATAGCAATGGCTGTGTCCTGGCCACCTGCATAACAGATCCCTGGGGACTAGCGAACGAGACACCTTCCAGTTTCTCACAGGAGGGAAGAAAAGAGATTTATACAGGTGAAAGCAGGGGAGGAATAGCAGGAGCGGGAAAGAAGAGAACTTCAGTTTTAGAATAATTTAAGACCAGGAAATGATCAGCCATCCAGGATTGGATAAACAAGAACCAAGAAGAAATGTCATGAATCACAGACGAGAAAGAGGAAAATTAAGATTTCAGTATCATCAGCATAGAAGTGGTGTGAGATACCAAAAGAGGAGATAATAAAACCAAGAGGACAAGTATAGAGGGGAAAAAAGTAAGGGCACTCAGAAGGACACCATGGTGCAGGGATATGGTTGTTGAAGTACGGCCAGCCCAGCAGATAGAGTAAGTGTGATAGTTAAGTGCTTAGTGTAGCGAGCAGGTAGTAGAGAATTGGACACCGAAAGAGGAGCAGTTTCTGTAGAATGGTGGGGGCGAAAACTAGATTGGAAATGGGGAAGCAAAGAAAAAGAGGTAATAACAGAAGAAACTTGGAAATAAACTTCACGCTCCAAAAGTAAGGACTTGCTGGGCTAGTTCTCCAGGATTCTATGGCTCAATCTGCCATTCTGCCTCTTTCAGGTCTCCAAAGTAACAACAGCTCTACTGTGCCTCTTCTCATTGTCTCACTGGTTTACTTATCTCCGTCTCCTCCTCCCTCCCCTGTATTCTGAGTCAGTGAACACATGGTGCACAGAAGAGATGTTGTTGAAACTCAGGTCACCATTCTCCTGTTTAATTTTCTCTTTTTCAAGGAGCTGTTTTGCCAGAGGTCGGTGTCCTCTGCTCTGGCTAGATTTCTGCTTCCCCCATGATCTGCATACGCGAGAGCAGTGTTTTAAAATCACTAGCGGGTAGGGGTGCTTCACCCTGGATAACTAGATTGAATTCAATATGTTGGGAAATAACTAGTTTTATCCCCTCAACAGTAAGGTGCTAACACACGGGAGAAAGGCTAGTCAAATCTGTGTCTCTCCTCATTACCAAGCAGTTTTCATATCCATCAGTGGATTTCAAGTAGGGGGTTTGCTGGCTGCATGTTTTGAAGAGAACTGCCACAAGTGACCTAAGTACTCTCTCAAAGGTTACCCCCGGGGGCTTCATATAACTCCACCTGTAGGGTTTCCAAAGTCCAAAACGTTGCAGAAATGTTAATAGCATTAGATTTGGAATAATACATTGCACCCTCATTTAGGGGAAACGACTAACATGTCTCCAGTGTTTTTCATTTATGGATGCTTCAAATTTAAAAAATGTACATTTTACTGCGATATACCCTTGGGGTACCAAATCCCCTGGAAGCACTAGTAAGGAGCACTAGTAAGAGAACAGAAAAAGTGAAGCTAGACAGTTCTAGCAACAAAGGCAACAGAAACTGAGACCCTACCAATTGCCCACTGTCCTCCAGCCTGGTGTGCAAAATGTCCCTATTGGAAGACTTAGCTCCTCTGTTAGTTGTTAGTGGGAGCCCCTCCATAGAGATAGCCAGTATCTCAGCACAACAGGAGGGCTCATCAGTACCTTTCTTTGTGTTGCCACGTTGCCAATTCCAAAATCATCCGGTGTCAGATCAGACACCGGAGACACCCAGATTCCTATTAACATTAATGGAGCCCTAAGCAGCAACAAAGCAACAGGTTTGATGGGGTGAAATCTGGTGGTCACGGATGCTGTTCCATGTTTCCTACTATGAAAATTAAGTTATCTTCTAATATCAAGGCATTCTCCTCAGACAGAAAGACATCAGCCAAACTGATATATTGTTGTACTTCCACCACTGAAACCTTAGGCTCACAAAGCAAAACCTTGGTCAAACATGAACCAATGTCTTTGAGTTCCTCATCTTGTTCAATAGCATTCTTCTACTGGCTAACATAAGCTTTAGACACGTTTACACTATTATTGACATACCTCCTGAGTATGTCGTGGTTGTGATTATTTTACCCAAGTCAATTCAGAGACATTCTTGAGAAGCAATCACCACGTCTATTATTCCCTGGAAACTGGCTAACTTAGTAAGAACATACTTGTACATTAGACCTTATCCTGAACAGACTAAGTAACACTTTTTAGCTTATCGTCTAAAAATGGATTGTACAAATGGTTTATTGTAATTTGTAAGTCTGGCATTTGTCCCTCTAGATCAGTCTTGCAGTGGCTTATCCTACAAACAATAAGGCCACCTTCTCTACAACAGAGAGAGGTCTTAGCGCAGGCAGGGCAAATGCTGTGCCGCAAAAACAGGAGGTATGAGCGGGCACCGCTGTTGTGCTTAAAGATCATATAAATACTTGCACGTTTCCTTATGCAATTAATGGCGTCACCAAGTAACCCAGCATACACTATACTGGAACAATTGCATAACAGAGAAACGTGTCAGATGAAAAGCTTCCATCAGACCTTGGGTCGCCAATTTGTAGTGAAGATCACTGATAAATATTTTGTTCTTTCATATCATAGAAATAAAGAATAGTTAAGATTCCATCCATACAGTTAGACAAAAGTCTTGTGCGTTTCGTTTTGTGGCTTATTTATTCTCAAAGTTCATTTTAATTGAAAAAATATGCCAATGCTTTTCAGACCTGTATGTCGCTCCTTCATCAGGGCGAATTTTGTAGTTGTTTGAATCTTTGCCACGTGTCCCATGCGGTGATATTCAAATCACAATATTCACACATTAGTGTCCGACATTAATTCCTATTCAGAAATCCAAGATATAACGTTAATTTTCACATCAGATCTTTAATGAGAATTAGCTTAATCAAGAATGTATTGTTTCCCTTTGTTGGACAGAGTGTGCCAATCTTTTGCTAGTTTGAAAATCCTGCGTAAAGACCAAGAACCTCTTTTCGGGTTGCTGATGTCATCTGCATGCATGTATATATTTTCCTATTTCATGATGGATGAACAGGATGATACCCAAGAACCGAATTCTGTTCTTTCTTAATGTCTCTTGGCTTGCAACTCGATGTTTTCTGTAATTCAATTGCCTAGATTTTTCTTTTTCTTTTAGTCTCACGTTATGCTTCAATTTGGGCATCTGCGTGATATTCTTTCGGAACCATGGTTGGTTCAGGCATTTTACCTTTTCCCAAGTGGCCAAGTGGCCAATCGGTTAGAACGTCAGCATTACATGTTATTCATTCATACGATGCTAAAGTTTTTCTTTTTTCTCTGGCTTCGCGGATATCTTTCTTATTACTTTACGTCCCGTGTGCGCTGGAGCCAAACAACCCTACACTTCGGCCACACTTCTGGTGTGCGCCAAATGCTCTGCCGCAGTCTGCATTTCATTTGTCATTGCAGACCCAACCAGTAACAAACAGGAACTGTGATTATGATTCTGGATATATTCACATTAAATGAATTCAATAGTGGGGCACTCTAGAGCTTTCGTTATTCTTTCAAAACTGTTCTCAGGAGAAAATCCTAACTTTGCCAATATAGGTATGCCTCCTGAAAGATGAGACAGCAAATTTCCTATGAATGTGAAAGCTGAGTACTAACCCATGGAGCATCCACAACCCTCTGCCGAACCCTCCTGCTTCTAGCCCACGAGAGCCCGATTAGCTTGACACCAATCAGTACTAGGATCTACATTTGACTCCTGAAGCAAACTAGTGGCATTCCAACATGTGCCTATGTGGCATTCACATTCTGTATCTGGGAATGTGTATAAAGAACCCTTATAGACATGTAGAAGACAGGGAGAGACAAGGACTTAGAGTTCAGTTCATTCCAGCTTTATTCAATGTAAGTCTTTAGGACAGTGTTGCAAACACTACAAAAACATATTAAAATCATCAAAACTGCAATCAATCCAAGTAAAACAGTTAAATATATAATACATCTAAAGATTGCTAGATAAAACAATCGAAATGAATGTTAAAATAGGAAATGTAATTGATCAGTTATGAATCAACCATGCTCGATAAGGATAGCTCAGGGGCAACATGCTCACCTTGGAAGCAAGACGACACGGGGCAACACAGGTTCGAGCCCCAGGTCCACGCTTAGAAACCTCTGGGTATTAAGTGCTTTATAAATAACCAATCCTATCATATCTCGGTGGATGATCTTATTTGTAAAATAAGAGACATTTAAATCAACCGTCGATCTGCAAAAGGCCAAGGCCTTAGCTGCAGAACGAACATTAAAAAGCTTAAACATTGGGATTAAATACTTGTCCTCCAAGCTCTACGGCCCTCCCCAGGCATTTATAAGTGAAAGGGACCAGACAGCAACACACAACCAAAGAGAATAGTAATTGAGAAGAACCTGAATTTGCCAAAAGGGACAGATATCGAGGGAAAGAGGAGCAGGAAAAGCAGTAAACTAGAGCCTAAACTGGCCAAGCTAAAAGCACCAGAAAGTGAAAGACAGGCAAGTAGCAGAAGAAGCAGTAAAGTAGAACCTGTGCTAGTCATGGTATGATGGTCACCCTGGGACAGGCGTTGAGAAAGGGAGCAGGCCACACCAGTTGAGCTAAAGCTGAGGAGAAGCCAAGTAGAAGGAAAATCTGTGAAGAGGGCTGCTGACCTGGGTATGTAGACTGGTAAAGCAGTCACCTCTGTAAATCCTGGACGCTACGAGAGGAAGCTCGCTGGGAGCTCTAGATCAATATTTTGATGCAGTTGTGAGGCCACCAGCCCAACTAAAGACGTTTTTATAAACATTGGATTAATCCAGGTATGGGGAAGCAAATCTGATTCACAAGTACCCTGAAAGGGTCGAGAGGAAACCTATCTGAGACAGCAAAGGAAAACAGCCTATGGCAAGAGGTGAATTTACTGGTCATGCACCTGGTAGCAGTTTACAGGCCATTTCAATAGCCAGAAAGTAACGCAAGAAAAAGACCAACATCATGATGGAAAAAACTGAAGACAACTTGGAAGACAAAGAGGTGTGCAGGGCACTCTAAACTTCCCCGGGATTGCAAGAGACTGGATGGATGTTTCCTGGATGCCGTATGCCCTAAAGGGCGGGAATTAAACAAGGGGGTGCACTGTGGGACTCGGTATACTAGCCACTGAATTTAATTTCATAACATTCCAACACATTTTAGTGCAGAAATTCACTGTTAAGATTTTTGATTAAATGTTTAGTTTTATAATGTGCTTCTAATAGAGGTGTTGCTTGAAAGCACCTTGGAAAAACAAAACCGGACATTGGGTACAATACAGAGGGGCGACATATATACAAGGAATAGGCAGCATGGGAGGAGGTTACACACCAAAGTAATTTACTGCAATTGTAACTCACATAAGTTATGTCTCTGACTTATTTAAATCTACATATTTGGCAATATCTAAGACAAACTAGTGGTTCCTAACTTGGGCATATACTCTAGTTGACTGCATATTTTATGAGGTTGGATTTATACCCAGCAATTGTAATGCTTAGGTTTCTCACAATTTATGTTTTTTTTTTTAAACTAGGGAAGTATAATTTTAATTATAAATCACAAAGCACATACACTGTGCACTATGCTGACCTTTTCAATGGCATAACTTTTAAACAGGGCCAAAATACTTATAAATGCTACCTCAGATTTAATAAATCCTTTGGGAAAAGGTCTAAATAGGCCTGGTACATAGGAACTAACTACTCATCCATCTTTCAAAGGACAAGTGAGGATACCGAATGGCACCAGGTAGGTCGTCCGGTAATCTCCCCCTTCAGTCTTCAGTCTGTGCACCTGCTCCAAAATTCCTCTCAGGTAGTCCTGCTTTGGGAGAGGTCTGTGAACTCAGTCTAATCTTTTCACCAAACCCTCTATTTTTCCTATGAGTTTTTGCTTAAAACCACAGAAAACTCCACTCATAAGGGGAAGGTGAATACAAGTCATTCGTATTGGTCTATGTATTTGATTGGTCTTCATAGTCAAGGAAAAATTACTTCTCACAGCGACTTTTGTTCCTATTAGTTCTTTTATATAAGATGGCTGGATACAGGAATGTCTCTTCATTGCTGGTTTCATTTCCCACTAAGCCCTCCTCTCCACATCTGACATAATTGAATTACAGTTAGATTTTTGGCATAATCATCCTACAATTTAATAAACGTATGTTCTGTGTTTCCCAATTTGTAAACATCACATTTTCATTAGTCTCTTGCTATGTACAATATATCTCAATTCACCCGATCACTCTAGGCTGTGCTTTTGATTGTAATATTTTAGTTGCAAACTTCACGCAATGTATGGATGTGCATATGACACAATAGGCACATACGTTTGTTTTTGTAATAGATCATTGGGAGGCCGACATATGGCATTATAGGTGGTGCTGCAATTTAAACAGAGTTAAATACAATTCAAACCTTATTGACAACTATAAGGGTATTGAAGAAGGACGCAGACACACATTTTGGTTGTAAACTTTTATTTCTCGACTAGAAAAACCTATCCATCCCCATCTCTAAGAAGGGTTTCCCTGCCTCGAACTAAAATTAAACTAATTGTCAGAATATGTATCAAATCAAAGTTCCAGCGTCCTGTGTCAAATCATACTCTAACCCTCACACTATAACTAAATGATAAACTAACTGAAAGTTTCCTCTGCAGGAGAATGGCTGCCATCTCCTGCTTCTTGAACAGT
Organism: Ambystoma mexicanum; assembly: GCF_040938575.1. Lineage (NCBI taxonomy): Eukaryota > Metazoa > Chordata > Amphibia > Caudata > Ambystomatidae > Ambystoma > Ambystoma mexicanum. The sequence continues at coordinate 1,108,145,315 of NC_090925.1, forward strand.
GTCATTAGAATGTTCTCTTACAACAGAAAATGCCAGGGGGAATGACTCGCTTCCCATGACTTGCGGGTTTCACCAAGCCTTGTGCAATTTCACATCCAGGAGAATGACTCCCTTCTCCCAATGTATATTTGCACAGTTTCCAATAAATCCACAGGGAATTACTATCTTCGCCTGGTGTCACCAGTACAACTCTCAGCCCAGGACCAAGAGAATACCTCCTGTCTCCTGGTATTATTTGCTACAGTTCACAATGATGCCAGGGGAAATGACTTCCTTCCCCTGGTGTCTTTGTCTCAGCTCTTTGCTCGGTACCAGGAGAAGGACTCCCTCCTCCTGGTATTGCTTGGCACAATTCGTTCTCACGATTGGGGTTTCAGACCCTTCTCTGGTGGCCAATGGTTTCCTCGCTACCTTTGCACAAAGGATTTCTTCTGATGCTCTCCTTCTCACTGTTGGGGGTCCCAGACCCTTCTTTCCTTATCCATTAATGTTCTCGCTAATAATGGGGCAGGGGAAAAGCTACCCTTTTTACTTCTGTGCCAACCCCTGGGTCCCCGCCAGTTCACGTGTACCTCACCTTACTTCTTACGGGGCTATGGTACGTTGCCAGGATTTCCTTGGACTGGGGCACACTTATCCGACTGCATGGGCATCTCTCCCTTGCATTCGTGGCTTTGCAGCGTCTTCCTGACATCAGTATTTCATCCGCCTCCAATCGGCAGGCATAGAACATCTTCAGCATCTTCTTGCCGCTCTCCCCAGCTGTCAGTCAGCATTTGAATCTCCTGCGCTGTAAAATTCAGACACCGGCTGCTTTCCCCAACAGGACTCTATGTCGATGTGCGGGCCACCACTGTGCTTCTCGTTATGGCTGCGTTTGGCTCTGCAGTGGGCTTGTTACATCTGATAGCCATTTATTCCTTTATATACTTGGTATCTAATTCCTTCCATGCAGACTGCAAAACACCTTTGACTCTGTTCATGATGAAATCAAATCCTTGTGCCGCCTTGGGGCCTCCTCGTACCAGTACTTAAAGAGTATGGAACCTTTGAGTCTCTGGGGATCTTCTTCTTCCTGGTATCTTTTCTATTTAACAGAAGAGTGGTTGGTTTGAGTCCTCTAACCTTGCTCTTACCAGTCCTGTTGAAAGGAGCGTTAGCATCAGTTACTATATAAGAGAACAAGTGGTCACTATATCATATAATGGCATCTTTAGCATAACATTACATAAATAGTACATATTTCAGGGCCTCAATGATGGAGTTTACTCATGGGTCAAAAGCCTTTAACCCCAGAGGGATTTGATGTTATCGTTACCCTGTTGGGTTGGGGTTTAGAGGGGCCTTTTTACATATCGATGTCCTTGTGTCCAAAGGAGGAGACCCTCTCCATGAGGTCCTCCCGCATGCTACCACTCCTAGTGGGACTAATGGGTAGCAGCCTCACCTCCCTAGCCTCATGGAAAGGGGATACACTCTGGGGAGAAGAGAAGTGGCAAGAGTAGGTTAATCACCACACAACACAATAAGCTAAGATTAAGTAGCAGTTCTCTCAACCCATTCACTATTCCATACCTCTCATGTGGCTTCGGATACGCAGACATTTGTTCCCTTTAGGGCTTGCTTTGAATAAACATTTTTTCTGAGGAATGATTTTAACTTGGGGGCCTGCTATACTTAGTAACATTGGTTTAACTGAAGTTAAAAGATTCTGTTTGGCCTGGTTTTCCACACAAAGTCAGTCATTGTTTTAAAGTTAGCCTGTCTAGCAAACAAATAAGATATCTTTTAAGCAGGGTCCCTAGGCTCGAGCTATTTACGAGGGCATCTGTTTTTTGCCATGACAAAGAGCATACCAATTCCATGTTGCCCTCTATCTAATGCAGACCCCCGACAGCAATTCAGCTTCAACAAATCTGTTTCAGACATCGCATGATCCATATGCAGAGAAAATAGCAAAGAAAACATTTAGTTTGCTTGCAAAGAGAAAAGTTGGATATTGTAATCATCATCCTACAGAAGGCCTTGCCTATCAGCTGTGGTCACTTCATGTAGCATATTTTTCTAAAGTGGCTGATGTATGTTTTTACTTTGCTTTTCAGGGTTTGAAATTGACAGGCGCTGGGGTCTATTTAGATTCTGGTTATCACTAAGGGGATCCTGGCTGGTTTGAAACCAACAGCTACCAGGAGCTACCAGGAGCTACTTTTGGCTCCTGGGGCACTTGGTGCCTTACAAACATAGCTATGTGATATTAACTATGCATGTTTGGGGATGTACATAAAGGACGATAAAGAACACACTTAGTGGACATTTAGAGCATAATGCATAACATCAAATGGACAAAAATAAACAAATTTGCAAAGTTAGATTTGTTGTGCACTATGTACTAGCTCCTGGTTCCCCAGAGGTAGCTCCTGCCTAATGGCTGATGACTGATACCCAGGAGCTGCTTTTTGCTCCTTGTCAACATATCCCAATTTCGATCCCTGCTTTGTCTGTGTAATGTGAATAATGTGCTATTTCAATGTAAAGTAACTTTCTGACCTATTATTTACAAGATGGCTTTTACTTAAATCAGACTAAATACTACAATAACCAACACCTAAAGAAATTCTCGACTTGCCCTTTAGCACCTTAAGCTCTGGTCCTCCTATACTGTTTATTTTATACACGTCTGATTTTCAAGGTTCTTCTCCAATGCCCTAACCAAGCTAAACTGGCAGAAGGTTCTACTCCCTTAGCTATAGTGTTTGTCTGCTCCAGTTTTGTATTACAAGTTAGTTGGTGTTCATTAACCTCCTTATGGTGATTGGACTGGGTCAGTATCCTATCCAGAGAATGTATTCACTAATCATGGTTAGAACCTAGAGGTTGTAAAGGAAGAAAGCTAGGTTTCCCACAAATTCATGTGCATTTCATTGGGACAACTTCTCTGTTACTTGGTGGCACAAGTCCTGAAATCAAAAGACCGGCTCAAGACTCCTCTAGGCCCAGTTAGAGAATGGGAGATCACCATCTCTACAACTTACTCACTAGGAAAGGACAAACCTCATTAATTTCAATGGAACTTCTTTCCATGTTCCCTGGGGAGAAGAGTCCAGACACCTAATACCCAGTCAGACACTGGGAGGGCCACAACCCTGCATCCCCCTCATACACAAGCAGGACCTTTGTCTCACAAGTGAAGGCATGTGCTGGAAGAGCTGAAGAGAAAGGAGCAAAGCTGCACGAAGAGCTGATAGTCTAGAGAGGTAAAAGTCGAGGGGGCTGAGAGGCTCTGAGACAGACGAGTGGCGCTAAAGGGCCAATAGATAATCAAGGTGTCTGGAGCAGCTGCAGAGGCAGGGAACTAAAGAGAAGCCCGAATCTCCAAAAAGAGAGATACACAGAAGTAGTCAGAGTAATTTGGACGCAAAGCAGCAAGAGTAGTGCAATATCCTCGAAACTGTGTAGTAGATTAGAAATCCAGAGAGAGACCAGTGTCACTATTTGATAGGAGATGCTTGATGCACTTTAGTTCAACCCATCCTGATATTTTATTTCGATTGTCCAGAGCCAGCAGCAACCTCTTCCCTTATAGACACACATTTATCGCAACCCCGTCTTAGAAAGGTTAATACATTCTTTTTAATATACTTCTGTGTCACATTTCTTGCTGGCTGCGTCACAAGCAATTCAATATTGCATCCCTAATTATCCAGCAAAAGCACACATTGTTGCTAGGATATTAACATTGCCAAATAGTTCTCTGTAGAGTCTTTCACCTGCCAATATTAAGTGTAAAATGTATGACATGTCATGCCTATGCTAGACTGCACATCAAAGTATACATCTAATCTTCTGAATAGGTCTTGCTCTTCTTCGGAGGCAAGTGGTCACAAGGCCCCGCCCCCTTCGCTACTGCATTGCATTGTATTGCTGCATGCATCGTGGCACAAAGATGTTCCCCTTGCATCTCCAGTAGCTGCTCCATGGTCTGCAGGACCCCTGATTTGCATCAGACTGCTGAAAGTGAGGTGTGGAGTGACGATTAAGAACTGTCCATAGCAGGCATTTAAGGGTGGTTACATACCGCAATTAAGGACACATGAAGTATAAACTTCCACTCCCAATATATGTTGCGGATTGAAGAAATTAGCCGATAGTATAGTTTAGCCAGTCGCCCATTCGCCTCAGAGATCAGTGTGCAGCCTGAAGTCACTGGTTTTGAGTAATAATACCCAATATTTCAGGGAATTAAGAAACTGCAATATAAGCCTATGTACAATGTCTATTCTAAATATATGGAGTCTAATTGGTTACATTAAATGATTAGATTTTATTTTAAAAACACTGTTCCAATGCTTTATTCACAGGCAATATTGTATTTAAGCTGTACACTATGTTTCTGCCTGAAGTAAGTTAAAGCAGCATGCAAAGATTTAAAAACAGTAGGCGTGGTGCAACTACAGCACATTTGAGCAGCCACTGGGGCATAAAATTGTCTCGGGCATCAACGAAAAAGAGGCTGACACTTGCAAATGTGAATTCATTCCTTTTGTGACGTGTTTGAATAGTACCCAAGGGAAGGTTATTGATAACGTGAGGCAAATTGTACATTTTAAAGAATATTTATTGAGCAACACTGGTCAATCTATTAGCCACATAGTGAAGTAACTCATTAAACTTGCCCACATTGGCCAGAAAAGTGCCCCACTTTGACCCAAAAAACTGGCCCACACAGGCATTGTAAATTTTTGGTTCGGCCATGGGCCTATTGCCCTATGAGCCAGTCGGAGCCTGGCCATCGTTTGCAGCTTCCTGGTGCACCCTATACATACACTGCAGGAATATATTTAATTTTTAATGTGACAGTAAGTTCTAACATCTCCAGAGTGGGGCGGGTCATCCCTCCCATTGCAACCCAGGTGGCCTGCAAAGGAAAATCAACTGGGGCGTGCCTTGCTGTTAATGGTGCTGCACCTTTTCTCCCTAAAACCACAAGTACACCCAGTATTACAGTGTGAACCTGCAAAGTGTACTGCAATTCTGTGTGACACTAACGTGCAGGCTATGCCTACTGCACCTGGCCACACCTCCTCAGCTCATGGTGGCTCCTAGCAAGTCGTTCAAGAACTGAACTCTCCCCCCTCCCTTCCTCACCTCAATCGCCAATTGGTCAAAGAATGAATGGTAACTCAGTGACCATGAGTCAAATGTCCCTCTTTTATGTCATCTCTCCCACCCTCAACATCCTTCATCAGAGTCAACCAATATTTGTCTTCTAACTCTTTGATCCTGCAGACACTGTTGACTAAACCAGAACCGTTGCTTGTCAACCACAATGATCCCATCCCAGTCGCCAGTGTTAAGCACAATGGGAGAAAATATGTTCAGAATTACTTTATATACCAAAAACGTCACGTCATCTGAAGTAGACATATCACTCTTATCTGTTACACTCACCAAATCCGGGGCTGGCACACGCACACAAACTACAACGTCGATATCATCCAGATACCACGGCACAGCGGCAGAAACTATTTCGAGTACTCCAGACAATTAAGCAAGCTCTTGATTGCTGTCAGATGCATTAACAGCTTAAGAAAAAAAAATATTTGTGTGCAGCTGTTTTGGAAGAAAAATTATCAAGCTAAATGCAGGCGAAGCAGCACTCCTCAATTGTGTTTTAAAATCGTGCCTCCCACCAGTACTTATCGAGGCCTATGGACACTTGGTATCTTCTCCAAAAAATACAGCTATGTTCACAGAGGCTGAATACCAGTATGATATGGCGTGGAAATCGAAAGTATACGATCAGTTTCATCGGCACTAAACACTGTGGAAGAGCTTGGTTGCCATGGAGATTCCTTCTGGTTTACAGTAAAATATGTCATGAGCATTAGAAGACACCTACAGGATCCGACTGCAATCCACATTTCCCGGCATAATATTGCACTAGAAATGTGTTTTCCAAGTTGCATGTGGATGCCGTGGGTGTAGGGGCCACACTCCAGGGAGCAGAGCACATTTCAAATAAAGATGCATTCAAATCCAGGGAAAAACGCACTCATTTGTAGGAATTGTCAAAGACATCATTTAGGGGTCGCACTTGCGACCCCTGGGGTCTCCCTCGCTACCCCTTAAAAAAAAAACTTTCAAATGTGAAGCTCCTGGGCTGTGGCCAATGAATGCCATGTGGCTCTTTGTTTCTAGAGTTGCTGGCTTTCTTGTTCAGGCTTCCTTATTAAAAAAAAAAAAAAAAAAAAACAGGGGGCTCCACAAGTGTAACACTTTGAGCAGTGACCCTAAATGAGAAAGAATAGGAAAAGAAAATAATTTGTCTTTCTGGAATTCTATACAATAATTGCTAGACTCGTTAAAGGTTTATTTCAGACACACTTCAGGGGGTGAGTCACTGATTTAGTCTGTTATTAAACACCTCAAATTCACAATGCAGACAAAATCCTCATTTAGAGTAGAATGAGCATCCATTTTGGAATATGTATTTTGCTTTTTTTGCAAGTTGCAGTTAAAAGCATATTTTTTTCTGCCGATACATATGGTGATCCATTCTTGCATGACATGTGTATCACGTTCCAGCGATATTTTATCCATATTTTTTATAGTGTACTTAGAACCAATTCTATGTGATGCCACTTCCTGTTTTGTCAAGGGGTCATGTTCTATTGCTTCCCATGATGCCACTTCGGGGTGGGCTCAAATAACATCACTTCCTTTGTTTCCATCAGAGGTCAAGGGTCATGTGATGTCATTTCCGCTACTCCTGGCATTTTGGTGAAATGATGTTCCTGGGAATTGCATCAAATGAAATAAGAGAGTAACATCATCAAACACAGAGTCGTCTTTCCAAGTAAAGTACAAGGGCATATTTGTATCTGGATAAGTTGCAGACTCACTGAAATTAACGAGTTCCCATATGTGCAGGTGAGCACAAAGGACGCACCCTGATTCTGGAAGGATCCAAGATCCATTTTGCTGCCATTAGAAACACATCTCTTTTTTTAGGAGTAATTTGCAATGGCCTACCTGCAATGGCTTTGTAGTTTTCAAATTCAGTCCAGAAAACGTAGAAAACCTGAGACCCTTTCTGAACTGCCACTCCTTCGCTAACATTAGGACATCGAGAGACTTCAGGGGCTTGTCTGCTACAGGTTGATATTACGGAGTACTGGCCAGGAGAGTTGGACCAATTGAGGTCCACATCCGATGTGGCAGGTCTCCATGATATATGATATGATATATGATGTGGCATTTATAACGCGCCTGTACAAGTGTTTCTAGGCGCGACAAGACAAGGAGGGGGAAACAAAGAGAACAAAATAACTATCGTACTATGCCATGTGTCATTCAAGTGCGGAGAAGGGGAGAAGTGTCAGGGCGGCAGGAAGGGGGAAGTGCAGCCAGCGGGCAGCTCATAAGTGCAGAGAGAAGGGGCTGTAGGGTTGCAGACACAGACCCTTAAGTGCTGGGGAGTCCGGAGGCAATGCAAGGGCAACTGGACATGCAGGAGCCTGGGGCCGAGTTCCGAGGGTGACCCAGTGACCAGTGCGCAGAGCAGTCAGGTGCATCAACAGGGGAGAGAAAGAGGAAGCAAAAGGGAAGGTCTTGAGATGCTTCCGGAACCAGAGGTGGTTCTGCTCAAGTTTGAGAGATGCACGGAGGCTGTTCCAGAGGGAGAACCCAGCCGAGGAGATAGATTTGCCCCCAACTTTATGCTTAAAGGCGTGTCTGACCCTCAGAGAGTGGAGGTGGATTAGCAGAGAGCTCGAGAAGAAAGATGTTTGGAAGAGAAAGTTGGAGGTAGAGCAGTCCCAAGCCCCAGAAAGCCTTGTGGATGATGCAGAGGGTCTTGAACTTGACCCTTACAGACACAGGGAGCCAGTGAAGAGATTTCAGAGCTAGAGAGACAATCCCTGGGCTTGAGGTCAAGGACAAGACTCCAATCCATCCTTCTGCTTCACTGACTATGGGATGATTCTAAAACATAAGCAAAGATATTTGGGGGATGTTATGAAAGCCTGTGCTTCACTCAAACCATTCGTCCTTGAGCAGATGCAACAAGCCTTATTTCTTGGCAAAAAAGCAGATGGACTCTGCGTTGCCAAAGTGATCAGCTACTCTGTCTATTTTCACATTCAATCAATAGGTGAGCTTGAACATGAAACGTGTTAAGTCCATAAAGCAAGCCTCTCTAGCCATTTACTAAAGGAACCATTCATATTTATTTGTCATTTTTTATTTGTAGTATGCACCTAGCAGAAAAAACTGCATTTGGGTGCTGATCTTACATTAAGAAGCATAGGACATGAGAAGGTGATGTACTGCAATTTAAAACATTGGAATTAAAAACGTCTTTACAGCTTTACGAATTAATATTTCCTAATCCTATGGGCATAGAATTCGACAATCACAGCCCAAAGACAGAAAAACGTCTATCTCCTTATTGAACATAGCGGGATAAGGTACCATTACCAATTCCTTGTCCTCAAATCCGAGGGTTAGATTTCGGGTTTGTGCGATTGCTCCGCTGCAGCGATCACAAAATCCCAACAGCTTAAAAGGACAAGGTATCTCGTCCTCTGCACTGCAAACAGAGCTGAGAACGAGACATCTCATCCTTAACCGTCATGAAGTTAATGGCTTCAGTGTCTTTTTTTAAACAAAAACAGAAGCCATTCAACAAGCTATTACGCAGAAAGCATCTAACTTGATTGAGAAACCTGACGAATTAGGATCAATACCTGCCCCTTTTGAATTTAAGGGCAGCGACTCATACACTATTCTGAAAATCCTCCAGAATCTGAAACCCACTACACATGCCTTTGATGGATTGCCAGCATATGCTGCTAAGGCCAACGCCCCGTTTCTAAAAGATTTTTAGAAAAGCTTTTGCCAATTTCTCTCTGGAAGAGGGGATTGTCCCGTGGGTACTAAAAAGCTCCACACTAACACCACTACTAAAATAAATCTCTCAATCCTAAAATATTGCAAAACTATCTGCCAGTGTCTGGTCTTCTTTGGCCAGCGAAGGTATTGAAGAATGTAGTGACCTCTCGACTACAGGTCCATCTAGAGAAGCACCAAATCCTAGACTTTTATCAATCTGGGTTTCGGCCATTGACTGAGACCGTGCTGATTGCAGTGTGGGACGATGTGAAGAACGCAGACGTGGGAGCATTAAACGTTGCTGATTATGTTGCAGCATTCAACACAGTACATTTTGATATCCTACTATCTAGACTTTCAAAGGTGGCGGAGGTGTCAATAAAAAAACACTCCCCTGGGTTTTGTTCCCTTTTGAAGGCCCCGTCAGCAAAGTGTCAAGTTAGGAAACTTCACTTCCACAGAAATGAATGTACACTGTGGAGTCCCAAAGGGATCCTCTTTGTCCCCATTCTTTGTAATATCTATATGCAGCCCCTAATGAAAAATCATCTCAAAATTGAATCTCCCAGGTCATGCATACGCAGATGATACCCAGCTATTCCTACGAATTGATGACCCCAATGTTCCATTGGAAAATATTTTTTTTTTTTTTTTTCATTGGTTTGTTACAAACCTTTAAAAATAACAAGGGAAAAAAGAAAATATAAAGAAAAATAAGGAATGAGAAAAAAGAAAGAAAAGAAAAAGAGAAAAGGAAAATCTCAGAGCATTAGAAAATTCATTCTTGCAAAAGACAGATTTACAGAAGGAGCTCCAATCAAAAGATAAGGGCAAAGATGGTCAAGGAGACTAGAGGAAGACATGTACGAGAAGCGTAAGACTAAATAGGAAGCATTGCAGTCCAAAACACTCTTAAGTTTCCAATGATCAAGCTGAATTTATAATGACTTTGATGCCGTTTTCATATTTTTCCAGCTTTCCGATCATCTTTTCAAGAAGGAAAGTCAGTTCGATTGTTAGGCTGCGTTCCATGTCTTCATGCATCAAGACCCACCAATCCTCAGCAGACAGAGTTGGCCTTGCCTCAATATATTTTCTCAGATGATTAGATCGTTCCTGTCGCAATTGTGTGCAATACAAAATAAGGTGTTTCAATGTTTCATTTTCTTCCCCGCATAAGCGACAGGTCAATATTGGAGCTCCACCTTTGTGGCGAATTGCCAATAATTCTCTTGTAGGATATTGGTTCAAGCGGAATTTCATATAAAGGAGTCTACGGGCGGTGTCTGGGAACTTAAGCAAGTAGGATTGGGGATCATTTAGTTTTCTTGCTTCGGCCGGACATGTTTTCATGATTCTATGGGTTCCTCTTGTGTCCCCTGTGTCAATCCAATCTTGCTGCCATAATAGTGATTTTACTTTGACAGGATTCATCTGGAGTAACTCTCTGTTGGTGGATAAGTCACTGAGGATGGTTATCCATTGGGACAAGATACAGTTTGTCGGTCCTGTGTCTGTGCTGGTTAGAATTTTGTATTGAGGAGCAATTGAATCGGAGGTTATTTTTCTAAATTCATTTAGAGTGGTCCACGTTATTATTGCATTAATTGACAAGAGACTTAGCTCGTATCTTATGCAAGCTGTTGGTACCCCTGTTGGAAGGCGCAAAACTTTTGACCAGAAGTGATATTCAAGCGATGACCATAGAGTGTCTGGACATCCCAGAGCACTGTTGGCTCCATGTGTTATTGCCAGAATGAATTTCATTTTATAAAAGTCCATGACAGGTTTTAATGAATGTTTTCCGAACTTCTTATTAAGTATGCAGGCCTGTGCTGTTAGTTGTTTACATTTATCCTTTGTTTTCGCAACCCAAGGAAACTCGTTGATGCTTGAGCTAAAGCACATGCCAAGGTACATGGTCTGGTCAACGTGTTGTAAGGCCTCCTTCCCGATTCTCCATTTGAATTTTTTCAGCCCCTCTCTCTTTTTATTTTTTTGAAGATCTTGCAGGGTTAAAATTACAGATTTTTTAGAATTCACAATTAATCCGTTTTGCGTAACGTATTGATCTAGAATCTGTAATTTCCGTTGCAGTCCTATAGGGGTTGAGTCCAGTAGGACTAGGTCATCCGCATACAGGAGCCAATTTACTTCGTTTCCGTTTATTTTTGGGGCAAAGGCATTGATATTTTCAAAAGGCAGCCCCCAGGTCTGAGATGAACAGATTAAATATTATGGCAGCAAGTGGACAACCCTGTTTAACTCCTCTATAAGTATTTATTGGCTCAGAGAGGAGTCCTTGTTGATTCAGTCTCACCCTTATCACTGTGTCGGTGTGAAGTGCTTTAATGGCCAAGAGTAAACTGAGCGGACAATTCCAGGTCGCCATTTTCCTCCATAATAATTCCCGGTCAATGCTGTCAAATGCCTGGGATAAGTCCACGAATGCAAGATAGATTTTCTTGTTTGATCTTATGGCATCCATTTTCAAAATGTTTAACAGTAGCAGATTTAAGCCGCAACCAACACCTCGGACAAAACCAGTTTGACGGAGGTCCAGATGTTTTGTGTGTTCAATCCATTTCATTAGTTGATTTTGTAGTTGGGTAGCAAAGATTTTTCCTAAGACATCTAATAATGCTATGGGCCTATAGTTTTTCGGATCTGCTCTTTTTCCATTCTTGAAGATGGGAATTATAATAGCTGATTTCCAGCTAGATGGTATAGTGGCTTCTTCCGTGATCTGTGTGAACAGTAGCATAAGGAACTCGGACCAATCCTCTGGGTTTTGTTTTATCAAGTGGTTGGTTAGTCCATCAGGACCCGGTGCTCTTGAGGAGGAAGCTCGTAGGATGCTCTGTGTTATGCTTTCCTTGTCAAACCTTAGATCCCACTTGGTGAGCTTCGGAAATTTAGGTTCAATTGTTGAGCTATTTTTTCTGTAAACCGAAACGAAATGAGTGACCCATTCCGCTGTTGGGACCATGTTTGTTTGGATTGCGCTTTGTTGACAGTTCATGTTGTTGATCAGATTCCAAAAGTCGGCTGAGTTCTTATTACTAAGCACCGCTAACATGGCTTCGCTATCCTGTTGGTATTGGATAGTTTTATGCGAAATTAGCCAGTTTTTGTATTTCTGCATAGAGGCTTTTTTTGCGAGCTGTCGCTGATCAATATCAAGTTGTGCGTGGTGTCTTAGCTCTTTCCTTAATTGCCTCTTTCTTACTGCAGTTTCGTAATTATAACAGTGTTTAGGAACAAAGTCTGGTTTTTTTGAACCATTATGAATAGTCATAAACTGTTCCAATACAGCGGTATATTCAAGACTGGCGTCTGTTGAATTTGTTATGAGGTTATAGTATAGATCTGTAATTCGTTTCACCTCAGATGGCTTTATTTTCAGACGGGTTCTGTTGGATTTTACTTCAACCTGATTCCTCCAACTGTTTGGTTTCACTACGATCGGAGAAAGCAAAGTAAGTATTAATTTACTGTGGTCGCTATTTTGGTCTTCTAATATCGTTAGTTCCACTGCTAGTTGGCTTAGATTGTTTGAGATAAAGAAATAGTCTATAGTGGAAGATGCCTTTCCACTTTTCCATGTTGTTTGTGCTGGAATGTCTCCATTAGTGTTCCCATTTGCCATTGAAATATTTCTTTCTTGTAGGGCCGAGCACCATTTTGCTGCCAGCTTTTGCGTTGTGGTTGGTGCTGCGTAGTCTCTCAAGCATGATAGATTGAAATCACCGCAGCAAATTACGTTGGGCGCTTGTTGCTCGCTATTGATTGCGTCAATTAGATCCAATACTGTGTTCAAAAATTTGTATGTGCCAGCTTCTTTATGATGCCAGTATAAGTTGATTATATTGAGCTGGATTTTTTTCTCGGTATTTATTGAATTGGCCTCTACAATTGTATGTTGGATGTATGAAGTGTGATTGCAGGCACTTTTCACTGCCCAACCTGAGTTTTTTTCACCATTGTTATTAAACCCGCAGATGGGCGACCTTTTTTTCTCGCTATGGCTGGGTTCATGACTACTTCATATTCATCTGATAATGGGCACACAGTCAGCCACGTTTCCTGCAGGCAAATCACTGTTTGATTCAATGGATTTTTTTTTTATTCATTAAATAGATGCATGAACCCTCGTGTGTTCCATGAGAGTACGTTCATGTGGGGGCTACTGCGTCCCTGATGGCATTAGCTAGATTGCTTCCCCAGGATGCCAGCTAGCCAATTCCAGTTTTTTGAAGTGGTGTTATCATCCAAAGTTTGTGAGTCGATGTTTTGCTCACTTACAGCTACAGAATTTGTTCCAGAAATTGTGATTTTGATGTTTTCTCCCAAGTTGCAAAATTTTCCTTCTTGTGGGATGCTAATTAATTCCTTGTTGATTTCTAACTTGTTGTTCGGTGTCTTAATGACGGCTTTGGTAGGAGGATTTAGTTTAACATTGTTTCCAAAAGTAGCCTTGTGGGTTAAGGGTGAATTGTTATCTAGTGCTACCGTTGCCTTTGTGGAACAAGGGTCTGCAGAATTATTTTGGAAGACCTCATGGATGTCAAAGCCTAAAGATAACAGGAACGAGACTGCATTTAGGAGTGAATCACAGACAATTCTGGAATTTATATGCAGTGCAACTTTGTCATTCTGATGATCGTTGATGAAGGCCACTGTTTGAATGTCATTGGACTCAATTGACCGGAGTCCAGGAACATGATGTAGGAGTCTAAGGACGTTGTTTCGATTCAAAATTAGGCCATCATTAGTGTCCAATATTCTTTCTAGTATTAACATATACTTTGCAGTATTTGCCGATTTGTCTTTATTTTCGAAAAGGTTTTGTTGCGATCTTCGTTGGTTTTTATTAGCTACAATTGATGTTCTAAGTGTTTTGGGATCTTTCAGGATAGGCTGAATTGTAATAGCCATGTCTGTCATGTTAAATTTTGGTTTGTTAATTTCTTCAATCTGCATTTTGCTATGATCATTCCAGCAAACTAAGCTGTTTTCAATTCCAGAGTTTGGGGCTTCTTTCCGTGCGGCCAGGCGGCTTCTTTTTTCCGCCATAGTTTCAAATTTATTAGAGTTTTCAGTAGGAGCCAACGGGATCGCTTCTGTTGGCGGGGGTATTAGTTCGCAAACTCGCCTATTGCTGGCTCGGGGTGCTCCATTCAAAGAGTTTAACCGATCAATTTTTGCCAAGGCCTCAGGACTTATGGCTTTGTGTGCCATCTCCTCATCATCTATTTCAGCGTTTATCACATCTTCATAGACTGATAGGTTTAAGAGCTCTTGCTCAACAATTTCGATGCTTTCATCTATCGCAGTTGTCGGTTCAGGCTCGTCCGGGCACTTTTGAGAGACCTCTGTGTTGTTGTTTTTAGATAGTTTGTTTGCTTTTTCTGTATTAACAAATACATTGACTGATTTTAGGTTTCTTAGAAATTTCCTTGATCCCATGTTATTGCCTTTTCGTTTACATTTTTGGTTCTTTGTTTTTTTTTCCTGCAGTTTACTTACATCGGCAATATGTGCTTTCTGGAATATTTCATAAATTTTATCTTTTAAGTCGGGACAGTGGCTTGCTTCATGTTCTAAGGGTCTAGTAATTCCTACAGAATTGGCAGACGTAGACGGCACAGCGATACTTACATCCAATAGGTTGTTTTCAGGTTGAGTAGATAGAGTACCTGAGTGAGATTTCATTGGAGTTTCTGATTGCTCGATATAAGATAATATGATGTTTACGTCTGGCGGACGAATAACGTCATCCGCGACCCGGATGGTCGGTGGTATCTTCTGTGACGGGTCTGGGTAAGACACATCCGGGGGATCAGCTCCCTTACTCGTGGATCTTTCAACCCCCAAAGGAACGCTCTGGGGGATACTCACATTCAGGTGCGTTATTTGAGGCCTAGAAGTATTTGCCTCTTCTCGTCCATTCATTGTTGAGGATGGAGCAGTTGTCCTCAATGACTGTTCTGGATCATTTCTGCGAAAGGCACCGTCTTCCCGCACAGTTGATAAGGTGTCTGCCATTAGTGTGTCTGAGTCAGGCTCACGAAAAGCTAGTTGAAGCTCATCGTACATTCTCTTTTGTGGTTGAGCCTGTTTCAGCAGACTTAACACTTCCAATGATATTTCAGACATTAGACGTTTCTCATCAACATTTGAGCGTTTCTGATCCGCAAGATCCTTAGTTATGGTTTCAAATCTTTGGATAAAATCCTGTATTTTGATATTACCTCCATTATGCGATAATTCTGCTGTTGCAAGTTTAGAGTTTGTCAATGCTGCAAGTGTAGTTAGGTCTTTGACATTGTCATTCAGTTGCTCATACAGTTTGAGCATTGGAGCCATTGCTATGGTCAGTGAAGACTAAACAAACGGTCTAAGATCATTTAGAGCTTCTTCTACCATCTTCTGCAGCTTGAGATCTTTTAATGTTTGGGAAGCCGATTTTCTGTAATTAAATGATTTCCCTTTAAGAGGCTGAAGTCTAATAGGGGAGTCATTCAGCGATTCATCCAGAGATGAGAAGTCAGACAACTCCTCATTACATGAAGATATGGGTATCTTTGTGATGGTTTTCATGTGACCTCTAGGTGTCGCTGGAGAGGTTTGAGACAGAGAAGTTCCTTTCCGTTGGTTTCTGTTTTGGGAGCATGGTATGGGGGGAGATACGCTGGAAGCCATTCGTCTTCTTTTTCTAAGGCCCGTTGGCCATTCAATACTCGGTCGTGCGTTAACCTCCGGGTCATTTCCCATCGAACAGGTTTCAAAGGTGGACAGTCCACTATTTGGATCGATGTCATTTGATGTTGATTTGGCATTCAATGAGCTATTCATTTTTGTCAGATCCAAGAGGAGTTTATTCGCTATGGCCAAGGAGTTAGTTTTTTCGTTGTAGTGAATTTTCAAGACATTAGGGTTGGTACAATTAGGAGAGGGATAATTGCATTTAACTTCTCTGGCACCTCGTTCCTCTAGTTCTGTCGCAGTTTCAGCCAAGTTATTTCTCGGTGCTCCGCTGATGTGAACGCTTTTCTCCATGTTGGAGGAAGTTTTATTGGGAGACGAGGGCCTAATGGCATCTGACAGTGGTTGAGTGAGACAAGGCTTGGGGGACAGTGAGGAGCTCCCCATATGGGAAGTCATAGGTGTCATGGTTGTCAGAAGAGTAGTATCAGAGGTACATTCAAGCCATAAGACAGAAGCTTCCGAGGTTAGCCGTTGCGGTTTACGGATTGTTAGGCCTCGATTATCACCAGCCTGCACTATATCTCCCGGTAAGCGTTCAGGCCCAGCCAAGTCAGCAGATTGTATACCTGGGAGTTGGGCTCCATCAGAGCTGACAACATCATCTACAAGTGAGGGCTCTCCCTGCACTTGTGCACCACTCTAAGGAAGATAACTTGCACTCGTGTTCATATTAGTTAGTGGAATACCATTACCTTCTCTCCATACTTCAATGACACGAGGCTCCCCTTCGTTCTCTCTGCAAGCAGAGTCAATAGAAACATTTCCTGTTATTTTTAAGCTCGATAGGCTTTCGAGAGAAAGACAGCAGTCTGGCTCACTGTGCAAACGATTTACACAGGAATCAACATCGTGCGTAATTCGCACGTCGCTAGCACAAACGCTAGCACAAGCACTCGTGTTTTCCATTGACATTGGCACGCGCGGCAGTGATATTATGCGTGCGGATGGGGAAGAGTAGGATTTAGATTTCCTTTCTTGATTGCCCCCCGCTGTGGTAGTAGACGCGGCAAAGCGGTTCCAGGATACAGGTAAAGTTCCTTCAGATCCTTCTTCTGTGCGCTTCGACTGCAGACGGGTAAAAGGGTGGTGTATGATTCTTGACGGCACTTTAGATGTTACTCCTCGATCCATGAGGGTTGTATGGACTCACGAGACTCAACACGGAGTACAGGGGATTATGAGCACACCTTTCTCAGTTAATAGGGATAGGGATAGAAAGAGGGCTGCAAAGATCCAACAGCAGTCCAGCAGGCAAAGCAGACTCACGAGACTTGTCACCAACTCCGCCATTGTTTTTGCTATTTTCGTGACAAAAGCCGTTCAAAGGGCCGAGCCCCACAGTCACGGCTGAGTCCAAAGGAAGCGCGTTGTTTCCGTGGAGAAGCCTTTCAAAGGGCCGGGCCCCGCAGTCACGGCTGAATCCAAAGGAAGTGCGTTGTTTTCGTAACAAAGCCGTTCAGGGGGCAAACCCCGGAGTCACGGCTAAGGCTTCAGGAGGGTTAGTATAGTACTTGAGGAATGCTTTAGTGTTTGTAAAGATTACACGCAATCACTCGTATTACCTAGTACCTAGTAATTAATGTTTACTAGTAGCATTCTGGCAGGCCTATGCGGATCTTACCTACACAAGGTTGAGGTTTTTCGCTGTGTTTTCCAATAGCAGGAGTCAATGCAGGAGTCAATGAACGGGACCTGACCTCACCTTGTCCCGCCGCTCCCCAAGCAACACAAATAACACACTCGCTGCACTCCGCGACGCTCCGCGTGTGTCCGGGGTTTTTATAATTAGAGGTCCGCCTCCAGAAACAAAAAACTGCGTAGAAAGACTGGTCGCTGCAGCTCCTCAGTGATACAAACACAAATAACACACTTGCCGCACTCCGCGACGCTCCGCGTGTGTCCGGGGTTTTTATAATTAGAGGTCCGCCTCCAGAAACAAAAAACAGCGTAGAAAGACTGGTCGCTGCAGCTCCTCAGTGATACAAACACAAATAACACACTCGCCGCACTCCGCGACGCTCCGCGTGTGTCCGGGGTTTTTATAATTAGAGGTCCGCCTCCAGAAACAAAAAACAGCGTAGAAAGACTGGTCGCTGCAGCTCCTCAGTGATACAAACACAAATAACACACTCGCCGCACTCCGCGACGCTCCGCGTGTGTCCGGGGTTTTTATAATTAGAGGTCCGCCTCCAGAAACAAAAAACAGCGTAGAAAGACTGGTCGCTGCAGCTCCTCAGTGATACAAACACAAATAACACACTCGCCGCACTTGGAAAATATCATTGAATGCACCAATGAGATGACCCAGAACTGACTAACTTAATCATACAAAAAAAGAAAATATACTGTTAGGCTCAAAAGACATTAAAAAAAACAGAGGCAGTACCTTCATCCCCACACTTATATGGCCTACCTTCGACTTATGCCTCGAATATTAGGAACCTAGGCTGCTATTGGTTTTCTGATTTGGGCTGCAGCCATCAAATTAGTACGACTATTCAACCAGTATATAATTCTCTTTGATTTCTTCGGTCAGCTCTTCAATTCCTGAACCACGCTGATGTTTCAAAAGGTGTAGGATCTCTGGTCAATTGAAAATTGGATAACACTAATGCCACTCTGCTCATTTTCAGGCTACCCTCAGCCTCCTCTTCTACCTCTCTCATCTCTGACTGTCTGCCATTCAGGAGTGGTGTGCCGCCAATCATCTCTGCCTTAATGCCAGTAAACCGAGATTCTACTTCTCAGCACACCCGCTCCCTCCTTTCCTGTAACTCTCTGGCCGGCCTCTCTTGGTCCCCTGCCTGCCCCCACCTGTGAGGCTAAAAACCTTGGGGTCATCTTCGACTCTACACTCTCCTTCGCTCCTCACATCTTTGACATCTCTAAGAAGTCACACTACCAGCTGCACCTCATCAGAGGTATTCTTCCTTTCCTCTCCTTACCACAGAAGCTCACTTTCTCCAGAGCTCTGGTTCTCTCTAGGCTGGACTACTGCAACAGCCTCTTTCTAAATCTGCCTGCTACTGCTCTCCGCCCTCTGCAACTGATCCAGAACAGGACTGCGAGACTTGTCCTTGGCCTCAAGTCCAGGGAGCATATCTCTCCAGGACTGAAATCTCTGCTCTGGCTCCCAGTGGCTGCAAGGATTAAGTTCAAAACCCTTTGCATTGTCCACAAGGCCTTCTGGGGTCTGGGGCCTCAATACCTTCAACTCTCTCTTCCCAAATATCTTCCTTCTCAAGCTCTTCGCTCAGCCGCCTCAAAATCCCACAGGGTCAGTCGCTTCTCCAAGCAACAAGTTGGTGGTAGATCTCTTTCTCTGGCTGGGACCTCCCTCTGGAACAGCCTCCCTGCCTCTCTGAAACTTGAGGAGAACCATCTTAGGTTCCGGAAACTCGTCAAAACCTTTATCTTTGCATCTGCTTTTTCCCCTGCTGACCTCCTGGCTGAAACTGAAACTGCACTGGTTACCTGGCCACCCTCGGATCTCGGGCCCAGGTCCCTCCCCCGCCAGTCACACACACCTGCACTGCCTTCATTGCAACCCCCGCACTTGCAGACTGTTTCTGTATCCCCACAGTCCCACTACTAGCACTTGACACCTGATGTCTGCACTAACCGTTGCACCTGCCACCTGCTGGCTGCACTTCCACGTATTGCTTATTTATTCTATTTCCCATGTACTGCACTGTCCCTTCCCCCTCAACCCCCCGCACTTTTCCGCTTACCATGCACTTGCATGATCTGAATGACACCTGGCCTAGTAGGATCATTGTCTGTCTTCCCGCGGTTCCCCCCCCCTTTGCCTTGTCACGCCTTCCAACACTTGTCTATAGGCGTGTTCTAAATGCCATATCATAAATTTGTAATCCTAAATATTAACTGCAAAGACTGCAGGTGGCTCAAAAGGTGGCAGTCTGGGTGATTTTCAAGGTCTCAACATTTACCTTAGTGACAAAATACCAAAGTTCTCTACATAGGATGGCAGTGAGTCAACTAATTTAGTTCAAGATCATATGCATGATGCATAAATACATGAATGGAAAGGATTGAATGTGACATACATAAATCTGCAAAAAAAGAGCTCAGCACTGGGTGGGAAAACCCTCAGCAGTTAAGGGGTTAACCAGTGTCTCGAAGGGGAGAAAATTACAAGAGATATTTGCGGGGTTAATGAATGTTTTCAGCGTTAAGAAAAGTTCACGCAATCTATTTAAGGCATTTGCAATAATATATTATTCTGTAGAAAAGAAGCTTTAGCTAAAAAAATGACTTTCTTATAGATCCTTAAAGCTGAATTTGCAAGGTCTTTAAGTTAGGCGTCTTTATGTTTTCTCCATTTTTTTCCCTTTTTTCTATAATTTATTTGTAGGTTTTTTTAGATCAGGAGTAAACCGGGTATTGGGAGTTTTGTTTAGATGCTTATGTTTTCTAAACGCAATAGTGTTGCATAATTCTTCGTTTTCTGAAACCAGCGGCTAAAAACTCATTATCCCGTAAGCTGTCAGTTTCAATAAACATGGCTCTGGTAACCTTATCTCCCAATATTTTACCCAGGTCTCTTCTGGAACGACACCAAAGACCCACATCTAGTAATATCCAGGGCACATATTCTTATAAAATGATCAGACCATGATACTGGCATTGTGTCAAGCATTACAAACCCAGGTCCTCTCATTGCCAAGATAGCAAGACAATGTCCCATCTTATGTGAAGGGGAGGTCATCAGAAGTGTAAGGCCATGGCTGAGAAGATTTCCCAACAGTTTAAAATATGTTGTATTATTCTGATCTTCTAACCATATATTAAAGGCACCTGCTACCAGCAGTTGGGGATATTTCAGTGCAGCGGTCGAAGGAAATTTATTTAAGTGTTCCAGAAAAATATCAACTGTTCCTGTCGGAGGAAAAGATGCCCTCCTCTGAGTTCCTATAAGCCCTAATGGCTGCAAGGTACGTGCGGCAGGTGTCCACCTGTACGCCCGAATGAGTGAGGTGCGCTGAAAAGGAGAGCACGTCGTCCAAATTGCAGGCCAAGGAGTCGATTCCCCTGGAGTCTGCCCAGTGTCAGAATCTTTTGTACAAGGCCCTGGTGGCCTTGCTCCTGGCGCCCTGTATGATCTCCAGATTGGCCTGTGAAAGGCTAAGGTGCCACATTGTTACCTGCTCAGGTACCCCACTGTGAGGGCTAGTTTCGCTGGCACAGGGTGGATGACCCTGCCCCCTGCTGTGCCAGAAGATGTGCTGGGCCCGTCGGAAGGTGTATCTGGGGCACCTCCGAGAGGCTGAGTAGTGGGAGGTGGCCCTCTTGATGGCTGAGATTTTGTCTTCCGACGGGAAAACCCTCTCAGAGCACGTGTCCCAAATGAGTCCCAGGAATGTCAGAGTCTGCGTAGGGAGCAGCTGTGACTTCTTGAGGTTGAGCAAGAAGCCCAGGTCGTGTAGTGTATTCATAAGGGCATGGGAAGAATGGTGAACCGCTTCCGGAGATGTAGCCCTGACGAGCCAGTCGTCGAGGTATGGGTAGATGTGGCAGCCTTGCGCTCTGAGGAGTGCCGATACAGCGTTCATGAGTCTGGTAAAGACCCTGGAGGGAGAGTTGAGGCCAAATGGAAGGACTTTGCATTGGAAATGGTAGCCTATGATCCTGAACCCTAGGAAAGAACGACAGGGCTCCCAAATCGGACGTGTAGGTATGCGTCCTTCAGGTTCAGGGAGTACATCCAGTCTCCCTTGTCCAATGTTTCCGCTATAAAAGCTGGCGTAACCATCTTGAATTTTTGCAGGGTTAAGGGTGGAAAGGTCCAGCACAACTCTCAGGCCCGCCTGGTTCTTCTTCTGAATGGCGAAAATCCTGGAGTAAAAGCCAAAGCCTCGCTGGGAGGCTGGAACTTCCTCCACTGCCTGGCTCTCTATGAGCGACCGGATCTCCGCCAAAAGAGTTGTTGTCCCAACCTGTGAGAGTGGAGTGGAGGAGGGATGAGGGAGGAAAGGCTGGGATAGGAAAGCGTTACCCTGTGGATACTACGGAGAGGATACAGGGGTCCGCGAAATTCTGGTGCCAGAACTGTGCATGGAGATCAAGCCTGCCACCCACCGGAAACAAGTGGACCCGAAGGGGCGTGTCATGCCTTCTTTCCCTGGGATGCTGAGGCTGAGGAGGGGGACTGGGAAAAGCCCTTACTCCCCTCCACCCCTTTTTGTTGTTTGCGCTGGTTCTGAGACGGCGAGCGGTCCGGCTGCCTGGATCTGCGTTCCTGGAAGCCAGGGAACCCTCCATATGTACAACCCTTTTCCGAGCGCTGCTGAGATTGGGTGTACAATTTGGGCGTGGTCTTTGTAAGAATGGATAAAAGAATTTGCCGTTTGGGAGCTGTTCTTTTTGTCCAGCTCTTCGTCGTAGAGGAGTGGAAGAGGGCCCCCCCGCTAGACCGGTCGATCTAGAATGCGCTCCAGGACATCAGGGTTGAATTTCGTTGCCCGGAGCCAGGCTGTTCTCATGTCCGTGGCAATGCAGATGACACGGCCTGAGGTATCGATATGAGCCACTGTGGATTCCAAGAGGTCATGCGTTACAAGCTTGGCTTCTGCTAGCCCCGCCTTAAAGAGTGATTGGCATTGGGTAGGGAGTTCCGGGAGTAAGTCCGCAATTTCCCGCCATAGCCGTTGGTTGGCAGCAGCCAGCATGGTATCTGCGTTGGCCGACGCAGGTGCAAGGAGGCGTTGGAGTAGATCTTCTTGCCGTACGCCTCCAAGATCTTCTCCTCCTTGCCTAGTAGCGCCGCTGAGGAGGCGGCTGAGGATGACTGAGGCTTGGAGTATAGTGATGCCACAGCGATCGCCGAGGAGTGTGGCTGAGGATGGGTCAAGAGCAAGAGTGTATCCCCCTGCATTTGCCTGTACTTGGCGTCCAGGCGTCGGTTGACCGGCTGGCCAGAGTGGGGCTTGAGCCAACCCTTCTTGGCCAGGGAGACTACATTGGTTTGCAGTGGAATTCCTGTGTTGGCAGAGGGGCATCTTGTGAGGACTTCAGCTAGAACCCCCTCTGCCAGCTGTTCGACCTTGGGTTGGGGCAGGCCAGGTACTCCGCCAGGCCAGAAAGACGTTCATGGAAGGCCCTGGCTGAGGATGGCGTGTCCGGATCCACCTCCTCGTCTGTATCCTGCGGATCTGGAGGACCTTGTCGAGGAGGAGGGGTAGATGGTGCCGGAGGCTGGGGTACAGGGACCGCAGCCAGAGGCTGAGGAGGCGGCGGTTGTAGCCAAGTTGGCTGTGTAGTCGGAGGAGGCAGCTGCACCGGGGCCGGGGGGGGGGCAATGAAGGCGTCTGTGGTGCCTCTAGCATGGCGGGGAGTTTCCATGTGTTAATATCCCCACAAAAATATCGTCATACAGAAATATCGCCATATTTTTGCACCAATATTAAGGCATGGAACCTGCGGGGGACACCCCCGCAACCGCCATATTATTTTAAAGGGAGCGGGGGGGACCCCCACAACCAACGCTACCAATAACCCCAAAAAGTATCCCCACTAAAAATATCGCCACTAAAAATATCGCCTATGGCCGTTCCCTGACGACCATATATACAGCGTTATTTTTGTTGGGGATAATATTACCTGATACCGGCGGGGAGGAATTCCCCGACTGTGTCTTTGATGATAACCCCCATCTGAGGAGACCTCATGAGACCGAGAAACTTCTCGAAGAGCACCTCCTCACTGCCAAAGACGTGGCAGGTGGTACCGACAGGGTAGCAGGAGGCTTAAGCCTCTGCGTACCCTGTCCATATGGACGCAAAGGAAAGTTGCCCTGCACAAATGAAGGGTAGACTGTAGGCCACGAACCTGGCTGGGGCCAGTCCCACCTTGAAACTCGTTCTTCGCCGAATTCGTGGAATGGCGTCAGACGGGTTCCCCTTTCTGGCGCGGCAGGCATTTTGTCGAGCTGCCTGCCATGTGCCTGCAACCTGTTGCTCAGTTCGCTGGGCCTGACCTCGTCCAAGACTCTTGCGTGTGGATCATGAGGCCTACCCTGCTCCTCGGGCCTCGACCCGGTAGGTGCAAGACCCTCGGTCAGTAGAGCTGCTTTTAGGTGCCCTCTCGGACGTATTGCCGGTGTTAGGGCGTAGCCCCTCGGCCACTGTGCCGGTTAAAGGGCATAGCCCCTCAGGTGTAGACCCGGTACAAGAAGCTTCTGGTCCCTCGACAATGCGCTCGGGAGGATCCGATGACCCCTCGACCCGAAGGCCGGTAGCTGTAGCAGCCTCGGGGCACATGCCGGTAGTAGGACCTGGCTGGTCCCTCTAACACCAGCAAGTCCCTGGGAAGGAGTCTCCCTTGCAGGGTGCGCTGGAAAATATTGGCCCTACCTTGGGCATGGATCGATGCTTCACAAAGTTCTTGAAATCCTCTGGAAGAGCTCCCTCCACCTGGCTAGTCTGTTCTTCAGCGCCTTTGAGGACAGAGAGTCACATGCCGAACATGATTGCCGACCGTGGTCTGGGCCAAGGCAATGTAGGCAGAGGGCGTGGTGGTCTGAAGTTGGGAAGAGCCCGTTGCATGATGGTCACCTGCTGAATCCTGTAGAAGCCAACATGCGCCGGGGAGGAGCGTGACGTCTGAGGACCGAATACCTGAATGATAGATAAGACAAAAAAGAAAAAGGGAAAGTATCCGCGCGTGGAATTACATGGCCGAAGCCAAAACCAGGAGCGCTGGTGAATTCGGCCCGTTTCGGTTGACGCAGAAAAGGGGACTGAGGTGCGGTGCCGGAGGGCGCAGTCAGGGCAGCGCATGCTCCCTGGGCCGTGCCTGTGCGTGCCTCTAAATTTAAAGGGGAAGAAGGTTTTTTTCTGAAGAAAAAGGTTCAGTCTCCCATCCCTTGGAAGGGACGCCCATACAATATGGAGGAAAGGGGACGGGACGGAAGAGTAAACCATTTGTGATGCGTTTGGTAGTTCCTCGTGGGTCACTTTGTATATTAAATTACCTAATTATCTTTAAGGTTCTGAGGCTAATGGCACCTTATTTCGTTCAAATTGCTAGTAACTATTCTTCAGTGTAGGTAAACATATAAGAATAGGAAGATCAAACGATAGATACACCTCAAATAAGCTCCCTGTTTATTTATCATTTGCTTTTTAGGTGTTTATACAGCAAATTTATTTTGTTTCAAAACACCCACAGGGCAACAGGGAGGGCACATGGGATTGAAGTACATTCAAAATACACAAATATAAATACAGAGGGCGAAGGAACGGACAAAGCTACTATTCCTTGTGAGTATTCAGAATGTGTAAGTGCAGCAAGGAAGAAGGCAGTGGGGTAGGTGCTGGGGTGTCCGTGCTCGTGGGTGAGACACACTATATTTGAGCCTACACAATAATTTGCACTCTATTGCAAATTATTCACCTCTAGCAACCTGTATAACTCTCTATTGCTAGTATAATTACCTTCAAATTTAGAAAATCATGCAACTAATTTCAACAGTAGAAAGAGGTCAAGAATCCACATACCCAGAAGGAGCATGCTCTATCTGCAGGTTAACAGCGTTTCCTGCAGATCGAAGAACTGTCTTGAACAGGTCTAAACAGGCTGTGCAAGCCTTTTAAACCCTGCAGTGCGTAAGAGTGACAGTTGCTGTGTGCCGACAACTGGCTATTGGGAGGTGTAGTCCCCACAATTTCTGGTGGTGGTTCCCGTGAACACTAGCATGGGAACAATTAAAAAAATACTAACAATGTTCCAATCTCTAAAATGTGAAATTAACTTAATCACAGGCAGTAAACAATTCAGAACATTTTAAAAGTGATAGAAACAGTTTAACAGCACCAACAGAATATCACCATAAGTACAAGTTCACAGGGTCAGTAGAACTCACTGACTCGTCCCTTTTAAGGACAACACCATATTGTGTTTGCCCTATTCAGTGGCACCTGCATGGGGCAAATGGGGTTTGAAGTCTATCATTGCCCCACAAGTACTACAGCCACATGTCAACACGTGTGCAACTTTGTCCATGCATGGTGTGTGGGAGGCATGGTATTACAAGTAGACACTGATACAAGAGTTACAAGTTTCAAAACCTTTATTCATGGTTTAAAAGTGGTTGGAAAACTCCTATCTTGCCCTATAACTAAGAGGGGAGTATTCTCAACCTTCAAACAAAAAGAAAATACAGTCCTAGTCAGGCCTTAGTCAAAATAATATGGCCTATACTAATAAACCTAACACATGACCTCTTTCTAATACAATACATGTGTAAAGAGAATGTATAATGTAAAAAGGAAAATCAGTGTTAAGAAGAAATGTCAGTATGGCTTAGTAAACTCCCTTCCCCACAATTTGTAGCACGGGGTAAGTTAGTACACTCGGACCTTACAACACACTCTGGCTCCAGGACACAAGGCTGCAGTTTCTTTCGTGGACCAGGTCCCACTTGGCCTTTCACGAAAAGTCACAAGTTTATCCGCTGGGCCTCTTGGCTTTCTCTCACTCCAGTCCAGATCACCTTTTAGCTTGTAATACAGTTCAACCACACTTAGTTTCCCACTGGTTACCACAATTCAGTACAGGGTTCCCTCCACTGGGCGCAAACCTTTCAATCACAATTTGTGGGGGTTCCCTTCCCCAAGCTGCTTCCCTCTGCCAGGTTCAAGCCTCCTTTCACTTTCCTTCCGCTTTCGAAGACTTTCGAAACTGCAAGGCTTTTGCTCTTACCTCGGCATGACCACTTCAACCTTATTTCCTCAAATGTCAGTTTTTCTCTCCTACATAAGGGCCTCTTGGTAAATGTAGTTTTGAGCACAGTACTTATTTCAAAGTTCAAAGATATCTCTCACATCCAGGTTTCCCTCTGCCGGGATCAGACCTAACAGTTCAAATCTTGCATATCAGTTTCTTTCTCTCCCCGCCGCTTCTACGACATGTCACATAGACTTTCGATTGGGCAATCTTCTTTCACCGGACCACTCTGTTACTTGGTATCTTTAATTCACAGTTCTTTACAATGCTTTGTTTTCTCTCTCATCCTATCGGCACACACGCAACCTTCATTCGTCGGATGCTGTTGCCGTCAAGTTTCATTTAACACAGTATTTCATTGGTTTCATCAACTCACCGGCTGTGTTAATTCATTTTCGTATTTCGCAGCTTCGATCTTGAAGGCAAGACTGATACCACAACTGCCGCTGCATCTCCCCACCTCTGCCGTTCACCTAGAGGGTGGCTGGTATCCTTGAAACACTCTAGCTGGGCTTCCTTGCGCAACCTTCAAGGCCCTTCGGAGGTAGCAATCTCTCGCCAGGGTGTCCAAGGTTTCTCTGTACCTCGGTTCCGTCCCTCTGCCAGTCGCTCTGCTCCGCCTGGTTAGCCATCGCCCTGGAAGAACTGCTCCTTCTCGTGCATCGCCTTGCTCAGAGTGTGCCTCAGTGTTCCACCTTTTAAATATGTGAGGCGCGCAAATAGGTACCAGGTGTATGAAATTAAGATCAAGTGCCTGACCCTGCCTCATCTTATTAGTGGGACATGTCCAATGTACTGCATGGGTGGTACTCCTTTCAGCCTCAGACCACCTTTTTCTCGGATCAGTGTTAGTGTAGGAAGGGGGGGGGGAGTCTGGGAAGTTTGAATATCCTATAAAATAGGATAGGACATGGGTATCTGGAAAGGGGGGATACCATGTATCACCATCGGGCGTACCACCCCCATTCCTCGATGACCGCTTATCCAGGTGACCTCCCGCACTTGTCCACCCCCAGGGTCTGTATCCAAAGGTGATGGGTGTGCCCTGGCCACCTGAGCAAGGGATCCCTGGGGTCTAGGCAGTGAAACACCCTCTGGTTTTTCACACTGGCCACCATTGCTCATCCCTTTGCAGTCTCTTCGACCTGTGGGTAAGACTGCATGGGTACAGCAGGAACGCGGCTAGGCTTGGCAACCCACCTCCTGATAATTGCAGTTCACCTCTAGGCTATTCATTGGTGAATAAAACCTGACTCGTTCCCACTATATGGGGGTCCGGCCAATGGCAAAAATCCAGGTGCTCCTTGATGGACATGTTTCTCTGAGAATATTGGCAAAACCATGAGACATTCATGAAAACTTATCCCAGATTGTAAAATCTGGCAACCACCACTTTAGGAAGGTGAGAATATTAAAATGTGTATACCATGAGCCATCAAGCATCTTTAACCTGTGCTATCATGTGCTCAAGTCTACTGAATGGTTACTTCCCCTACATCCCTACTGACCTGCCCCAACAGTCCACTGAAGAGGTTAAACCGCTGGAAGCAGTACAGCAGCCACACTCCTCTCCAGCACCAAACCCAGAAAATATGTGAACACACCTCATAAACCTCAACTGGGTGTTGGCTGATGCAGGAATCTAATTCTTGGCCTACAGCTTGACACAACGAGCACCCTAGAGAAGACTGGAGCCAACCAACATTTCTAATAAACATGGTCGAGATAGACATTCACCAGAACCTTAAGATCCTGCAACTGTTTGTCCATCAAATCAAAAAGCTAAACTCAGGATTGGAGACAAACCTCCTCCTGGAACGTCATCCAGGGCGCTCACTGAAAAAGAAAATAGTGGCAGGTTCTGCAAGGATTCAACAGACCACTTCTACCAGTTCTTTCTAGGCTGTCTGCCATTGCTCAGTGACCCCTACACTGTCACACAGAGTCGTCATCATCTTCCCCTTACATCTCTCAACTGAGAGCGTACCCTGAAGCCGCTGTTAACCAGCACAGGTGTTACACATCGTTTGTCCTAACATTACAGTCATCACAAGATGGCATTTACCAGCCATGCAGCTGGGCAGGTACAGCCAGAAAAGTTGTTAGCAGAATTGGAGAAGTGGAAGCTAAACAATCGTCTCTTATTTCTGGGGCAAATACTGTTCACGGCACCAGGAGGTGGCAAGTCTGGTCCAGTGGTGAAGACCCCCTGTGGATTCAATTGAAACCCTGTCACTGGATTGGAAGCACTTACCATACATCTATATGTATCTACAAACAATGAGTTAAAACCCACGTCATCTTTGTTCTTGCCTTCATCAAAAGGTGACCGCATTGATCGGATCATCTACAGAACTCACAATGAAATACAACTACACAAAAACTAACTACAGCAAATGTATGAAAGAATTATAAATGGGCAAGGACTGTGTCAGTACTTGATAGAAGCCCACTTTTCAGGGAGGTTGGGGCTTCTCCCTGAAGAGATTCTGGAGATTGTAGTGGCAAATGTCAATTTTAGCACACCTTTGCCGGGCTAGCGTGCATATATATACGGATGCAGATAATCTTCTCTACTGTAAGGAAAATGTTGAACATACTAATTTTGTCATCCATTATAAGCCAGCCACACTCTTGGCTCGCTACCAAAGTGCCAGATTGCATTAGGCCTAGAAGGGCCTAATGGTTTGCCAAGCCTCGCCTGAGAACAATTGGGAAGAGATACCGGGAAGGAGAAGTCTGTTTGTCTGGAAAGCAGCTGGGGGCTGTGGAGCCACACCAGGGACAATCCATCAGCCGCCAACAAGCAGGCACTACTCTCACCAGAGTTGATGGGTGTCAGCTGCCGGTGTGGAAGGGTAGACGCTGCTTCCTGTAAAGACACTGCCCAAGCAGAGCACCAGATTGCACCCAAACACTTCTACAATTATAGACAGCTGTTCGAGTGTCTGGGAATGAAGCTCAAAGCAAATACTCTACCCCTCCTCCTGAAAACCAATGACAGTCCTGTGAGCTGCAGTGGCTCTGCCTTGGGCTCCTAGAGTGGGGTTGGGCAATGAGGCTCAGGGCCTCTGTACAAAGCCACCCAGGTGTGCCCCATCCATGACTGTGGGACCGAGAGTGGGGGTTTGGGGAGGTGCGGTTGTCATGGGGGGGGGCGATTATCATTCAGGCGAGTTTGTTGAAGCATTAAATAGATCGAAAGCAAATGTACAATACATCAATAACAATAAACCAGTAATTATTCCCATTAGACAATTAACACCATTAGGGGAAACGCGTGTCCTAAAACATACATTAAGATATTGATAATAATCACGAATCAAGTATGCAAATGCTACACACAACAACACATATACTGGCGATAGGAATGTTTAAAAGATTTTACATGGGTTCTAAACTGTTCCTTATTGTGTTAAGCGCATCTCCCTTTTGCCCCAGGCTCTCCATACATACATGTGGTGAAATGACATGCACAATGGTAATATCCATGGTGGTACTCCTCTTTAATGCATCCCACACTATGGTGCAACTCAAGTGTCAGAGACATCCCCAAATTGAGGGCGAGTTGACAAGTCCGTGGTAAGGAAGGCGAATGACTGACTCTGAAAAGAGGAAGCCTTCACATATGTGAGGGATATTGCCATTGGAGTGAGATTATGGCCTCTCGTGGTTATTGATGACTACTTCTATACGTGGATCGAACATGGCTCAAGTCCTAGTGTGGGGGCTCTAACTTAAGCAATGGGAAGTGACATCCCAGGAAGTGAACATGTCCTGAAGTGGAATATGCGCATTTCATTCAGTCTTTTCCAACTGGAGTAAATGCACTGGACAAATAAGCATTTTCCAAGCAAACAGGTTTTCCTATAATATTGCTTGCTAAGTGTGAAAGGCACATTTGCTTCATGAGCAAGGACCCGCAACAAAAAAATGTCCTGAAAAACAGAATGTCAATATGAGCTCCTGTATAGCTAAACAATGAGAGATTGCTGTGCTTGGTCCTACAGCTCTGCAACCTTGGTTCAAATCCCGTCCGCCCACTCTTTACTCCAAGTGGGGGCATAACATTATTATTCTTTTTTAATTCCTTGAAAACACTTAGCCCACCCTCTGAAAAAAAGTGGGAGGACGCTATCATCCTATGTATTCCCTCGCCTTTTGACATGGGCTAATACTCCACTTTGTCTCCAACTTTGCCACCTTAACCGTAAAGGTGACGGCGCAAGACATATTTTAGGGGGAAGGATTGCTAAAGCAAATAGTCATTGACAATAGGGTACAATAAGTGTCTCATGAGATGAAGACATTTCTTGAAGGGAACAACAGCCAATGCAAAGTACCATTCCATCTTGCACAGGCCAACAGACCAGCGGAGGTGGCAAACCGATTCATAATAGGGAGCCTGCAAATAGCAACTCCAACTCATAAAAATTCACTCCTCAAGGAGTCAGTAGCAGTGCACAGACACGCCCCCAATTCCCTCAGTGTAGTCCCATTCTTTCGGGCAACAAGGGAAAAGTATGTCAGGTATAAACAAGCATCACACAAGCCCCAACATTACAAGCGCAGCACAGTACACATATCAAACATTCACAAAGCAGAGTAGGCAAAGTTCAAACTCGCACACATAGACGGCCAAATCAGATCCAAGTTTAGCTTGTGCAGAAGAGTTTGGAAAAGGGACAACAATTACATGCTGACTTCTGGCCAACAAATATGGAAAATGTAAAGGGTAGCTTTTTACAAAAGGAAGGATGTTTGACTAAGAAATGCAGTCATCAGAAGGAGTTGGGGTTGGGGCAGGGGGGTGAAGCTTGGTGCGGTATAGAGAAATGTGAGACGCCACTGAGCTCCACTACACAGGCCCAATAAAGAGTTTTACAGTTCTCTCTCCCCTCGCCTCTCCAGGCCATTAAAACAATGCAGAGAAGTGGGGAAACCCCCATGATCCGACAGTAGAATTTTCACAAGACTTGTCATGTAAACTTATTTTGAGGCACTGCGATAATGACCTGGTCACCATAACACTCAAGATGGCAGTCACGCACAAGCTCAGCGATGCAGGAGATGAAGGCCCAAACTTGCACAAGCTTAAAGGGGAACTTCCAGTCCAACTTCGAAGATCCTGAACTATTTCCTTCAGCACACCTAAACTACTGAATATTCACTGGTTCACCTACCAATAGGTTTGTGGCAACCACAAGCGACCGCTCGCTGAATGACTGGCTTCGGCGACCCACTCAGATACAGGTGCTACTCCTCCTGGACAGTAGTGCCCAGCAAGAGCCAAGGCACATAAGTTTGTCGCTGGTGAGAGTGCTGGGATATTAAGAGGCGCACTCGGTTCTGTTCCCCTTCCTCCCAGCCCATTTGTAACTCCTGCTGCAGCAACATTTCTTATGGGAGGTAAAGGAGGGCATGGAAATTCTGAGTGCTGTGTAAGGTAGAGCTCTGAAACTACCACAGCATCCTTTCTCTGAGTGAAGGTGAACACCATGTCCTATCAAGGCTTGGAGGAAGTTTGGGGAAGGTAAAGTGCGTCATCCCTGGGGCTTCCCTGCGAGTTCCCACCACTAAGGGATGCCCCATTCTTCTGGTGACAAACATCCACTGGGATTTCAGTTCTGCGTTTCAAGAAATAGATACACACAACCGTTTGTCTGCAGTATCAACAACCAAAGCTAATTCGAATCCTGATGTGGCCAACGAAGTAACATCAGAGACCAAAGAAAACCAACTCTCTGTATAGTTGTTGGAAGAAAACAGAAGACACGACCCCTAAACAGTCTATTGATTTCAGGTGTACATTCCTTTCAGTTACGGCATCTGATCAACTTTTCAGAAAAACGTCCTTAAAATAATTCCAAGATCATTTCACCCAACTTAAGACGGAGCTCTCCACTTCAATTAAAGACCTGAAACAGGAGGTGTAGCATTTCGGTAAAAGATTACACACTAGTGAAAGAGCACTCAAAGAGGCTACGAATAAGAGCTACTCTCAACAGAAGGTTATTAAGGAGCTGAACACATGAAGCAGCTGTGAATACCCTGAAAACAGGATTGTAATATTGTGGCTTATGCAGAATTGCGGTTTAAGGAGATTCTTGGACTGCAAACATCTACCCCATCGACATTAAAAGGGCACACTGTTGGCCGTGAAGTAAGTTGTTTCCAACGTAAGTTACAGAGATATTGTTGAGCCATCATCGTACAAGGTCAAGGAAAAGATTCTGTGTGACACCAGACACTCTTTTGGTGTTAAAATGGCTCTGAGCTACAAACATATGCTCCTAGGAGCAGATGTGTTGAACTTGGCTTTAGAGGATATGCCATCATCAGCGAGGGAGCCATCGCCAATGGGAGATAAGCAGTGGATGTGGAGGGGGCAGGGGAGAAGGGACAGAAAGAATTGACCTCAGGGATACAAGGCACAGATGACTCAAAGGCTCTGTCACTATCTTTGGGCGACTAAGCCTTGAATGGGCCAGGAACGTTTTGTTTAATCTTTGAAAGCCATGGGGTGTTTCCCACTTCTCAAGTTTTTTTCTTTTCTCTCTTTTAATTCATTTTGGGTGGTGGGCCAGAAGGATGGCACATAGTTGCATTTCTTCTAACACCTCCATAGTGTTAGGTTTTCTTCAGAACCTGTGAACTAGATGTTCCTATGAGGAACAGAGTAATGTGAGGCTTGCACAGTATATTTAGATTTATTTGTCAACCACAACAGGAATTTAATGTATGTGGGACAAATCCCAGGGTATTGTCACTGCTCCCTTGGTGAGAGGCCCTTCCCATGAGGCCAAGAAGGGGAGGCTGTTACCTAATAGTCCCCCTGGAGGTGGTACTCAGTGGGTGGATCTCATGGATAGGGAATCCCTGATAGCCCTGATAGAATGCAGTATTGACCCCCTCCATTTCTTGGCCCTCTCTCTTCTCACCCCACTCAGTCCCTTTTAGTCCCCCACACCTCTATGTACCTCTGTAGAGTATAGGACTTAATTAACACCAATTATACTGGAACGAGGAAGAGTGAGGCGTACCTAGGTGGAGTGCATATAACCACTGGCACAAAGAAGATAAACCAGAGAGGGAAAAGCCCACCGCAGAACCAACATACACAGTACAGTTTACTAGAGGCAGCAAAGAAGGATTATGTACCTTATCAAGCCAGTCCTATAGTAGCGAGGAATGTGACGCTGGTTCCATGGTGAGAGACCCATGGAGAAGAGGACGAGACGCTTTTGATGAGGCACGAGTGTCTCCCCTAGATCCATGGAGCAGGATCTTGTCCGGTGACTAAGAAAGCGAAAACCCGACCAGCAAAGCCTAAGAGGAAGCTGCGCAGTCAAGAATGTGATAGAGAGCCTACTGAAGCGGAGCCGGCAAGAGCAGGATGCCGAGCGCGGAAGCAACAGCGAAGCGCTGCTCTACTCCCAGGACTGACCAGAGACCGCAACAGTATATCCCAAAGGTAGGGAAAGGGTCAGGCTCGCTGGGGGGACATGGAAGAGGCCAAAAAGAGTAACGAGACACGTACAAATATCCTGGGAGACAGAAAAGGATACAAAAATAATGACAAGAGTCGGAACAAACTTTAAGAAATAGTCTATCTGGAACAGTACCTTGCAAGAAAGTACACAAGTTCTGTTCAATTGGTCATTAAGAGAAGTAGGGACAGCGGCCCATCAGAAACAGCACACCAGGGTCTGGCCCCCATATGAAGTCGTTGAAGGCCCGCCAGAACAGCAAGGTCAGACGAGGTCCCCAAAAGCGGCACACAGGGGTCAAAGGCCCACACAAGCTGAAGAAGCACACAGTCACAGGACTGACGCAAAAAGTCGGGGAGATCGTGAGTTAATCTAAAGAGGTTTGGGCCCACCATAAAAGAGAAACAAGCTACAGAACAAGTCATGGAGATTCTGAAATAACCCAGAGAGAGAAGGAGAGGTGCAAGAAGCTAAAACATGGAGTTGAGGACCCACTACCAAAAGAAATACATTATCTGGAATTCTAAGATCGACAGCCAAGCCTGGCAGGACAGTGAACCAGACTTGAAGCGACAGTTGTGAACTGGAGAAAGAACAGGGGAAGAGAACCCCCCCACAACCCTCTGATACGTGGGAACTGTGTTTTGGAAGTCTACAGTCAAGTCTGTCAGGATAGTGAACCAGACTTGACGCTACATTTGTAAGCTTGGGAGAGCTGCGGAAGGGTCTCCTCTCTGATATTTGGGAACTGTGTTTGGAAGAGCAGAGAACTTTTAAGTTAAATAATCACTCCTTGTGGTTTCTCATCAAGAACTGAACAATCCAATCCATATCCAGAGTGAGAGAAGAAACACAATTTTTCCTTAGTTATTCTAGAGTGTATGGGACAGAAATATGTTTAGACACAGGATGGTGGACATTTTTTATTTTACTTGACATTCTGACAAAGTGCCTAGTATTTTTCTTGAGGCAATAGGGCAAGATACGTTTTTCCTTTTCTTTACTTTTACAAAAAAAGGTTTTTCCAAACAAATATGCCACCATTGTGTCTGCCTCATACTTCTGCACCCTTACAATGTTCTAAAGCTAGCAGGGAATTTTCTTATCAACAGCAACTTTTTGGAGGTTGGTTGAGGGTCTCGGATGTATGGCCAGGGAAAGGTTTTATGGGTATGGACCACAAATACAATATTTTGCAGATGATGTATTGAGGTCACTCACTGAGCTCCTTGATGTGTTACCAGAGTTGCAAGTGCAAGTCCATAAGAGGGTTGCAGGTTTGAAACCGAACTTGCAAACACCAGATATGCTAAACATGTAATGAAACTACTACTACTCTATAGGAGTACAGGGATGAGTAATGGATAAAACTCATACTCAGTCCAACACTACAACTAAACCAAACGTGAACCCAATCATAAAGGTGAAACAGGCACAGCTCGCAAGATATACTTCCTTGTACTCTTTTGATAACGTGGATAGCGGTCTGGCCATACACTTCAGGAGATATGTCAAAAAAGCTCAGGCAAGTCCACCCTCACAGATAGCATTGTCTCACAAAACCAGACAATGGAGGAGGGTGTCAATATACAGATTACTCAAGTGGATCATTTTTGCTGGGCTCAGAGTAGCTTAAAATATGTAGGGGTATACATTGCCTCTTCTCTGGAAATATGGGCTAAGCTCCTGAGGCAAACGTAATGGATTTTAATAACTGGGGCCCAATGGAAATGCCTTTGCTGGGGTAGCTAGAGGTGATGAAGACAAATACTCTGTCCCGACTACTTTATGTTTTTTCCAAGTTCTCCCAATCAAGATGCCAAAGTATTTTTTACACATCTGAACAAAAATGCTGCAAAATCTCCAAGAAGACCCACACAAGAAAGGAAACTTCCCAGCAGGCTCAATGCCTTGGACAAGGCCACGACCCAGCAGACTCAGCAGCCGCCATCACAGCTAACACTCTCACCTAGCTTGGCTTTACACAATGCATCTCTTCTCCGACACACAACAAAAGGTAGGATTCTTGACTGGATAGCTGACCTGAATAGCCAGGTTCTTATTCCCCTCTCACAAGCAACCCTTAGCACCCCTACCCACTCTCCCTCCCACCCTAGCCACAGTGACCGCAAAATCACAAAAGAATCCATATACCCCTCCCTTCTACCCCTCAGATTGGAAGCACTTGCTGTAACTGACCCCCAAGCCCTAACAGATCTCTATGCCAACACACTTACCAACGCAGTCAACTTAGGGTCCCCCCTCCTACCTAAAAAGGCTAAGCCAACCTGTCAACTTAACCCGTGGTTCAACTCAGAGCTCAAAGACCTACGCACCAAGAAGTGTCAGGCAGAAGCCCTCTGGAAAAAAAGACCCCTCCAATCTTCCTAAAACTTTATTCTGTTGCGATTTTATTAAATTCAAACTAGTTATCACAGCAGCAAAAGTACAAATCTACAAACACAAGTATCAAAAACACCAATTCTAATTCCAAGGAACTATTCAAAATCCTCAGGGATCTGGAGACACCCACTACAGCCCCAATCGCTATTGACAAAAACGAGAGCTGGTGCACAAACACCCAGAATGCCATGCGTGAAAAAATATGTCGGCTGCAGAAAAGAATCAAGCTCAAACAAGCCAAACCGTCCCCCTTTACCCCACCCATTCTCACCAGAGTACACCAGGCACCCGCCTTCCACTTCAGACAAATATCTGAGCTAGAAACCACCAACATTGGTAACAATCTCAAACCCTCGACCTGTAAGGGAGACTCCTATCCAGCATCAGTAATCAAAGATTGCTCTGATTCACTCATCCCCTTCATCACAAAATTCATAAATGTCGCCTTCTCCACTAAGTTTGTCCAAGCCAGCGTTAAGCAACCCTGAGTCCTCCCCTTGCTAAAATAACCCTCACTCGACCCCATAGATCCCAATAACTACCGCCCTATCACTACAGTTCCATTCCTTCTCAAGATTCTTGATAGAGCAGCCTACATGTTAAGGATTTCAATCAGGCAATACACCCTGGTCTCGGGCCTAGTATGCGGTTCACAAATTAAATAGTTATTTTATGTCTATAGGTTCAATATTCTGAGTGATATACCACTCATATCACACCCCTTCTCAAAATACCCGCAGGTCACAATGGACCAGGAATCAGGCTGGTTGGTAAAGGTAATATGTTTTTTTTTAAAATTCAAATCAAACATTTGTTTTAATACATGGAGCAGCAATCACCAATGTGGTGACAATAACAGATAGGAAGGTATGTAATGCACTTAAATTCACTCTTAGCAACACAAAATATAAAACACAGAGAAAAGAACAGTTTTGGCTTGTTGGAAAGATAGCATTTGAGTCAAGATTTCCCCCTGCAAAATTCTCAACTCACAAATAAGCAATTCTACAGAGATGTAAGGGAGCAGCAGGCATTCAGAAATAAAGAACAGTAAATAGGATTTTAAGACAACCTTCCCTCCCCAAACAAGAGAGAAAAACGGTTTTGAAATCTTACACCTTTAAAATGACATTCGAAAATGGCTTAGCAAAACAATGAAAAGTGTGCAAAAATCCTTAAATCAAGATGAATTCCTATGGGAGCCACATGGGAAAGACGCTAACAATCATAAACTATAGTATGAGCAAAAGTATACTTTGAATCTTAATGGAAGTTTGGAAATAATTTAAAACAACAATCACACGTGTAAAACTTTGCAGAAATGTGAATTCTCGTCTAAAATTCACTAAATTGTTTTGAAGAAAAACGGGTGAAATACACTGATTTTGTGTTGGGATGTAACTAAAGGTCTTATATATAAGTCAGAGTTGAAATGAAGTCTCTAGCTATTAAATTGAGGGAGTTAGGCAATGTTGAATGAGAGGCGTTTTTAGGAAAATAGAGCAGAGAAAAACAGGAAATCGGTCTTAAAACGACGGGTTAATTTGACTTAATTTTAATGGTTAAGAAAAAGGGAATGCCACCCGTGGATCTCCACAGTTACACGGCCGATGTAACCCTTCACATGGTGGATACCCAGTTTTCTTTATGGAAATTACTTTATTTAATCAAAATCACTAATGGCTTATGGTCTAGTAAAACAAAAATGAAGAGAAAATCGGCGCTAACACTAGGAATCACAGACAGGGTTACAAGAATGGTTGTGAAAATATTACAGGTTCTTAAGGTAAAGATGCAACGGTTTAGAGATCGGGATAGGACAAGGCAATATATGCTATGGTTTAGTACGATTCCTATTAATACTTACAGTCCATTTTAATTTAAGATTTTGGACTGTCGAGGGTTATGGTCATCACACGGATCGGGTCTAACAAAGGGCAGCAGGGCACATCTGGCGGAATAGGATCAGCTGGGCGGTTCTGGTCACCTGGATGGCACTGGACTGCACTGGTTACTGGAGACCGGAGACCAGTGGGGTGCTGAGTTTAGAGCAGGCAAGCATTTAGTGGTAGCAAGCCAGATGGATCAAATGCTTCCCTTAAGTTTTGGGATTGCTTCAGGATTTAGGCCAGGCTGAAAAGGAGTTTAGCAATGCAGAGGACTTAGCTTTGTAATGAAATCAGGAACAAAGATGGAGAATTCAGGAACAGGGTGTCACGCAGAATTCAGGATGAAGTCAGGGATCAGTATCTGTGTGTTGTGAGGTTCCCTTATTTATCCTGCCAAATGACATCACTAAAGTGTATGGTAGGGGCAGACTTACAACCCATACCCATAATGCTATGATTGGTCAAAGGCACAGTTTCTGCCTTGCTTTCCGCTGATTCGATGACAGAAAAAGGATGTCATGTTTATGAGCTGATTTTTACAATGACTAGAACCTCCCCTAGCCACTGGAACGAAAATCTAACTTTCCCACAAATACATATTTATGTAGTTATGCCCTCTAAGAAAATCAGATACATAAGTTACATATTTTCGTGGATCATATTCCAATCCAACTCCCTAGTCTGTGGGACTTGGATTCGTCTTTCTGTTGAATTTTGGCAATTTTAACCATGAAAGGTTTGGCCTAACATTTCCCAATTCTGTACATATATGCGCAATTGCTCCTAGATTATGTGTACAAAACGTTATGTTTGCAACATTAATAGTTTCTGCGCAATTGGTCATTCTTTGTAACTTTTGTTCCTTAGGCAGTAAGAAATTCTACCAAGTTTTCAAATGAATAGCATAAATTCAGATTTAGGTCTATGCACTTTTCACATCTTTTCTCATTCTTGCTAACAAGTTAAATGTCTTGAGGTTCAGTGGAAAAATAAGCATTTTAAACCCAAAAGTCACATGTCAGTTTGTTTTCTTTCAACTGTAAGCAAATGTCAAATCCTTTGAAGTTGAATGAGGGGCCACTCCCTTGAGAGTGGAGCTTCCTGCCCCTCCAGCCGGAAGGGTGAGTGTCCAAGCCTCCTATTGTCTTCGCCTGGGGCAAAGACGAATATCTAATGAAGTCCTTTTGTCATGAGTATTCAAGGCCTCCCAGCAGCAATTAGCCTTTCCTGTGCCAGCAGTGGAGGTGTCAACCTTTCTCACGGCGAAGAACTGTCAGACCAGGTTTTTTTTTTATATAGATGATTAACTCAGTCTGGGTTTAGCTTTAAGTTTCACCTTTTAAATCTTTTCTTTAAACATATAAAATTCTAACACAGGTGTAGGTGGATTTTTGACATTAGCAAATCCTTTGACATTCTTAAAGAATTAAGCCTTTACACAAGAATATACTTTAACAACATGCGATTTTGCTCTTCATTCATGAAAAAGCACATTAAACTTATTTCTTTAAATCCGGTTTACATCTGCAGCAAATACACATTTTAGTCAGCACTAGTTCTTCCCTTGAGTGCTGGGATTGTTTGCAGCATAACTAAATGTATCCAGCATTTGTTTATAGTCTTTCTCTGGACAGATGTTTCCGGATACTTGTTGCAAAGAAATAGCTGAGTTTTTCCCCGTGGAAAATGAAAACAAGGGTTCCTGGGTTGCTTTTCATAGATACATTTCGTAGGAGCGGTCATTCCAATAAGGTCTGGTTCCTCTGAACCACACTGGATGATACTGGGCATTGCAGGGCCCTTTAATCTCAATGATTCAGTA
This sequence comes from Ambystoma mexicanum, assembly GCF_040938575.1. Lineage (NCBI taxonomy): Eukaryota > Metazoa > Chordata > Amphibia > Caudata > Ambystomatidae > Ambystoma > Ambystoma mexicanum. The sequence goes on from NC_090925.1 coordinate 1,108,185,328, forward strand.
GACATTAATGGATCTAGCGCCAAAACAGCACTTTTAAGGTTTAAAAGCTAACATTTTAAAAGGCATTTTTGGGTTTTCAGCACAATGATGCAGTTTCATTTACTTTGCTCCATATTGACTGTGGCAGAGCCCACTGGCATGCTCCTGCAGTGAGGACTCTGTTTTCACCCCCCGCCGAGCTGTGTGTGTCAAGGTGTGCAGCCTTTTTCTGGTTGGGACACAAATGCAGTTTTAAAATTTTTAGCACACACAGGAATCAGCGCAGTCATTTTGGCCTGTTTCATTCATAAATGCAGTAAAGTGATGTAGTGAGGCACATTGGAATGGGTCAAAATACTCCACATACAATCAGATCCAATCCCATCTCAAATCCAACCACATCACTGGCATCCGGCCAGGTCACAGCATCGGCCCAGCTGGATTTAAAATTTCAACTTGATACCCTCAGGGACAATGGCAAACCTGCTATTATGTACCTACTAGACCTATCGGCTGCCTTTGATCTAGTTAACCACACAACCCTGTGCACAACCTCACCTCATCAGCAAATTTCTCCACAAATGCCACCTCCTGGATAACCTCCTTCCTAGAAGGTAGAACCATGAGTGTTTTCTCCGACACTGCCAACGCCGCCCCTACCCCCATCCCCTATGGCGTCCCTCAAGGCTCCTGTGTCTCCCTCTATGATATAGTCACTAAGCCTCTTTTCGAAATCCTGGAGGACATTGGCATATCCTAATTATGCCAACGACACTCAAATCCTTCTAACCTTGTCAGGCTCCTATGAGCAAGACTCCCTCACCCTCAACCACATCTACTCCACTATTCAAACATGGATGGCCACGAATTTCCTTTGTCTTAATGACGAAAAGACAGATCCTCTCGGTAGGCTCGCCCTCTTGGATTCAGAAACCCAGCCCACAACACACATCCTTCAGGATAGATGGCTTCCAGATCCTTGCATCTGCGGCAGTAAAAACCCTCAGCATACACCTGGACTATGCATTATCCCTCACCAAACAAGTCAGCGCAGTTGCATCTTCAGCAGCTTATACAGCAAAACTCATCTCTGCAGAAAGACACTTTTTGACACCAGCGAACTCCGGACCAGAGCAAGGGCCACCATGGGCCCAAAATTGATTATTGCAATGTGTTGTTGGCTGGAAACTCCAAAAAAATATTAACAAATTCCAGTTAATTCAAAACAACTCCCTGAGAGCCGTACTAAACATCCTGAGGAGAGACCACATTTCAGCTGCAAGAAAAAAAGCACACTGGCACCCAGTCAGGGAAAGGATCATCTTTCAAACTTTATCCATCACCCATAAATGTTGGAGCAACACTGCCCCACATTATCTGGCCCAGAAAATTGAAAGAGCAACACCCAACAGACCAATTAGGGCCATCTACAATCATAGACTCATCCTACCCAAATTCAAAAGAGCTAAAGGACGTGGGGCTAACTTCCCCTCGGTAGCAGCTAACCAGTGCAATGCCTTTCGCACAGCCTTAAGATCAGAAAGCTCATACTGGACCTTCCGAAAGTCACTAACAAACATGGCTCTTCGCCTAACACACTGTTCCTCCTTACAGGAACAATTGACTCTTAGTCTGTATTAACCTCACCTCTGTTAGTATCTCATGTCCACAGCATTTTATGTATTGCCTCACTTAAGAACGTTTCATGTAACTGGTTGCAACAGTGCCTTGGTGCCCCAGGGTTTGGGCGCTTTACAAATGTAAAAATAAATAAATGTGCACTGTAAATATGGACAAAGGGACTTCCGAAAGAAAAGCTGGTATTGGCAGATTGCTTTAGGCGCCAGAGACAGCACACGTCAGTGAAGCAGAGTGCAAAGGGGTGTAGACTGCACATGCGCAAAGGCAAAGCATTTCCTCAGACAGGATGGTGATGATTAGGGACACAAGTGGACGTGTTGCTCGTCCTCCCACTGAAATTCATACACCCCACCCGGGTAATTGGGTCTTAACGAAGCAGAAGTTAGCTTTCATTCCAGATGGGTTTCCAATGCACCACTTGTATCTTATGCTGAATGATAAGCATGATGACACCTGCCAAGAAACATGGCGTTTCACTCACTTTTCAGAGAGAATGTTCAGCATGGCGTCATGCTTTACACTTTAAATTGCACTGCATCTATCCGATGGCAAGGTCCTCCTCAGCGTCACAGAGAAAAGGCCAAAAAACATGTCTAGGTATTTCTCACTTCATATCCCATTCTATTTTTTTTTCTCTGGTGACCATGCCCGGTGAGAAATCCCTGCATCCGCGCTCATTTTGAGAAATCCTTAATGTTTCTACCCAAAATCTGCATTTTTACAAGGCCGCAGGCCCGATTTCCCTCCAGCAACCCTTGCTCCCTTCCCGCTTCCTGGTTGTCCACCTCCCGACCCTCCCACTGCGCCCTGATTGACCCTATAGTCCATTGTGCCCTAGGTCTAGCGACCTGTTCCTGCACCGAGGCCCTCATTTCTCTAGTGACCCTGCCCGGTGAGTAATCCCTGCATCCGCGCTCTTTTTGAGAAATCCTTAATGTTTCTGCCCAAAATCCACATTTTTACAAGGCCCCAGACCCTGATTTCCCTCCTGCAACCCTTGCTCCCTTTCTGCTTCTTGGTTGTCTACCTCCCACCTCCCTACCCACCCGCTGCGCCCTGATTCGCCCTACAGACTGTTACCAGTCCATTACCGACCTTCCCAGGACAACCCTCTGCCCGTGCAGCCCTGCGACTAAGGGCCCAAGACAAATGCCGGCTCCAGATCGTATCTGCAGGTATTTGCAGGAGAAGCAAGAAGCCATTAACCTTCCATCAAACAGCACCAACCAAAACGTAAGTGGGGCAATGGTGGGGACTGAAGCAATTACTTTGCGCCAGAAAGCCCTACCATCCTTACTTAAAAGTCTAAAACCTTTTATTGTGTTACACCATTCAGTCACATACTAAGGTCAAACGATTATTCGCTCCGTAATAGCTCTCACTTCTTGACTGTACTCCCAACACCAGTGAGTGTGCCCTAATCAGCATCACTGTGTTGAACTTAGAAAGTGTGCCTAGTAGTGTCACTGCGGTAAAGTTCAATTATGAAAGTGTGCCAATAATGCCACTGTGCTAAAGCTGAATTTAGAAAAAGTCACTGTGGTAAAGTCAAATTTAGAAAGTGCTCTTTACAACTTTGAGTGTGCCTAGTAGAGTCACTGTGGTAAAGTTGAATTTAGAAAGTGCCCCTAACAACATTGAGCACGCCCAATATCGTCAGTTTGTTAAAGATCAATTGTGAAAGTGTGCCAATAATGTCACTGTGCTAAAGTTGAATTTATAAACTGTGCCCAGTAGCGTCACTGTGGTAAAGTTGAACTTAGAAAGTGCCCCATTACATAGTCACTGTGCTAAAGTCGAATTTAGAAAGTGCTCTTAACAACTGCCTAATAGCGTCACTGTGCTAAAGTTCAATTGTGAAAGTGTGCCCTGATAGAGTCACTGTGCTAAAGTTGAATTTAGAAAGTGTGCCTAATAGCGTCACTGTGGTAAAGTTGAATTCAGAAAATGTTACAAATAACGTCACTGTGTGAAGTCCGAATCTGAAGGTATTCCCAACACCAAGGAGTGTGCCCCAATAGCGTTACTATGTTAAAGTTGAACTTAGAAGGTGCACTGATAGAGTCACTGTGGTGAAGTTGAATTCGGATAGTGTCCTCAGTAGCGTCACTGTACTAAAGTCCATTTCTGAAAGTGTGTCCCAATAGCGCAAATGTGGTAAAGTTGAACTTAGAAAGTGTCCCATTATATAATCACTGTGTTAAAGTTGAACTTAGAAAGTGTGCCTCGTAGCGTCACTGTGTTAAAATTCAACTTTGAAGGTGTGCCTAATAACATCACTGTGGTAAAGATGATTGTAGAAAGTGGTTTTAATTCAGAAAGTGCTCGTAAGAACACTGAGTGTGCCTAATAGCATCACTGTGTGAAAGGATGGAGTGGATGGAACAGAAGGAAAAGATGGAGTGGATGGAAAGGATGGAACAGAGTAAGTGGATGGAATGGATGCAATGAATGGATGGAACAGATAGAGTGGATGGAAAGGATGGTTTGGATGTAAATGATGGAAAAGATGGCGTGGATGGAACGGATAGAGTGGATGGAACGGATAGAGTGGATGGAACGGATAGAGTGGATGGAACGGATAGAGTGGATGGAGCGGTTGGAAAGGATAGAGCGGTTGGAAAGGATAGAGCGGTTGGAAAGGATAGAGCGGATGGAAAGGATAGAGCGGATGGAAAGGATAGAGCGGATGGAAAGGATAGAGCGGATGGAAAGGATAGAGTGGATGGAGCGGATGGAAAAGACAGAGTGGATGATGTGGATGATGTGGATGAAGTGGATGTATCTCTGTATCTCCTATATATGCTATGTATATGTTTTGTACCTGTATCCCCATGTTATCTGTATCACATGTTCACCCCATACATCCTGTCGTTTTATATACGTATGCCGCCATGTACGCCCCCCTCTGTCCTGTTCTCGTGCTTGGTTGCAGGCGCTTTACCGATAACCACCATATTACACTACTACGCTTACTCTCTCCTATACACCGTCATTCAACTAGAACACAGCTTTACTATGACACATTCGGCCTAGCTGTTCTCATACTAACATGACCTCACGAACACCTCATCATCCTAATAAAACACAGCTAGCTGAGCACATACCGGCTAGCTTAGGCGTCGCCTCAGGCCTAACGCAGCCAGAACTCTGGGTGTCCACCCTCCAGACTGAACACATCCAACTGATTTCCTCAGCACCACACCTACCGCTAAGAAGCAGCTATCATGTAACAACCACACCAGCTGCACACATATTTGGTGCACCCACACACCATACCACACTCTCTCTCTACTGACTTGAACTGCGGTTCCCGAGGGCATTCAACCTACCAGCACTTTGAGGTCATACCAATGATACATAAGGCGCTATATAAAATGTCAAGTAACATAACATAACATTCGCGAAACATTCATGTATTATCGCAAAGATAGCTTTGCAGTAAGAACCACAATTATTTCCCTGCGGCAGACAGCTGAATTCCAGTGTTTTTGTAATGGAACACTCCATGTACCCATTCATGCAAGGATTCTTTTATCATTTTCAGTAAAAATAACATTTGCTTTTAATTTTTCATGCAATGTGCGTTATGACTTTTTTGAATGTTATTGTCAATCGCGGTTTGCAAGTCGGTTCATGCTCCACGGGTGTATATTAAACATACTATAGCACCTTATTTCCAAGAAAAAAAGGACTAGATGTTCTATAAAGTGCTCTCCTATTTTCTGTCCTTTCTTTTATGTTCTCATTAGCATCACAGATAATTTGATTCTACTCCGCAAACACTTGTACAAGTAGCATAGCACTCTGGTCAAATGTTCAATTACCAGCCTTGAAAAAGACAGCACTATAATAATACTGCAATAAAACAGCCTTTTCACCTTCAATGCACTAAATCACGAATATTGTGAAAACACAGAAAAGAAAGATTTTTCCTGTCGTCAATAGGTTTCTTTGTCAGGGCCTGAGTCACTTGTGCAATGTTAATTGTTTTTTGTATTGCGCAAGTCACCCAATTTAAAGCCCATGGTTCTAGCTACAGGTCACACTGTATTTACACAGCGAGTATCAATTTCATAAAAATAATATTAGCGGTTCGTGCAGAATTTCTTCCACGTGCTGTAAAAATATCTGTTAACATCACCCTGTCAATGGAAGATGTAACATTAGCATGCTGGGGGCCTGGGCCAAATTAGTTCAAGCTAATGATGTGCACTGCGACTACTGAGAGAGCCCCAGAGCGCTAAGGCCATAGTTACAGAGGACCCACCTCCATGGCAGGCACCCAAATGCTTGAGTTTACCTTTTCTTTCAATGTCAGTCTAATTAGTCCAACAGATGTGCACAAAGACTAACTCCAAGAATGCATTAGGCTGTTAAATCAACACTAGTGGTTCGATACTGAGTCAGCCAATAACCGTTCCTCGGAATTATTAATTTAGCATAAAAAACGACATCATTAACCAAAGAAATGTATCATGTGGGATGAAAACAGTAGCAGCCCAGCCTTATGGGCAGACAGGGCACCACTGCCTCGCCCGTGTGGCAGGCAGCACAGTACACATGTGTGCTTTATTTGCACAGGGGACTGTGCTGCCTGCCTCTCAGCAGGGGTGCATCCCTGCTACAGATTTTTCTTGCTGAGCCCTTTCAGCTGGTAGGCCAGTCTAGCCACGTAATAACACTTGTCTGAATTACTATTGGAAACCAGTCCACTTTCATAATGTGGCGTGCATTTTTGCATGGCATCAAGGGGAAAGTAAACATGGTCAGTGTTATTATATGGCAAGCGGGCCTGCATTGGTGGTGTCAGTGTGCATTTACTTTGTTACTATAGTATGCCATGTGTTACTGGCTAGACTAGCTTACATTGATGGGACCAGAATGGCCATATATTCTTTGTTTAACGTTTCTGAAGATCTTTTATTTAAGCACAGTAAAACTTGGTCTTTAGAAATATTTCTGGTTAAAATATACACTTAGCTTTTTTGGGAACACATCTGACTGTACAAAAGAAAGGCCATATAGCCTTTGTGTGTCATGGCGTTTGTGTTCTTGGCATCAAAGGTAAAAGCAAGCGTACTTGTGATTACGTGGTATATTTGTATGTGCTACCTTACAGAACTGATTGCAAACCGTGTGGCTCTTTACCCAATTTTTCACAGAAATTGCTGTAAAATGCACCATTATAACCAATTTTTTTTTTTTAATTCTCAGAGGAACAAAATCCCTTTGTTTGTTTTGGGCTCAGTCACTCACAAATATTCGGCGCATACATTTAAACATTTACCAGCCTCCTGGTAACGTAGGTCCCTTGCTGTGACATTTAACATTTGCTTTCCCAGAGCAATAAAACCTCTGCCTTCCTGCAGGCTTCATTTATTAGCCCAGAGACCAAAGAGCTAGGTCATCCTGCCAATATCAATCCACCAATGACTGCAGCAGTGCGGGCATTTGCAGTTTTAGGATGGAAATGACCCTTGGTGTCAACAATAGTTTAACAACTAAGTAGCAACACTTGCACCCCAAAAGGAGAAGGTTAGCAACAGCCACAGAATGCAGCAATGCCAGGCAAGGAATAAAAGCAAACAAAGCAGCACATTTAAAAACATTACACTGTGCATTGTTGGAGCATTGGAGCGGCAGCTTTGAGATGCAGCACTTGCTGGGATGAGGAAAGAAGAGCCATCATAGATAGCAGAGAAAGAGGGGCACAGGCCTAAGATAGCGCCACTTTAGGGCCAGCTTTTGTGGGAGCCAATTCATCTAGCGCCCCCTTCCGGACAATAGATGAGGGATGGAATGTTCACATGGGGAACTGGCAGGTTTAACACTAGTACAAGTCAATCTCCCAAAACAGTGCAAAAGAGTTTTGGTCCCACACAGCATGTTCTTCAACTATCAGCTGTGAGGGGCATTTTTGCCTACGCCTTCCCTTTCCAGCAAGAGAAGGATGGATACAAAGGATCACTACAAAATTAGCCCACATTTTAGGACAGTAAGATCGTGTAAGCAGGACACACACGATCAAGCAAAAGGGGGAAGAAAGTGTGGATAATGCTTCACCAGGGGAGTATGTTGTGAGGCCCAGAAGGAGTTTTGGGGGGCTGGGAGTGGACTGGGAAACATCATTTGAGTGGGTAAGGGAGGGAGGGAGCAGGCTCCAGCAATGGAACAGGGTTTTAGAGGACCTTGAAAAGCCAGCAGGGAAGGGAGATGTGGAAGGCGCATGATGGGTAGGGCGTGAGATGCATCCTTAGGCAAGAGGCAGGAATAGGATATGCACCATAACTGGGGGAGCAGGAGTGACGTGCACCCAGGGCAGAGGAATGGCAATCGAGGAGAGAGGGGAGAAGAGAAAGCAATGAGGGCAGAGCAGTAGGGCAGAAGGCATCACAGGGAGGGGAAAGGTAGGGCTTCATCCTCTCCCAGGAACCGAGAAGATCACCAAAAATAGCCCTCTTTTAACCCACTTACTGCACCTCAAAGTCCGAACTCCACCCTCGTCCATGCTACCCAAAGCCCATCCAGTTACATTCTCTCCCCTCTCGGCCCTATTGCCTATGCACACCTTGAAGTGGCGGGCTTGATGGCACGTGGCTTGTTACCAAATCCCCAAGTTAAATAAAGACTTTAGTAGACAACTCTCAGGTGGGTGAGGGAGACTAGTTAGAGACCTGAAAGGGGGGACGAGACCAGAATGGGGTGTGGGAGAGATGAGTGGAACTTCACCCGAGCAGGATTTCAGTTCAGATATTTAGCATAAGGGTCAGTGATGGAGCTAGAGGTGCTTCACCGAGGTAGAGAGGAGAAAGGGGGAAGCAAAGCCAGAGAACCCCCAATCAAGTACAGTTTAGTCCTAATAAGTTAGAGGTGCACTTCAGCATTCAAACAATCTTGCATCCGCTTTATGTTCTGGACACATGCTATTATCAATTTAATCTAAGTGCATAAGGTGTTAACTATATTACAAGCAATATAGCACCAGAGCTTGTCGAGATACCCAATTAATAAAAATACACACAAACTCCTGCCGGTCACTACTGGGCAACCCTGCCTCGTACTTACTGGCTCAACAAACTCGAACATCTTCCTCTCCTGGACCTCCTGCACCTGGAAGACGTACTCCAGAGAGACTTCATAGAAGCGTTGCCGCACCTGGTCCACTTGGCTGTCGGCCTGAAAGAATAGCATGAGCAGGAAATAGTCAGCAGTAGCATTTCAGATCATTTGCCAGTATGGCAAGGGCCCACATACCCACAAGCTAAGAGGCCAGGGGCATTTTGGCTTACAATTTCAATGTCATTGGGGATCACTGGTATCAGCAGAGAGAAGATCAAATGGGAGAACATTGATGAAGAGAGTCATGAAGCAGCCATGAGGGAACATGCATCACTGTGTAAAACCTATGCATGAAGTGGGGTGGGATGCTCCAACAGACGGCAGAAGCTGGACTCGATCCTTAGTAGACCCCACGGTTTGATAGCCCCTTTTCCCAAAAGTAATCACCACCTCATGGCACAGAACCAATGACCATAAATACACACAATTTAAAAAGTAGTTTCCATCCCATATGGATTCATGCAGCAATTGTTTTCTTCGATGGATTGGGGGACAGGACCTTCTAATAGGTTTCTAGTGACAGCCCTAATTTATAAGGGACCGAATGATGGAAATGAGACAATGTTCATTGTTACTGATGGTCTGTAATGCCCCTTGGCCACATTCACATATAAAAACATTCACAACAGTGTCCATAATCTATAAGCTACACTCAGGAGCGATGCTTATTCCATTCATTGGGACCATCACCCAAGCGTTTAAAATAAGAGTAAGGCCATGATCAAGAATAGTCTTCTACTCCCAGTGCGTTTCCTTTCATAAGTTTAACGGGGACAAAACGTGTTAGGGCAGCAAGCTGCATGTCCCGCTATCCTGCACAACAAACACTTAGGGAGGAGTTTAGGGCCTGTTAGTGACTTGTTGGATGGATATTTCTGTGTTTTAGTGTTATTTCCTGCCCGTTTTTTTTCTCGGCGCCTCCTAGATTACACTGAGTTTTATGTCCGTAGTCCTTTGTTTCGGGCTTTTTTCCTTTCCACTACCACACTCCATTTCTTAAGCACTGCTCCTAGGGCAGCCACCACCCAGGCGGCCAGATGAAGTGCAGTGGCAAAGGGTGCCTCTCCCTTTGCCTGTTCGCCTTGTGCCCTAGCCCTGTCTCTAGTGCCACCACCGTTTTGGCAGAGCAAACACATTATACAGCTAGGGTGAATCTCTGCTTTAAGTCTCCCCTTTACACCTAGCACATAATGTGTCGGAATGTATGGACTGTTTGCATCTGCACCAGTAAGTCTCTTCAGATCCTCAGATCTATGCCTGAACACTCTAGCACACAGCTAGATTGAATCATTATGCTAACCACACATATGGAACAAGCGCTTACCTGTAACTCCTCTTCGCCAGCATTGGTATCTTTCATGGATTCACATGCTTATTGAATATTCCCCGTTGTCAGGCTGGAAATAGCTCTAAAGGTTAAAGGGGAAGTTTGCTCAGACATTGTATTGGCCCAATCAATCGGTCATGCATCTTTGAGCATATTTCGATTGATCCGAAAAATTATTCCTATGCGCCTTACCTTTGATTTTCTCATGTTTATACATGTGAAACTCGCGCATTGGAAGCTGCCATTTTGTGGTATCTTATCTATTGATCATCACCCTAAATTCAAGTGCTTTGCGGCAGTATATCATAAGGCCGTCGCTAAAGTGGATCTCATTAGAAACGTATGCCCCTTGTCACAACACCAGCGCACGTCTCATGTCTCACACCCACAAATAAATCAAGGCTGATCCTGCTTGGATTCATGGGGTGGCAGGGTCGAGCCCATACAGGCTGTAAAGCCAAATACAATCAGTGCTTCATCCTAGCACTCTGAATGCTACTAATCGTTAGACAACCCTGCCCGTAAAGCTAAGCAGGATCACCCGCGGTTGTTTGCAGATAGGACACATGTTAATATATACTACGTTATAGGCAACATTTTTAAATCATAGCATTTTTGATAAAAACCTCTGAGCAAAGTTCCCCTTTAAAACTGCTTGCCAGTTTTGTAGTCTATCAGTGTCACTTTGGGTCATAATACCCAAGCCAATAACATAGGTCCTCCTTGGCTCCACCCTTGGTGGCCATTATCAGATTGGGAAGTGCACGTAATGTGGCAGTAGGAACCAAAAAGATCCAGAGAGGGGTAGGTCAAAGGCCGCATGTGAATACATGAAAGATACCAAACTTAGAGAACAGGAATTACAGGTAAGTAACGTGTTCCTTCTCCAGCATTGGATCTTTCATGCATTCACATGCTTATTTAATACAATTATACATCAGTACACATACACAACCAATGGGAGGCAGTACAGCTCTACAGAAACAATTGAACTCACTTCTGGAACACTCACCTCATGCAAACAAGTTGTGGAGCACTGCCTGGCAGACACAGGTCTCCTCTCTGGAATCCCTATCAATGCAGTAGAACCTTGTGAAGGTATTGACGTGGCTACCCTGCAGATGCCAAGCAGGGGGACACAGAACAAGAAGGCCGTAGTAGAAGCCACTGTTGCTCTAGGTCATGGGTGCACAACATATGGCCCGCGGGTCAGTTGCGGCCTGCCATGCTGTTTTGTCCGGCCCGCAAGGCACAAAGACTTTCCTAATGGAGGGCAGCCCGCAAGCAGCATCGGCCGCCCTCCATTAGGAAAGTCTTTGTTGTCTTCCAGGCCGGACAAAACACTGGCCCTCATGGGCTCAGCGCACACGCACCACGTCGCTCCTACGAGCCACGTAGTGCGTGTGTGCTGCACCAATGGAGTGCCAGCACTACGGCTGGCGTGGTCCATAAGGCTTGATGCCGGAAGGCATTTCCGCCTTGGACCACGCCAGCCGTAGTACGATTCGTTACCTCGCCAGCGTTCCAGTTTACCTGCCTTCCAGCACGTCTCCGGTAAGTGGTCTGTTTGCGTTTGTGTGTCAGGTCTGTTTTGCTGTATGTTTGTGTTGTGTATGGTGGGGTGGGTGTCGGGTGTGTATGAATGTTTGGTTTTGAATGTTTGTTTTGTGTATGTTGAGATGCGTGGGTGGAGGGGGTGTCGGATGTGCATGAATGTTTGGTTTTGTATGTTTGTGTTGTGTATGTTGGGATGGGGTGGGGTGGGTGTCGGATGTGTATGAATGGTTGGTTTTGAATGTTTGTTTTGTTTATGTTGAGATGCGGGGGTGGGGGGTGTCGGATGTGCATGAATGTTTGGTTTTGAATGATTTGTGTATGTTGAGATGCGGGGGTGGGGGGTGTCGGATGTGCATGAATGTTTGGTTTTGAATGATTTTTTTGTGTATGTTGAGATGCGGGGCTGGGGGGGTGTCGGATGTGTATGAATGGTTGGTTTTGAATGTTTGTTTTGTGTATGTTGAGATGCGGGGGTGGGGAGGGGTCGGATGTGCATGAATGGTTGGTTTTGAATGTTTGTTTTGTGTATGTTGAGTTGCGGGGGTGGGGAGGGGTCGGATATGCATGAATGTTTGTTTTGGAGTGTAAGTGAGGTGTATGTTGAGATGCAGGGTCTGTATGTGTGCATGCTTGCTAGTTTGTATGCTGATTTGGGGGGTGGGGGTTCTGGTCTGTATGGGTGCATGCTTGAGAGTGTGTGTGCTGAGTTGGGGGTGGGGGGTTTGGGTCTGTAGAGGTGCATGCTTGAGAGTGTGCTGATTTGGGGGTGGGGGTTCAGAGGTGGGAGGTCCGGGTCTGTATGGGTGCTTGTTTGAGAGTGTGCTGATTTGGGGGTGGGGGTTCTGGTCTGTATGGGTGCATGCTTGAGAGTGTGCTGAGTTGGGGGTGGGGGGTTTGGGTCTGTATGGGTGCATGCTTGAGAGTGTGCTGATTTGGGGGGTGGGGGTTCAGAGGTGGGAGGTCCGGGTCTGTATGGGTGCTTGTTTGAGAGTGTGCTGATTTGGGGGTGGGGGTTCTGGTCTGTATGGGTGCATGCTTGAGAGTGTGTGCTCATTTTGGGGGGTGGGGGTTCTGGTCTGTATGGGTGCATGCTTGGAAGTGTGTGTGCTGAGTTGGGGGGCGAGGGGTTTGGGTCTGTATGGGTGTATGCTTGAGAGTGTGCTGATTTGGGGGCTGGGGGGTTATGGTCTGTATGGGTGCATGCTTGAGAGTTTGTGTGCTGATTTGGGGGGTGAGGGTTCGGGTCTGTATGGGTGCATGTTTGAGAGTGTGCTGATTTGGGGGGTGGGGTTTGGGTCTGTATGGGTGCATGTTTGAGAGTGTGCTGATTTGGGGGGTGGGGAGTTCGGGTCTGTATGGGTGCATGCTTGAGAGTGTGTGTGCTGAGTTGGGGGGTGGGGGGTGCGGGTCTGTATGGGTGCTTGTTTGAGAGTGTGCCGATTTGGGGGGTTGGGGGTTCGGAGTTGGGGGGGTGGGGGTTTGGGTCTGTATGTGTGCTTGTTTGAGTGTGCTGATTTGGGGTGTTGGGGGTTCGGAGTTGGGGGGTGGGGGATTCGGGGCATAGTGTTTGGTTGGGGGTGAGGGGGGCCATGAGGCATAGTGTTTGATTGGGGGTTAGGGGGGCCATGGGGCATAGTGTTTGGTTGGGGGTGAGGGGGGCCATGGGGCATAGTGTTTGGTTGGGGGTGAGGGGGGCCATGGGGCATAGTGTTTGGTTGGGGGTGAGGGGGCCATGGGGCATAGTGTTTGGTTGGGGGTGAGGGGGGCCATGGGGCATAGTGTTTGGTTGGGGGTGAGGGGGCCATGGGGCATAGTGTTTGGTTGGGGTTGAGGGAGCCATGGGGCATAGTGTTTGGTTGGGGGTGGGAACCATGGGGCATAGTGTTTGGTTGGGGTGAGGGATATGGGGCCTAGTGTTTGCTTGAGGGGTAGGGGCCACGGGGCATAGTGTTTGGTTGGGGGTGAGGGGGCCATGGGGCATAGTGTTTGGTTGGGGGCTGAGGGAGCCATGGGGCACAGTGTTTGGTTGGGGGCTGAGGCAGCCATGGGGCATAGTGTTTGGTTGGGGGTGGGAGCCATGGGGCATAGTGTTTGGTTGGGGGTGGGAGCCATGGGGCATAGTGTTGCACTCCAAGAGTCAATCCAATAATAAAGCAAAAACAGGCACAGTTAGGAGATGTACCTCCTTCGCTTTTTGAGGAAACCTGACTCAACAAAGGCCATACTCCTCTTGGGCAACCCAAACAGCAAACTATAGGAGTCCAAAATAACGGAATGTCCAATCAAGGGTCAATACAATATATATAATTTAACAGATGATATACAATAACTAAATAGAAATAAATTATAACAATGGAAAATGTGTAGTACAAAATGTAAGTTTGAAATGCAAATAAAAATCATTACCCCTCAAAAACATATTCTTTTTCCATGTGTTTAATACAAATTGGGGGTTGAAAAAGCCTCCTGCCACGCCCCGCCTACCGCCTCGCGCACATTTACTTTTCGGCCCACTATAGCCCTCATGTAAGGTACTTTCGTCCCTCTGTCAAAATCAGTTGTGCACCCCTGCTCTAGGTCTTCCTGGCAGGGGCCTTTTGGGCAGTTGATGTCAGTATGAGATGCACCCTTATAGCGATCTGGCAATGGAAGATTTTGCTAGGGCTTTGCTCTTGCCCACAGGTCCGAGCACCACAAAGAGCTGTGATGACTGGCGGAATTCCTTCTTGCGAGTTACATAAAATTGAAGGGCACGTGCGACATCGAGAGAGTGTAAGGCCTGTTCCACTGGAGTAAAAGGAGAGCCAATTACACGGGAAGCAGCAGCTGTTCATTCAGGTGAAAAGCTAAAGGGACCTTTGGCATGAACGAAGAGTTAGTTCAGAGAATGATCTTGGACCGGTAATAAAAGTCAGGTATGGCAGCAATTCACCTACTCGCCTGGCTGAAGTAATGGCGACTAGAAATGCTGTCTTTCAGGAGAGGAATTTGAGCGGAGCATGATGTATTCTCTCAAATGGAGAAGCCATTAGTTTTGAGAGGACCACATTTAGTTCCCAAGCTGAAGCATGTGCTCGTACAGGGGGAAATGCTCTGAACAATCCCTTGAGGAACTCTTTTATGAGTCTTTGTGACCACAGCGAAGGATGGTCTGCGGTGCATGAGTAGCAGGAAATGCTGCTGCATGTACTTTGATGGATGAGTGTGCTAGACCCGCCTTAGCTAGAGACAGGAGGTACGGCAAGATTTGAAAAGCTTGAATCCGGAGTGGGTTCTGCTGTTGGGATGCACACCAAATTGTAAAACGCTATTATTCATGCTTATAACATGACAGAGTAGAGGATGCTCTGGCAAGAATGTGTTTGCATTCCAGAAGCAATGGAATCGGTCAGAATTCTAGGGCTCCAGGAGCCAAGACATCAAATTGAGGGACGCTGGGTCGTGGTGCAGCACGGATCCGTTGTCTCTTGAGATTAGGTCAGGAAGCGGGGGCAGTCTGATGGATGGGGCTTCCGACAGGTGAAGCAGGTTGGAATAACAAATCTGGCAAGGCCATGCTGGTGCAACCAAGATTATTTTGCAGCAGTTCTGTTTGAGTCTATTTAGAACTCAAAGAATTAGTTGAATTGGCAGGAAAGCATAGAGGAACAGTCCCTCCCATGGGAATGAGAAGGTGTCCTCTAGACTACATGTCTGGGGATATCGATTGGCAAACTAGGTACACTTGGTCTTGGCAGCTGTGGCGAACAAGTCGATCTGTGGGCACCCCCAATGGGAAAAGAGGTAGAGAACTTGGTCTTGGTAAAGCCCCCATTCATGACAGGACCGGAGCTCTCTGCTGAGGGAGTCTGCAACAGTATTGTGAATCCCAGTAGGTGGAAGGGGATGTGATGAATCCTGTGGAGTCATCACTGATTCACCAGTGATGCTCCCCGACATGGCCAGGAGGTGGCAGCTGCTAGCTAATTCTCATGCTGAGGGTGGTGTAAGGGAGGTTCATGTGGGAAGGGGCGACTATCGGAAGGAAGTGATGACTCCACTAGAAGAGACATAGTAGTATTCTCCCCCCTTCTGAAACTCTAACCTCTAAAATATTGATTCCATATTGTCAGCGGGAAGCAGAACCAAAGGTGGAGACCTCAGAGTAGACTGTGCAGAAGGAGGCAGGTGCTTCCTACCGGAAAGGCGAGAGACCGGGAGAAGCACAACAGGCACTGCAAGAGGACTTCTGGGAACGCGATCGCATTGAAGAGCAGCAGTTCAACCAGTGCTTGAATGAGAAGCCAACGGGAGAACTGGAAAAGGGTCTGCAGAGTGGTAAATTATTTCCCCAAGCAAGCCATCCACCATGGGCTGGCAACGCGAGCAGACACTGGTGAGTCTGCCCGGGAGTATTGGGAGCCCCGGGGCATACAGACAGGCATCCAAACCATTGAATATTTGTTTTGAATATCAAACTAGCAATATTGAAAGACAGAATTTACACAAAGATGTCGATATGTGGAAAAATGGAGTAAACGTTGTTATGGGCAAATGACCCCTAATCAAGAAGTTGAAAGGCAAGATCTGTACAAGTCTTCACATATGAGATGTCAAGATGGGGAAGATTGGAACAAGCATTGCCACAAGCCAATGAGCACTAACAACAAAGTTAAACAAAACTTGAACAAGTCTCCATATATGAAATGTCAATATGGGGGATGTTGGAACAAGTAATACCTGGAGCCAATAAAGTTTAAACAGTGAAGGAGTACAACTGTTATATTTAAATAGAAAGAGAACTGAAAGATAAGAGGTTATAAGATGACCTGAGCCTTTTGGGGAAAGATACCCGTCAGGAGGGTATGCCAGGGGATCTACAAAGCCCGAAGGGGAATTCCAGGAAGGGTAGTAAATAATTTAATCAATATAGAGTATGTGAAAGGAAAAGACATTGTGAAAAGGTTCCTGGCAGGAGAGTATACCAGGAGATCATATTTAAGAAGTTGCTGTGTAGAAGAGACACATTTGCCATCCTTTCAAACACCATTGCTTGGAAACAACATTTTTTCATCATCCTTAAGGAAGTGTTACGTGAAAGAGACCTTCCTACTATTCTTGAAGAATCATTGTTTGAACATAACATTTTCAATATTCTACCTGAGACAGTTCAGAGGAAGGGAATCATCCACCGGATACAAGGATTTATTTGTTGTATTTACATACTTCATTTTTGCACAATTTCTGCTGGATCTAAAGGAGAGACATTTACCTTTTGTTTTTATTTTTAGTGTATGGGTCAGAGACGTTTTGGACACAACAAAAGTTTGCCTAATTTTGACGATGAGACACAGACTGATCTTTAGTTTTGATTTCCAAGGCAGGGAAACTCTCTTTAGAATATGGATAGAAAGGCCTTTATCCAAACTCTTATTTGAATAAAATGTCCAATGTTGAAATGATTACAACTTTGTGTCCGGCTCTCATTTCGGCCCATGAGGATAACATATGTTGTTCGCTAACCAGTTCCATAGAGCCTGTGCTTTCGCAGACAAGACTTGAGAACGGGTACCCCCTTGTTTCCAGATGTAGAACATGGTGGTGGTGTTGTCTGTGAAGATCACCTTGTTTTGAATTTGCAGCTTGAAGGACTTCACTGCCCAGAACACAGCCATTAACTCCGGGGTGTTGAGGTGTAGGGCTTTGTCTTCAGATTGCCATAGCCCCCTGGCATGGTACTGTCCCGTGTGGGATCTGCACACTTCTAGGGAGGCATCCGTGCTACTGCAGCCTGGTGTATTGGAAGGCGAGTGGGAGCACCCTCTATAAGATTGGAGCGATTTGAATCTCGTCGTCCCAGGACCCCGACACTTGCTGCCAGTGGGTGTTGATGAATTCCCGAAGAGGCCTCTGGTGGAGCCTGCAGTGCAGGACCAATGGAATGCATGAGGACATCATCCCTAGTAGAGACTTCGAGCGGACCGACGCTATGGTTAGGTTGGACAGTCGTTGGACTCTGTGTATAATGGAGTTGATCCTCTCGTACCAGGGAGTAGCAAAACATGCTATGGTGTTGAGGTGTGAGCCTAGGAACAGCGGGGTTTGAGCAGGCTGAATGGAGGATTTCCGAAAATTGATGGAGAATTTCAGAGATGTTAGATACTGTATGGTCTACTCAATGTGTCGTGTTGCTAGAGGGCAGGATGGAGAACACACTAGCCAATCCTCCAGATAAGGGTAGACACAGATGATTGCTCGCCGGAGTTGGGCCACTACTGGTGCTAGGCATTTTGTGAACACCCATGGTGCCCATTTTAGGCCGAACGGCAGTGCCTTGAATTGGTAGTACTTGCCTTGCACTATGAACGGGAGGAAGAGTCTGCGTTGTATATGGATGGGGATATGGAAATACGCATCCTCCAAGTCCAGAGAGAAGAGGAAGTCTTCTTGTTCCAGCTGGTCGAGAATGTGTTGCAGCGTGACCATGCCAAACATCTGGGACTTAAGGAACTTGTTGAGTTTCCTGAGGTCTGGTATGGTTCTACATCCTCCAGTTAGTTTTCTGATGAGGAAGTATTTGGAGAACATTCCAGAATCCCAGAGGTGCGATGGAACAAATTCTATAACCCCCGTTTTTAGGAGGGACTAAACCTCCAGCAGGAGGAACGATTGGTGTTGCTCCTTTTTTGGTACAGGAGGGATGGAAGGGCATTTTCTGATGAATTCCAGGATGTGACCATGACAAATGATGTTGCGCACTTGTCGTGGCGATGTTTTCCCACTGCATGAGCAAGTTGGATAACTTCCACCAAGCAGGGTATCGTAGCGGGGGTGGGGTACTGGGCATGGCTGTTTTGAGGAAAGAGCCATTGAGGAAACTGCATCGACGCTGGTTTCCTCTGTACGCCTGGGACCTTCCTTTGTAACATTCCTTAGAGCCCATTAGTGATGTTTGAGGGTGATCGGGGGACCTGTACTCTCTTGACATCTTCTTGATGTCCTTGAGAACCTTGAATCCCCAGATCAAAAGGGCTGATGCCATTGTTGTAAGGTGCCATGGGTGCAGCCGTATCTGTATCCGCCCACCTTTTTCCCAAAAATTCTGCAGGAGACCACAAGTGCTTTTGGGTGATACAAGGTTGGTTTCATTAGTTTCCCAAGGCTCCACGAGAAAGCTTTCAGATTCAAAGAGGTTAGCAGGTTCTTCTTGTGGTCTGGTACACCTCTTAGTACCTCTTGCGTGGTTGTGATGGATGGTGCAGGGTGCTGAGTGATGAATGGAGTAATCAGTATTTTTTCTGGCAAATCCAGTCTCATGGTTGGTTGAAATGGTTATCTGGGTGAATGTAGGTAAGGATGGTAGGTCATTGGTGAGTCCTGTTTCTTGATTGAATGTTAGGTCATAGAAATGTGGTTTAGCTGGAAGCTTCAAGAGGTATCTGGAGATAAAAGTTGTCAGCGGTTTCTTGAGGCAAGGTACTGGGAAGTGTGAGGAATCCTGCAGAATCCTCACGGAATCCCAGCCTAACATTTCCTCCCATGTGGCCAAGGGCAGCCGCTACCTGATCTTAATGCTGGGGGTGGTATTAGCCAGGTGGATCACATGGGAGGAGAAGCCTGTCACGGGAATGTGAGGACTCCATCAGGGGAAACGAGATATTTGTCATCTTCCGAGGGTGAGGTTTCCCTAATGCCTGCATATCTGATGGCTTGTCATTGTAAGGCTTCCTCTCCCAGACTTCCCCTAGACAAAGTGTGAAAAACCTTGTGTTAAACACGGAAACAAAATATGTAAAAGTCGAGGAGTTAATACTACTTCTGATTGTTATAATTCTATATTATGTTTGAATTGTGAAGTCAAGAAGCAACCATTAATTCCTTTGAAAACATTCCCTCTGTGTGCATCCCATAAATCATTAAAACAGAGTAAATTGAATGATCTTAAAACTAACAACATTAGGGACTTCAAGTCCCATAATGCTCTGGGTAATGAGACAAGGAAGAGGGGCTTAGAGTTGCAGAACTGTAATATGTGGTCTAGTAGTCATTACCTCTACCTAAGTGGGACCTTTGAACATTTAAATGCCCTTCAGGTACGGGCCATTGGAAGGAAGCAGCCCACGAGGCAGTACACGAAGAGCCTGCCCCTCTTCCTACCACGGTTCTACCAACCCCTCCAGTTCCACCTTGTCTAGACGCCTCAGCCCTATTGGGCACGCCACCTGCGCCCAGGGATCTTTCCTTGGATATATTGTCAACCTTGCAGACGCTGGGCTCAGAAGTCCAGCATAGTCTTCCTTCTCCTCCTCCTCAATGCGGACCTAAGGCGTTCCAGTCAAGAGGATGTAGTCCTTCCACGGTCACCTAAACCTGCACCTGAATTCCCTGTACCACCTGCGCCTCAGTTCTCGGTACCAGTTATCGCACTCACTGATACAGAGACAGAGTCAAACGATGATCGCCCTACAGGTCTCCAGACACTCATATCACAGATAAGTTTTGAGAACTTGGTCCCGGCCGATGGTGATCCAGCTGACTTGCCGCAGAGAGACTCGCCTCCAGATAAAATTTGCTCTTGACGCCCTCATGATGCGAGCAGCTAAACTGTTTGACCTCCTACATGAAGAACGGAAGGAAGGTTTCCTCTTTCAAAGGCATATAGCCTCCAGAAGGTCTGTAGTGTCCATTTGCATGTTGAAGGACATCTGGGAGGATGGTCTCCTTGTGAAGAAGAACCCTTTCTCAGTGCCTCTCAAAAAGGACCACCTGGAGAAAAAGTACTGGGTACCAGATTCAGCTCCTAAGTGCATGCGCATACAACCATGTCCAGACTCAGTTATCCCTCAATCTTGACGGGAACGGTCCGCCAACCGTTCCTCTCCCTGCATGGTACCCCTGATAAGGAGGGTAAACAGCTCACCACTTTTAGGAAGAGTTATTTCCACATCTGCAACTACCATCAAAGTGGCAAATTCACTGGCATTCCTCTCCCGCTATGATTGCAAGCTTTGGTACAAAATGGGCCCCATCCTGGAATTCCTCCCAGATTATAAACTGGACGAAGCTCTTGTACTATTGTGTGGAGAGGCCACTTCAGACCAGCACTATCACCATGGCCTTGGAAATCACAGATACTGGCTTTCGGAAGATGGGCAGCAGTGCTGTCCTGAGACACGAAGTTTGGTTAAAGACCACCAACGTCAGACCAGAAGTGCAAACTAAGGTAGTCAATAAGCCTTTTGATGGATGTGACCTAGCAGCTCGGACTGGACTGCCCCTTTTGGGGAGATCACTTATCTATCTCGTCCACAATATACACAGAGACACCATGCCTCAGAGGAAATTTAAAAGAACCATTGACCATGGCCAGACCATGGAGAAAATACACATTAACTCACTAGTAGAAAGACTAGAAGCAACCACATTTTTCGTACCCGCAGATGAACCAACAATCACAATGGTTGCAAAACTCCACCACATTCACAAGTCGGTTATTTCCTTGCTGGACAGCATTCCCCCTAAAAAACCTTTCAAAAACTCTCAAAAAAATGAAGCCAAACGGGGAACCACTTTAAGGAAAATTCGTAAACTGCAGAAAATCTGGAGGAAAACATATCTAGCCAATTTACCTAAAATCAAGTGGTACACCTTTACAGGACTGAAATACTCAAAGCAAGGAAAGCACACTACTCCAAAAGCATTGATTCGACACATCACATCAAAAGTGAAATGTACAAGATCATCAGAGAATTCAAGAACCTGAGAGCCTGTAACACAACCCCTACACCAACACAAGAGCTCTGAGACCAGATTGCTGCATTCCTCAACCAAAATATCTTGGACATCCAGGATCATCTTGACAATAAAAGGATGCTTCTACCCACAAATCAGGAGCACCAGGGGCTACTAGTCAATCTGTCTAGATACATTCCAACTAGAAAATGTATTGAACAAAGGTTTGGGTTTTGTGTCCACCACAAGTTACGATGGGTTCAAGATGAGAGCCGAAATTCATCAACTGTTTCGAAAAATCCACCTAAAACAGTTTTTTTCAAGATACATTTTAAGACGAAGAAAAGAACAATAATGGTTTAAAGAACCCTTCGGCCAGAACGCCTAGCCATACAGCAACTAAAGAATAATGATCAAATTGTAGTGAGAAAAGCAGACAAAGGCAGAGCGATAGTGTTATTACATCGAGATTTTTATATCTCTGAATGCACACGACAACTGGAAGACACGACTTTCTATGAAAAAATACAAGAAGATCCAACACCATGACTAAAATCAATTATAGAAGAAAAGACAAGGAAACCATTGGAAAGAGGTTGGATTTGCAAACAAGAACATGGATTTTTACTTTAAAAAAAACAGTTATACCAAAGTTCTATATTTTACCTAAAATTCATAAGTCATTATCCAACCCGCTGAGCCGTCCAATTGTGTCCGGTTTAGGATCCTTGCTAGAACCATTGTCTAAATTTAGGCGGCAATTCACAAATTGTAATTCGAAAATGGTCATTAACGTTATTTGGTGCCCCTGCCAGAAAATATATATCGGGATGACAGAAATAGGTCAAACAAAGGATTATAGAACATAAGAGCTGTATAAGAAATAGAACCATAACTGCCCCAATGGTATGCCATTTCTTGGCTATGAACCACACACCAGAGTGCCTTACGTGGAGCGTGCTAACAAAGAAGAACCAAATGGAAGATACAACATCTAATAAAAAGAAACTATTTAATAAAGAGCAAAGACTGATTTACCTTTGCAACTCTGTAGAGAAGGGGCTGAACAAGTCAATCGACTGGAAAATACTTTAGGATGGAGTTTATGTGAATTTCAACATCTCACAGACCAACGTGTACTCCGATGCGTAGGACTCTATAGGATAAATCCACCTATAGGTGTTTTATGGTTTTGGTTGTTGTTCCTTCCTTGCCTCCTTTTCGCTCACGGTACCATTGTGAATAGGGTTAAACAGGCTACCCCAAATAGAGATAAGGAGGTTGCCGTGTTGATAGGAAACCTGGTAAACAGCCTGAGGCGGCTGTATATTGGGTTTAGTGAGATCCCTATCATAGCAGTAAACGCAAAATCCTATAGGTTCTTCAATATAGGAGGAAATGAAAAATCCTGCTTGCAACTATTAAAATGACAAAGTTCAGAGTTAAATATACACTTCCAGTCCATGGAAACGTGTACTAGGAAGAATAAAAGTATCTCCATAAATACGTGTTTTACACGTGCAGAGGAAAGCCTAATTCAGAGGTTTTCATTGAGGAAAGAAATCTCCCACCCAACATGGCGGCACCCGCTACCCACAGTTTAGATTAGAAAGAACAGTCTAGTGTGTCGAAAAACAGCCGCCAGCTTTTCCTCAATGTTATATGCCACAGTTTACACGTTGTCATTGCGAGACACTGTGCAAACAAGAGACGTGACCGGGCAAGCAGAAATCGCTAGACGCTGGTTAGAGAGCAGCCCTTGGAACTTTGAATTGGAGGCAATGGGTAAGTACAGGCGGGAACACCATATCTAACCTAGAAGCAGATGTATTTAGAAAAGCGGTCACAGAATCGTGCAGTGCTCGTTTTCAAAAGAAGTTCATTACAACATACGTAAGAACCAAAAGTCGCAATGTCATCATTATGTCTTACAGCATGAGTGCTCGTGAATACAATCATGCTTACGCATCCGAACCAAATACAATATGTAACTCTCTCCTCACTGTTTCTACAGAGAGTCAGAGAAGAGGTGGACGCGCAGAGAGAAAGCGCAAAGAAAGAAAGCTGACTGAGTACGTAAAAGCCGACCCGCCAATAACAGGACCCCGTTTTACTTTGAGACCCTCACATTAAATGGTAAGAGCTCCTCCATGGCTAGCAAAACTTTAATGAGTTTTGAAGCCCATACCTGTAGATTATAGGAACAATGTACATCTGGGGGGACCACCATGAACAGTGTCGGTGTGTGATATATAATAAGAACAACGATCCGAGTACAAAATTGCTTTTCACAAGACGGGTTACATAAGACCTACTCCCATGTCAAGGCTTCAAGCCCATTTTGGAAAATAGATGCCCGTTTATATATAACGATACAAATCAGGTGAAAAGATTTGTTTTAGAGCTGGTGGAACAGCACAGTTATCCACTGAGAAAGTGTGTTTTCTTTCTTTTTTAACCTCTAGGGAACAAGACTTCTAACATAAGAAGCTACTCTAATTACCCCTGTTACTAATAAAAGACTGCAGTGAGGTAAGCCTCTCCTTGTGAATTTATTTCTCTATGTGGGATGACTGCTCCAGCATTTTCCTTGAGTAGTACAACTGATTTTTCATGTTGTTTCTCCCCCCTTAGGCTACTGTTTTAACATTAACAGGAAGCAACCTTATGAGAACTGCCACAACAGTTGCATCAAGTTGCACAGAATAGACACTGAACAATATTGGTTATTGACACATTAACCGAAAGTTGCAAGAGTTCCCCTGAAGAATTTCCCTACAAAAAGTCCTACAGACAATGGAAATGAAACATGTTGGGACAATGATACTGTGGGAATGTTGTCACAGTGTAAACTGAGCACTGAAAGCTGGACACTACTTCGTGTTACTAAATAATCCTATTAATAATACAAGAGATTCCACACTAGACATTAGTATTCCATATTTATCACGTAATGCTAGTAATGTAAATGGTGTCGTCCGATTTGTTTAGTGGTATTTTGAATGATTCATTGTTTGTTGTTTTTTATTTGTTCCTTTGACGGATAAAGTTTGTTTTTTGTATTTATTGTAATTCCACTTTTATATATTGTTTTTGATTAATATCACTTTATTTTCCTTCACAAAAATCGTTGGTTTTTGCAATATGTGTGTAGGTGTATAATTGTATATTTCATACTTGAATTGTGACCTACTCCAGAATTACTTTTTTTCTTTTCCTGCTTTCCCTTTTGGGAAAATATTACATACTATTGTCATAGAAATGTATTTTAGAGTTTTAGAGAATTTGTTGTAATAAAATAAATATATATATTTTTAAAAAAAATAGGTTTTGTTGTAATTTGTATGCTGACCAGGGTTGGTAGTTCTCTAGGTACCTACTATGAGGTTCTCATAATTCTAAGGGCAGGAGTTGAGAGGCGATAGGACCCTTTTGTAGCTTATAGTTGTTGCAAGGGGCACGGTCCTATCCAAAACAGTCCTTTAAAAGTTTAATGATGCTTCTACCCACACGCCACCAATCAGATCCCACAAACACCTCCCAATACCTCTTCTCTATTGTTTTTCCACCTTCTCTATGCAGAGGACATACAAGCTACCATTGACTCAGGCAACCCATCAGTATCTCCCGAGGATCGATGTCAACTGTGAAAAATCGCAGGTATTCGGCACAAGGGTAAGACTCCCTCTTTGAGGCTAAAAAGGTGAGCTTGCTCCGCAAGACCCTCGCTAGGGGTGGAGGCAAGTGGGACCTCAGCAGGAGAGACTCCCCTTTTGGGGACAAGGACTCACTCCCGTTCCTGCAGAGGAGCTCCCTAAACCACCTACTATAGCGGCATACATGGGATTGCCCATTATAACAAATAATGTGGCATTTTTTCATTTGGCTGAAGGCCATGTGGAAAAGAAAAAGAAGATGCCTCTTTAACAAGAGACATATATTTACAAAGACGAGTCCATGAAGAAGGGGAGGAGAGCCTTGTACGCAGGGGAAGCCCACTGACATCACGCCTTGTGGAGGTGGTGCAAAGGGCAGAGAACGCCATTACAAAACGCTGGAGACCTGGTGTGTGCAAATGCAAGGAAAGCATTGTGAGGAGGAAAGAACGGCTAAGGTATCTAGTGAAGACGTGACCAGAAGTGCAGCGTGGTGATAGGGCGCCCGAACAAAGACGCTGAGATCACCATTGCAGGAAGCATAAATAACTTCCGATCAACCGTGCCAGTATATAGCAGGGACCCAATGACGAACCAATAACGAGAAGCCGATGACCGAGAAAGCATACCTGAGCCCCGCCACCTTCCTCAGTATACAGAGAGGTACCCAGGGAAACGGGAGAAGCTGGGGCACCATTATCGATCTGAAGAAACTCGTCCCAGTTCTAAGGACAAGAAAGTAAAGCTAAAACTGTGTAATGGGAATTGTAAAAAGCAAAGAGAACAAGTAACGAATAACCAGTTCGGGAAGAGGGTTATTGTAAGAAGAGAGAATCTCATCCCTGTCCCGAGGATGAGATATTAAAAGGGAAAACAGTTAACAAGACAAGGTTAAATAATATACTAAAGTGATTTACCCAATCAAGTTGCGAAACAAGCAGAGACTGGAAACTAATCCCCTGGGAGTTAGGGAAGATACCCTATGTACAGGATAAAAGAGGAGAGAGTCCAAGACAGAGAATTCAATACAAGGAAAGCTTAAAAAAGGGTTATGATAAACCCAACTCAGGAAAGCCTGAAATTAAAGACTGAAAAGAGTCTACAAGGGATGACAAGAGTGTGAGGAAAACATTCTAAATATAGGACCACAGAAAGCATGAAAACGTAGAGTGTCTTTAAAGAAACTACTAGAACTGATCTAAGAGATTATCCAAGTAGACTATGGTAAGAAATATCTATACCACAGAGAAAACTTGTAAATAAAGAGACTATCTGAAGAGAAGGCGAATATAAGACACTCTCCAGGCCTATTTAATTTAGTTCGATATAGTGCTAGGGTCAGATAGCGTTAGCTTGGACGCAGGACACATTTACTTTGGACTTACTGACAAATAAGCACCTTTAGTTCCTTTAGATAGGTAGGGTATTCCCTCTAGCAATAGGGAAAGTTAGGCCTTTCATTTAACATTTTATTAAAGATGTTACAGACTCCTCTCTGCCTCCTAATCTTTACAAATCAATCAAGGAATCTCCAGACCTAGTGCCCATCTTCCTTTCCTTCCTCAATGACGCCATCAGCACCGGAAAAGACCCAGCTCAGTTGAAATCTGAATACATCAGACATTTGCTCAAAAACCCAGAGAAGACCCACATGACCCAGCCAGATATCGCCCCATCTCAAACCCGCTTTTCATCTGGAAACGTTTGGGAAAAGTCATATATCGTCAATTCCGAGACCTTATAGAAACAAACCAACTCCTGAAGGAGGCTCAGCACAGGTTTATACCTTCTAGGAGTACATTATTGGCTCTGTGCTCCATCTGGGATACACTTAAAAAACAATGTAGATGAAAACTCAGTGCACTCATCCAGCTAAACATTCCAGCCTCTTGACACCATCAGTCACAAGATACTCCTAAAAAGACTAAGATATTGGTATTAAAGAATCAGCTTTACACTGGATCACCTCCTTCCTCACAATTCCCGACCTCGCCCATCGCCTTCCCCTATTGGCTCCCAGGCCTATTTTTGCAACCAATTGTGAGCCGGCAGGCTCGAGCCAGCCCACATGAAGGCACCCAGACCAAGGCACAATACCTGTCGTGAGCCTGTCTGGGGCCGTATGGGCTCTGGGCTTTCAGCGCTGCCGCCACTTTGGTAAGTCTTGCCCGCTACAGTCTGTTTACATCACGCACATATCGTGCTCATACCTGTTCACTACACTGCCTTGTCTGCTCGCGGCCCGCCTAAACCTACCTATCCACGGCCTAACGTGTCGCATTGCCGCCTCCTTCTAAATTGTTTACCTCCCAATGCACACGTTTGGATAACTAAGGCCCGTAACCCGATGCCTCGCACATCTCCCCTGCACACGCAGCATCCACAAGACTCTCAAATGCCATTGTCATCTGACCCCCTGACCGTACGTGTGCCGATTGACTCATGTCTTTGCAGCAGTGAATGCTTTAATGCTGTCCCTGCTGTATTTACAGTCTATGATCATTTCTATATTTAATCATTGTGTTGATCTGTACACCCACATCTGTATCTAGACATCAGCGCACATCCCATATCATAACCATGCACCCACGCCAACTAACTGCCAATCTGTCCTCTTGGTGTCACTCAGCCAACGCTGACTAAGCTCTGTATCCTAACTGTGTGCACCCCAGTCAATGTTGAAATCCGCACCCTTACATATGTTGAACTTGACTACTGTGTGACTATTTTGATCTTGCCCATTGTGTGCTTATTCTAAACCTGCCTATTGCGAGCACCCAGGTGCCTTTCATGCATTGCATTACTGCTGCTGTACTAACTGCGATTAGGCCATGTGCCCCCCATGCATTGCATGGCTGCTGCTGTATTAACTGTGATTAGGCCAGGGGCCTCCCCCATACATTGCCTATTGCTGCTGTATTAACTGTGATTAGGCCAGGTGCCTTACATACATTGCCCTACTGCTGCTGCTCAATTTGTGATCAGGCCTCTATGCACATCGCCTTTTCCTTACTGCTTAACTGTGTTTGGGTCAGATGCCTCCCTTGCATTGCCTTACTCTTGCTGCTCAACTGTGATTGAACCCACGTGCCTCATACGCACTGCCCCATCACTGCAGCCAGACTGCAACTAGGTGCCTCTACATGCAGCACATATTTCTGCTAGTCAAATTGCGCAAGATGCTAAGTCTAACTACTCCGCTCTGTATAATGGCTGTCACTCTACACTCTGCTACCAGAAATCTAGTATGCCTTACCGAGCTCTCACTAGCACCTCTCCTAGCTCATAGCCTACCTACCCTGACCTAAACAGCTATGAAAAACGTCACCACCGTCCAATCTAAACACCACAGTGTCCTAGGGACAGTAACCTTTGCCTCTCTACCACGTGCCACGGCTGATAGAAACTATAGTCTCCATGGCAGACTTACTAAATTACATGAACCACTGAGAAGATCTCTACCACCTACCAATCTAAAAACAAACTACCAGCACACTATGAAACCAAGACAGACTAATCTTCCTCTGCCACACTCTATATCTAATACAAGCACCCTCCAACCTAATAGCCGCAAGTCCTAGCCAACTGCTACCAACATAGCTAAGCCTACCCAAGCCAAAGCTGTAACTGAAACCCCTTCCCTTAAGGAGCACTTCTCAATGCGAGATCGCTCGTCACCCACGCCATCGACATAGCTGACCTAATTACAGAAGGTAATCTGGATTTCCTTGCGGTCACCGAGACATGGCTACATAATGCGGCAGGACCCTCACTTATGTTAGCCATCCCAGACGGCTATACAATATCTAAACAAGACCGAGATGGTGCACAAGGAGGCGGCATCATCATTATCTCTAAAATGTGCCTCTCCCTTAGACTAGCCCCCACCCAATTGTCACAATCTTGCGAATCTCTATCTGCTAAACTCCAGATAAACAATTCACAATCACGCATCGTCCATCTAATATACAGACCTCCTGGTCCCCTTGGCACCTTCGAGGAGGATCTGCATAATATACTCACTAACAACCTCAAACTATCCTCTAAACTACTCCTACTAGGGGACTTTAACTTAGGCTTTAATGATCCCATGGACAAAAACACTATGGATATTGCTAATACAATCAAGGCACTAGGCTTGTCTCAAAATGTTAACAAACCCACCCATTTGAAGGGGAGAACACTGGATTGGATAGCGGACTATAACTGTTCTGCTGCTATCTCATCCATCCGGCCTTTACCCTGGACTGACTACTCACTGGTTTCCTTTAATTTATCTACCACCAGACCCACTCCTACGGCCCCTCTACTAGCGCCGCCATGCTTAACCAGAAACAAAAAGAGCATTACAGTAGACAAAGTTATCCCCCCTATCCTACCCACTTTAAATGCACTGCCAGAAAATCTAGACCCCAGTTACCTAGTCCATGAATTCAACAACATCATGCTCACTACTATGGACAAAATCTCCCCTCTTAAACTCAGATCAGGTAATCCCAAAGCCCATTTAAACAAATGGTTCACGCCACAACTTGGCGACCTACGCCTCCTGAAAAGAAAAAGTGAAACCAATTGCATATTTTGCCCCTACAATGACAACAAAGCCAAATTAACCTCCCTCTCCTCACATTATAAGAATGAAGTCTGCTTGGCAAAACATAATTCTTATGACGAACGCATTGCCAAATCTAATTCTAGCATGAAGGAACTCTTTTCCATATTAAAAGAACTAGAGTCACCAATAGCCACACCTGATATTTGCACTAAGGATAAGTCTTGGTGTGCAGACATCCAACAGGAACTAACAAATAAAATTAACATGCTCCAAAATAAAATACAGCAAAAAAAAGAAACGCTGAATCTACAGCACCTGCCCAATCTCCCGCCGCCCAGTGACCCACCCACGACATACAACAATAAATTTCACTTTACTAAAATGTCTACCTTGGAAGTTGAAAAAATTATCCTTTCGCTCAAACCCTCCAATTGCAAAGGGGATATCTGCCCAGCACAACTAATAAAAGACGCTGCCAGAGATTTATCTCCG
Source organism: Ambystoma mexicanum (assembly GCF_040938575.1). Taxonomy (NCBI): domain Eukaryota; kingdom Metazoa; phylum Chordata; class Amphibia; order Caudata; family Ambystomatidae; genus Ambystoma; species Ambystoma mexicanum. Next base: position 1,108,215,368 of record NC_090925.1, read on the forward strand.
TTCATCTCCAAATTGATTAATGCCCGCTTTGCCTCAGGTACCATCCCTGCAAACCTAAAACATTCTTGGGTGCTCCCACTCCTCAAGAAACAGACATTAGATCCTCTCATCCCCACCAACTACCGTCCCATTACCACGGTACCATTCCTACTTAAAATACTGGACAAAGCTGCTTATAGCCAGATTCAAAAACACCTAGAACTGCATAAACTCTTAGGAAAGAGACAATCTGACTTCTGTCCACTACACGGGACGGAAACTGCTTTCATTGATCTGAAAACTCAAATTGACGAGCTGAGAGACAAAGGGAAGACAACACTTCTGCTCCTACTTGATCTATCAGCTGCATTCGATCTAGTGGACCACAAGGTCCTCTGTAGACACCTGGACTCTGCCGCACACTTCTCCTCTGAGGCTATCAGATGGATCGAGTCCTTCCTGAGCAAGAGAACCATGAGAGTATTCTCTCCATCGGCAGCCGCAGACCCTACCCCCATTTTGTGTGGTGTTCCTCAAGGCTCATGCGTCTCGCCAACTCTATACAACATCTTCACCAAACCCCTGTTTGATGTGATGATCTGGACCGTCTGGGTAACACCTACATTAACTATGCAGATGATACGCAGATTCCCCCCCCCCCCCCCGCTTTCTGGGGATCATAGTAAGGACACAGAGTTGGTGAACTGGGTATATCTTATCATCCAGGCATGGATGGCCACTATAGGCCTATGCCTGAACGATAAGACTGAGCTGATGATCATGGGCACACATGCCAACATCAAAAAACTAGGACAGGAATTTTTCTCATTCAATATTGACGGGAATATCATCAAAGTCTCCAGAGAAGTTAAAACCCTTGGTTTCTACCTTGATTCTACCATGTCTTTCGACAAACAGGTAAAAACCCTTGCGTCCACTACTGCCTACACTTGCAAGTTGATTAGAGCTGGCAAGCCATTCTTCTCTAACAACAGCTGCATGATCCTGGCCAGAGCCTTAATACTATCCAGACTCGACTACTGTAACGCTCTATACAGTGGCGCATACAAAGGCACTATCCGGAGGCTACGAACATTACAAAATAATGCCCTGAGAGCAGCACTCGGCATAAAAAAAACTCATATCTCTTCCATCAGACACCAACATAAATGGCTTTCTACCAACAACAAAATACAGTTAAAAATGATATCACTTACCCACAAAGCTTTAAACAACACAGCCCTTAATTACTTCATAGATAAACTTCATAGAAGAATCTCGCTCAGACCAACTAGAGCTGGTAATGCCAATTGCCTGGAAGTACCCAGATATAGGCTTACCACAATTGGTGGTAATAGTTTCCCAGTGAAGGCCGCTAAACATTGGAACTTACTTTCACAAAATCTGAGAGTAGACCAACCCTACCTTCACTTTAGAAAAACGCCATCAAACATTTCATCTCTACTGACCCCTAGCCTCCCATTCCCTAGGTTGCTTCTGCATTTGGCTCAGTATACTCTTACTCGCCTAATATTCCCATTTGAACTCTGTGCCACTATTTGTAAAACTATGTGTAATTTATTCTATTTTTGTGATCCAGTGCATTCTATTGCAAGATGTATATGTATATTCTTGTAACTCTGTAAGCCTTGCATTTTCTTGCTGCTGCGCCCTGTTACCTATGGGTCTGGTGCGCATTGAATAAACAAAAACTTACTTGCCAAGGATCCACACTTGCACCTCTACTCTTCAACATCTATAGCACACCCCTAAAATACATCCTCAATAAATCTGGTATCTCCTGGTACAGCTAAGCAGATGACAAAAGAATAATCTACACATTTGTGAACCACCAAATGCCCCAGACAATAACTTGCACAGATGGACACATGGATGACAGCTTACAGACAAAAACAACGCTAGCAAAACAGTGCTTATGCTCTGTAATTCTACAGGTTCTAACTCCACCACCAGAGGTGCTACTAGATGGGGGCTGAGGGGGCTATAGCCCCAGTTCTTTTCGTTGTAGCCCCGGATAGGACACACATACTCTCCCCTTTTCCTTTCTGCTGGCCCTCTGTTCTTCTCTCTTGTGGGGATCCACAGGGCCCGGCTCTGTCTCCCATTCTTTTCAATGTATACATGCAACCATTAGTGGGCCTCATCCACTCCCACGGCTTCCGATGCTATGCATATGCAGGTGAGACACAGATTATTGAGCAACTGAATTGGTTGCATACTGATAGGCCATCTCGGTTCAGTAGTTGTCTGGACGCCGTGAGTTGTTGGATGGCCTTGAACTGGTTCCGATTGAATGGGGATAAGACAGAGGTCCTTTGTGGCTGGCCCCCAGTCTGCCACTGCCCTGTGGACTCCCTTCTTTCTGGCCTTCTACACTTGGACCTTTTCCTACACCTGTGTCTGTTGTCAGGGAAGCTGACCTCCTCCCTCTCTATGGCAGTTCAGATTGGGGCCGCCTGTCAGGCAGGTTATTTTCAGTTGAATATATTTCGGAAGGCTCGGAATTTTCTTCATAAGCATTTTCATGCCCCGATGGTTACCTCACTAGTTTTTAGTCGCCCTGATTACTGTAATTAATTGTATCTGGCGCAGCCCATGTATTTAATACAGCATCTTCAGCTATTTCAAAATTTGGCAGCTCGAGTCACCACTGCATCCCCTTACAGCACCAATATTACGCCCATTATGCAGACTATTCTTTGGCTCCCTGTGAGGAAATGAATTGAGTTTAAGTCTCTCTGTGTGGTTCCTTGCGCTGTATATGGTCAGGGAGCGGAATTTCTTTGAGCCAAATTCCAGGTTTATGTCCCTGCCTGGGCACTTCGCTCGCAGGATGGCTTTCTCCTTGTTGTTCCACGTTATAAACTTGTTAGAACTGGCAGTGGGCTCTCTCAGTAGCGGTCGACAAGTTCTGGAACTCTTTGCCACGTGATGTCAGAATTTTAGACAGGTGTGTATTAAAAACTCTTTTATTCTAATGTTCTCCTGTTTCACTTGTTTAATCAGATAACCAGCACCAAGATTCCTTTGGCGAACGCACGCTTTAGAAATTTGATAACATAACATAGAAGCTCAGGAGGTAAAACTGAAGGCATGCCCATAAACGCTCACACCAGAAAAAATACAATCCGCTAGGGAAAAAGGCCCAATATACTCTTGCAAGCGTAACAAGTATTTATTTCTGCATAGATAGGTGTATCAGCAAAGTACTCTGCTGCTATGGAATGTTCTTCCAAAAAGTGTACAAGCAGAATCTTATAAGGGGAGACAGCTTCATAGGTCATGTCATTGTATACAGTGAAAACCTGGGTGGCTGGTTGCTGAGACCCAATACATGGTCGGCCTGCTCCATGGGGATACCAGGTCATTGGTCCCAGCCCAGTCCGTCCGTCCGTCCGTCCGTCCGTCCGTCATCACATGGGATTTGCTCGGTCATCGTCTCCAAGGAACCAAGGCCGGAGAAGCAATTAGCTACATTTGTGAAAAATGCTACTCTGTCATTAAACAGTGCACCTGGCAGGCTCGAGGAATGGCACAGGGGGAATCTCGAGGTCACACCGACCCACGCATACTTTACTCATTCTCCATCGTGTCATCAGCTCCCAAGGGTTCCACCCTCGCTTTTGAACTACAATTTATCCCTCCATGTACCTAAAACTATAAACCATGTCATTATAACATAAAAGGTGGGACGACCATACTCTCAGATCTTTATTTTTGATTGGTTTATGGTCAGTGCTCTGGGGTCATCTAGTATGTTGGAATTCAGAGGTCTCGGGACTAGGGCAGTTGTAAGGGCTATAACTCATAGTTAGCTGGGTGGGAGTCAGAGGCCTGCTTCGGCCTGTTTGTGATAAAAAACGTACACCAAGGCGCCCAGTACTGTCTTGTGGCCTTGCAGGGCACATTCATTTTTAGAACAAACATATTAGCAACAACCTTAAAACAAAGAAGGGTTTCTGTGGCAGTCGGCAGGGTGGGCCTCTCTCCTCAGCGCTTGGGCCTATCCAGATTTTGCCTTCAGGCTTGCGGCCTATTATCTACAAAAATGGCGTTAGCTTGTTTACGTGCACTATGTCTAAATGTCTAAATCACGTACAATATTATGACCATGTGGGGATTTTTAGGATTTAGGATATAATCCCCCGGGTTCCGCTCGTGACCCACCCTCTTTTCCTGGACAGTTACCCCTGCTATCATTTTGCGCTCCTCCTTCCTCAGAATCTTCTGTATCATCGTACATTTTCCAGAGTTCTAATATTTCTCTCCTCTTTTGCAACTGTATCCCCTTATATTAGGCTGTCAAAAATACGGACATGTGCTCCACAATACCCTTACTATGGGTGCCCTGTTCTGGCCATGAGTGGGGCATCACCCCTGCTCTTGTTTCCACCACTGATTGCATGTGATACTTCTCGATTCTGTCACGATATATATTGGCAGGGCCTTATACATATACTCTATGGGTGTTTCTCCTCCCATTATAATGGTCCTTACGCCTTACTGCCTTTACGTCTTTGCTAGCGAGCCGCACACTCTGCCCGTCAAAAATGTAATTCCTTCATCCCCTCCTTACCGTCCAAAAAAAAAAAAAAAACCTGCCCTTTTCATCGCAAACACCCACTCTCACACCCTTTCTACCCTCACGCACCCCTACTCACTCTACCCCCACCCCACTCACCATCTCTACCCAAACCCACCCACCTTCACTCTCTCAAACACCAACCCCAAACCCCCTGCATTCTCTCTAACCCTTTCAACCCACCCCACCCCCACTCTCACTCTCTCTACATACCCACCATCTATATTTACCCCCAGCCACCCACCAAACCTACACTCTCTCTATCCCACCCATGTCTTTACCCCACCCACCCTACCCCACCCCACTCTCTCTACTCACAACCTACCCGGCCTACCATCACTCTTTACTCCCGACCCACTCTTACCTACCCCCACTCTGTCCAACCCCACCCACCCCAACCCCTCTCTCTCTAACCCCACTCACCCACCAGTCCCCCCCTTTCTCTATCCCACCAACCATACCCACCTCTACTGAACCCTCCGCCAGCCTTCCTTTACCTCTACCCATGCACCATACCCTAACCCATCTATTTACCCATCCACTGTACCCTCGTCTCACCCTCCCTGTGACACTATTGCTTTATTACCCTCTCACTCTCACCCTTTCTCACTCATATTTCTTCTTGCTCATCATCAATGGCACCCTCCACCAATGGCTTCCTCCCTTCCTCTGTTCCCCATCTCATTATCTTGCATATCTGCACCCCTTATTGCATTCTCCTTTCAAACTTTGCACGCTCCTCCTTACAACCTGGTGCCCATAAATGCAAAATGCAAAGGACAGCAGTATACGCCAAAAATATAGGATTTGCCAATGCTTGTTTCTAGTGTTTCAGTCAGACACATGGCTCCATCTATCTGCACAACAAAATAACAAAATTAAAGAAACACTGGCAAAGCCAACAGTTTTGGCTTTTGTGTATGCATGGGATAGGCATTTGCCAGGTACTGCAATAATGATACCACCTGGCATTAAAATGGAACATGGTGCGAGTACTTGGGCATTTGCCGGCACAGACATCATATGCCCATCTAATCATTGGCAAAGTCTATCAAAACCGTTGGCTTTGACAATTATGCTTTTTAACAGGATGTCTGTGCAATTGAACGGATGCGAAGATTATAAATCAAAAAGCAAAATACACAATTGTTTAAGCTTTTTTTGTATAAGACCATGAGTTCATTTACAGTTCAAATTAAGCCATTCATTCTCTGGAAGACTGATTAGAAAGAACATTGGCAGGCCATCCACAGCCCAAAGTTTGTTTCCTTGTGAAAGAGATCACTCAAAGAAATCCCAGGAGGGGGTATTTGGTGCGAAGAGAAGCAAGTAGGGTGTGGGAATAGTGTCCCATCACAGAGTTGGTTGTTATGACAATGCTGGCGCCGGAGTCCTAGAGCGATTTCAGCTACCTTCTGCAGTGCACACAAGATCATGCTGCTACGTTACCTTAGGCAGTGGTCTAGTCTTTATGAAAGATGGCCGCCACCTGTAGCGAAGGAGCAAATGGGCCTATTTCATCTCACAATACAACTTCCGGATTACCTATATACCAGGGTCACATAACACTGTGGTTGATGCTCTATCGTGCAAGGAGGGAAACCCGCAAAAAGAAAACGAGGAAGCAGAGAAGATTCTGAGGGATAAGACTTTTGTATTCGCTGTTTTGTCATTTCTGGACCAAGTCAGAAAGGATACGGAACTCACTCCTGTGCCAAACTTTCTCAGAGAAGACCCCCTACTTGTCCGGAAGACAGACTATGCTACTACAAGAAAAGACTGTTCGTCCCTACCCCTTCTCTTCAACTACAGGTTTTTGCTTGGGGTCACAACAGCCTCTCGTCCGGTCATAAAGGTATCGCTGCTACACAAGAACTGATTTCTTGGGGTTTTTGGTGGCCTACTTTGCTGAGAGACATAAAGGAGTATGTGCTAACCTGTCGTGTGCGTGCAGCTAGTAAACATTCCTCGACTAAACCGATTGGAAGGGTGGAGCAAGCACCGGTTCTTCATGCCCCCTGGACTCACATCTCCACAGACTTCATGGTGGAATTACCAGTCTCCAACAGGAACACCACAATCATGGTAACTGTTGATTCGTTCACCTAAATGGCACACTTCACCCCGCTCCCAGGCTTGCCTATGGCTCCTCAGATGGCCTTCCTGTAACCATAACCACCGACGGAGGCTCAAAATACACGACTAAATTCTGGAAGGTTCTTTGTGCATCTTTGGCTATATACCGGGTTCTGTCTTCAGGGTATCATCCGGAAACAAACGGTCAGACAGAGAGATTGAAACACACTTCGAGCAGTACCTCCGGTGCTTCACCACTACCACTCAACACTCTTGGTCCGAACTCCTTCCACTTGCAGAATACTCCTACAACAACACTATGCACACTGCTACCTTAATGAGCCAGTTTTTCTCTAATTCTGGTTACCATCCCAGGTCTTTCCCTTTGGACACCGGTCCTCCAACCAGCGTCCCGGCTCTGAACCACTATTTACAGCTCATCAAGGAAAACCATTAGATTGCGAATACCCATCTACTGCAGTCGAAGGAAAGGAACAAGAAGTACGCCGACAAACTCAGAAGCCAGAACCCTACATGGAACACAGGGGATAAGATCTGGTTGTCTACCCGTTTCCTTTCTCGTTGGATCCACCCCTCCAAGTTGTCTCTGAGTTATGTAGGGCCATTTGCCATCACCAAGAAGATAAACCCTGTGACATTCCACCTTCAACTACCCATCTCATGGAAGACAATACACCCAGCGTTTCATTCCTCTCTTCTGAAAGAATATATGGGGGATCCACATCAACGAACAAGACGGAAGGCGGCTCCTCAACCTCCAAACGACTCCTTGGAATATGAAGTCCATAAGATCTGCGGGTCCAGATACTTAGGGGGTCATTACAATACCGATTCATTGGAAGGCATATTCTGTTCAGGAATGCACATGGGAGCCTGTTTCTCATCTCCGGGTCCCTCGTCTGGTCCATCAATTTCACAGACGATTCCATCAGAACCCCAGACCAGTTAGGGCGACAAGGAGGCATACTGTCACAGCACAGAGTTGGTCGTTATGGCAACGCAGGCGCCGGAGACCTAGAGCGCTTTCAGCTGCCTTCTGCAGGGCACACAGGATCATGCCACTACTTTACCTTAGGCAGCGGTTTAGTCTTTATGAAAGATGGCCGCCGCCTGTAGTGAAGGAGAGCTTATAGGAGTTTCCTACCTGGAGCCGGGTGCGTTGCAACCCTCGAAGTTTCGCTCCTCGGGTTAGACGCTAAGACACCTCTCCTCTGTCCGTGCTACTTGCATTCTCCTCAGCTGTTGCCACAGCTTATCCTCAGTGTGCTTCTTTCTCCTGTCTTCAGTCTCTTCGTCAGATGCCTTTTCTCTATCGGTCTGCCTCGTGTCCTTTCCCCCGCTTCGGCAGCCGACTTGCTCCCAGTAAATTCCTCCTGCTCCGCTACTTACTGTTCTACCATTCCTGCTTCCGTAGCGTTCGGGAGCCCATACGCCACTTCTCTCCACTTATTCCTCTTTTCTGCTCTCGAGCAACCTCGCTACCATTCTTCCCCTCAAGAGCATCTCCTTGCTACTGCTGCAGTTTACCAGTAGTCAGACAGAACAGCTAATTGTCTGTGATTCCTTCCAAGGACCTTGATACTCACCTGGACCACCTCCACGGGAGGCACATTTCTTTTCAGTTCTCCGGTGTCCGGAGGAGACATCTCTCCTGATATTCACAACAAGAGGGTTTTTGTGCATCAGGCTTTTCCCTCTCTCTCTCTCTTTCTGGACCTGTCCTCCCAGACTGCCACAGGAAACTCCCGTAGACTGTCTCATAGGAAGCTGTGGTGGCGGCTGGAGAGGCTAAACCCTACCTTTTCAAGAACCACCTGCGAGACAAGACAAAGGCAAAGAAGAAGCAGAAGGGCAAGACTGCGCAGAAAGAGGACGACTCCACCTCATCAGGTGAGGATTACAAGAAATAGTCATAAGGATAAGCTTGTCCAGACAATGGTTGGCCAAAAAGCCAAACACCCAAAGCTGTGTGTCCCTTCTCATATCCCATCTCCCGCCTATCAGTACTCATAAGCAATAGTTTTGGCTTAAAGTTTGTCTATCCGTTTGTGCATCCTTCCATCCAGCATTCATTCTTTTCTTCCTACCTTTTCTCTGTCCTTTCTTAATTCTTTCTTCCCTGCTTTTCTTCACCACATTATTTCCTCTCCCCCATGTTTACTTACTCATAAAGTATCAAAGTTCATAAAGATGTTTTAAAAAATAAAAAGGGAAGACAATGGGGCTTCAAAGTCACTAGGGTTCTTTAAGGCAGACAATGCTGATGGGACCTCTTCAAATATCATATGTAATTGTCTTTAGAGCCCAACACCACTGAGCCAGGCTTTTTGACGTCAAACCAGGTGTGTGGGCGCTTCTGGCACTGAACTGGGGTGAAGTCGAGGAGCGGTGGCGCCAGTTTTCAATGATGCAGCACAGAGCAGCAGTGGCAATGGGTACTAGGTGAAAGATGCTGGGGATGGCTGGTGGCGCTGGAAGGCTCAGTGGCCCTGAGTGTCGATAAGCAGAGACAGTCTTTCAGAAGTGAGCGGGATAGGCTTGATCAATATGGCATTGGGTTACTGCAGCGGCAATGGCTTGGAGCTCGCAGAAGCTGGTGACCAGGGTACATTGTCAAGTTGGAGACTCTAGAAGACTAGGCAGGTCTCTGATGCAGAGATGGAAGAGCTTCTGCATTAAGCAAAACTCAGAGATACAGAGGCAGTCTCGAGTCAGGTTAAAGATGACATGTCAGTTCTAGTGCAGCAGCTTGGACAGTGTTTAAGTTGCCCAAACCTGCATTGAGGCGGTTCAAAGATGAAGGTTGAGCCATGGGTCACTCCATTGGTTCTGTGGTGGCTTCAAGATCTTGTCCGGGATCTCAGGGGCAAGATAGGTCCTTTCCTGCACTTTCCAGCCAGGAAGAATACACTTGCAGGGTTATGCCACCTCCATTAAACAGGATCCTGGGTATCGGCGTCTCCGTTGCGCCTTCTCCACATTGCACCTTGTCCACAGGAGTGTGACCCCAAATGTACTCTTTAGGTGGGTAGGGTGAAGAGGTTCCTTCTTCCTTGGAGCCTTCTCTCTTTAACTCTAAGGCAGAGGGCTTTGGAATCAATGTTACCCCCAACAGATTTCCAGTTGAATCCTTCTTGTCTTGAAGTGTAAAGATGAATCAACTTAGGGTAGTGCCCCTACCACCCAATAAGGCGAGATAAATGCCACAGTGGATTAAACCAAAGCAAGCCTGTTTTCAGTCTGCTGTAACAAGTGCCCTTTGCCTTCTGGTGTCATACTCGGAGTGCTTTGTCTATAGGAAATGGAAAGGGGCATGAGGTTTGTGGAATGCTAGCAGAATCCAAGATGGTGGAACCCCCTCTCTTGGGCTAAACATTTCCTCTGGGCTACTTAACTCTATCCCTTTCCACTGCGTGCCTACTTCAAAAGGGCTCCAGTAATCAGCACCCTGGTGTGAGAAAGTCATTCTCATGTCAAGAAGGACTCTAAAGCACATGCGCACAGTGGACCGCCCAAGGAGTGTTCCTGTTTGTTGCATGAAGGTGCCGGCTTTCCTCAGGGGATCGAAGGAGCAGCTTCCTGGGTAGGGTTCCAGATTGTTCTTGTAGGCACACCAATGCCAGACAGCTAGCAGACACCAAACTCTTTCATGAGTGAATCACCTCACCAATTTGACATTATTATGACACCCAAATGATGTGGCTATTTAATTGCGTTGCCTCCAGAGCCACCATTTCATAACGAGATATGGCTTATTTTTACAGTTTACCGTGCCATCTGGCGGCTGGGGTATACACTTATGGGGTACATAAGGGGTGCACACTTATGTTTTGAAACAGAGATGCAGATGATTAAAAATCCACCTCGGCTTGTTGGATCTTTGTGTTCCAGCAGCTGTTCAAGAATGAGCATGACCTTTCAACGTATTTACTGCCAATGCAAGGCTGGGGAATGTTTTTTTTTTAGTTTTTTTTTTTAATAACATTTCAAAGAGAACCCATTTTTTGAATTAGGGATGTTTTGAACTGCAGAGAAACACTCCCTGCTTTGCACATCTGAGCTTTGGTGGGAGGAAGGGCATCTAAACATGTCCCATTTAGGTGCCCTTTGTGAATTTTGAAAAACTTCCTTTGCCGCAAGTGAATAGGATATTCTCACACACATCACTTGGAACAAAATTACGTTTTCAGAATCAGGCCAAATGGGTGCTGGTCTCACATCATGGGGCACAAATTGGTCCATTGGTTTCAAGCTTCACACCTTGGTTTCAAGGCTCACACCTTACAGCAGGGTAACATTGTCTGCGAGAATCACATCCTGGAGCCTTGAGGCACAGACTCACTTTTTGAGTCTCACACCTAGGCATTCTCAATAAATCTGTGTTAATCTCAATACAATATCAAGTAGTGTAAGAACAAGAGATAGAAGGTTTGAATGAGTAGGAAGGAAGAAGGAAAGGAGATAGAATTAAGGAAGGATTAAAAAAATGGGGAAGAAAACAGGAAAGAAGGAACAAAGGATAGAGAGTCAAAATGAAGGCAAGGTGAGTCAGAAGAAAGAAGGAAAGGAACAGAAAGAGAAGGAGGAAAGAAAGGAAGAAGCCTGGAAGAAAAAAGAAAGGAGGAAGTGGATGGGGAAGGAAATGTGGCAAGGGGGCACTGTGTTTGGGAAACTTCTACGGTTTGCTAGAGTCCAGGGATGACATGTCAACATGCGGACAATATTCTTGTACAAATTACATTCATCCCAAGCCGCATGCTGATAAAGCACAGTGATAGGCAAGAGATGGGAGCCACCAGATGCCAGAGCGAATGAAAAACCTCAACCGACTGAGAGAAGGAATGGGATGCAAAGACCACACATGCTGCCTGCAATTCACGAAGGAGGATAGAAAGCTGAAGGTCACCTTTATATCACCTCCTGCAGGGCTACGATGGATTTCAAATGTATGCTACCTTGGCATGTGGGGAAACTTTCCCACACTTTCTCAACAGGAGAAAGGACCGTGGGGAAGATCAAGCTACCAAAATGACAAGGAGAGTTACTGCCTCCCAGTCTTGGGAGGGAGATGAATGCTGACAGAGCTGTGGATTCAGAAGTGCTCCGTTCCCTGGAAGAAGTGAAAAGGGCTGCTAGAAGCAAGACGAAACCTCAAGAAGCACCTGAGAGGTGCTGTGTACTCAAAGAATTGAACCAGAGACCCTTTGTTAACAACTCTGGTACAAGATAATACGACCGAACAACAACATGCAGTGCAAGGGAACCGAGAACCATGACTAAAGGGGTAAGACGTAATCATTCATCATATTGACCTACTTAATTTATAGAATAGAAGGTGACAAACTCAAGTATTTGGGTTGTTTTGCTGAGTGATACCACTCGAGAATGAAGGAAATAAAGGTGGACAGGAATAGAGAATGAAAAAAGAAACATCAGTTCAAGTAACAATTTATGTGTGGGCATGTGCTACTGCTGTTGTAAAGATGGGTGGGAGACAGGTGTGATAAATCAGAAATGATTCGCCCAGAAAACCTGGTCTGGGACCCTTCTCATGTGGCCAGAGGAAGTCAGAGGGTTTCTGATCCTGACCTTGGTGGTGGTGTTCTGCGGGAGAATCACATGAGGGGGTAAGCAGGTCAGGAGAAATGGGAAACCCTCTTTTGCAACTCTGCCCTTAAACCCTAATCTTCTAATGGCCTATAGTAAAATAGGAAAAGTTTTTTTTTTTATTATGGACTCCATGTCGCATAATTCCCAAAGTACTGGGACGAAGAAGAACGCTAAAGAGGAACAAAACTGCAGAGTGCAGCTTGTTAATGGAAATTACCCACACCTAAGGGAGACTGGGAGGCTTAAACAGCCCACTCAGGTCCAGGCCATGAGAGAGAAGCAGGAGCACAGCAGCAGATGCAGGTGGAAGAGTTGTGAACTTCAAGTTGCAGAAGAGGTAGAGCCTGGAGGAGGAAGACGACGCCGGGACAACTCAAGTGTCAAGGAGTTGCAGGTCCCGAGAGGGCCTTTACCTCCAGGCGCCTTAATTGTAGCTGGAAGCGTCGTAGATGCAAGCTGTCCCATTGGAGACCTGAAGTGCACAGGCTGCGAAGTGGGAAGTGAACGTTTGAAAACCTTTCCACACAGTAAGACTGTCTCTGGTGGCTTTGGAGCTGAGAAAGCTCAGAGTGCGAGTAGCTGGTTGCCAGGTCGCAGGAAGCAGCTGAAGCAGAGGACCTGGGAGCAGCAAGGCGAACGGACACGCACGCCAAACCCAGTGAGTTCACTGAGATATTTTGACCCCGGAGCACTCCTTAAACGCCCACTTGCTCAGATCAAGTATTCTTAAGAAGCAACAAGCGTAGAGGGAAATACAAGAAGAAAAACACTTTTGAAAATTTTGTAAACCAAACGGACTTTAAAAGGAGCAAGTGGAATAAGGGCTTGTTCATCAGACCAAAGGGGCGGGATTGCAGGCATGTGGGGCCCTGTGAAAGCCAACAACAAGAGGCAATAGTTCCAGAACCCACTACAAACTACCATTGTGAAAGCCGAAAGGCTGTTAACAAGGCACACTAAAAGTAACAACCATTGCCAAAGTCAAGAGGGGGCAAGGAGTTCATAAAATGAACTGATTTAAACCCACATTGCCAAAGCCAAAGATGATTCAGGGTGAAACAGAATTATTGTTAGTCTTCAGTTAATGAAGAAGTGGGAAAATAAGAGTGGCATGAAGGCTACCCTTCTGGTAAAGAATATGCAGAAGAAGCGGAGCAATACATTACAGTGTGTGGAAGTCACAAGTGTATCATAAATATTACCAATGTGCATTTCATTTTCCCTGAAGAAATTCTTAAATGCGGTATTGTGAAGCAAGAGACATTGCTAAGTTGTGATCTGCTCTTTACCACAGAAGTACCTGTCGTTTGTATTTAATTCTGGCCTGGCAGGAGAGAGCACCAGGTCAGAGGTTACTGTGACCACTTTATTTTGCTCTAGCAGGAGAGTACACAAGAACAGAAAACTTAGCAGTACTAGGCGTGGCGTGGAATTAATCCACATAGAAGTTGAGGAAGTGTTGTCAAGTGGTACTGACTAGTCGTAAAAAAGAAGTGGTAGAACCATTAAGAAACTTTGGTGAAATAGTAGTGAATCATCCCGACAAACTTTCATTGCTAAAGCAAGTGTTGTATAAACTGATGCTGGAGTGTTTAATGTTTCAAAACCAAAGATGATGTTGCAGAACATTTCTGAATAAGACATTTTATGTTAATCCTGATGAACTAAGGAAATGTTCTTGGTTTATGCAAAGAAGGTTGTTTGACTTCTTAATATCACAAGTGGAAGAGGAAGAAACATTGTTGAACAACTTTTGTTGTCAAGCTGGAATTAAAACAGCTGCAGTGGAACTTTGTTATAAAACAGGATTCCCTTCTTCTTATAGAACTGTTTAACAGAATCTTGCTTGAATCTGGGGAAGGGGAATTCCCCCAGATTATAAGGAGAGACGATTATCATACTCTGCATTTAACTGTTATGCTTGTTTTGGAACTGCAATATATTAACCTTGTGGAGTTGTTGTATTTAGGGAAAGAAATCTTTTGTTAGAATGTTTCCTTTAGTTTATTTTAGAATCTTGAGTGAGCTGTCATTTGTTGGAGCTGGAGTTCTGCTTTCTCCGTACCATCTGACTAGGGGTCTTGCAATTTGAGAGCCTTTGATTCGAGGTGGTTACGAAGCATTTCTCAATGGCATGGGTTGACTGGTTTATTGTGGTGCACACTTTGTGTTACACCAGGATGCACTACCGACACAGACGTATGGTGAATGGATTTAAAGCTATCGTAATTTAGAGAATGGCTGGGGAGGGCCTCAGAACCCAATGAAGTTATGTTTTGGGCAAGGTTGCCCACCAGTCCCTCATCATGCCTCCTCATCCACACTCTGTACCAATGGTCCATAAGGGCAGCACAGGGAGCAGAACAGAGGTGCCGTCTCTCGCCCGGGCATCCGAAGCGAAGGGCAATTTCTGTTTGGACCTGTTCGGACCAGGGCCCGAACCGATGCTCAGACAGCAGGTAAGCATGCACCAACAGGTGTTACCCCCTCTGTCCCCACAGGCCATCGCCACTCCCTCTAGTCCCCCTGTGATGTTCCCTTGTGTCCCCCCTTCTCGCACACGGGTGTTGCCTGTTTTTGCTCGATTCTTCTACCCTGCTCCTCCTCCAACCCCTCCGGTCTACTTCTGCAGGAGTCTGTCCTGATACATTCTGGTTTCACCATCACTGTCTTGGGGCCAATGCTGGATTTGACTTTTATGGACTTCATTGATTCACGGTGCTTCATCCTTTCTCATGGTGGCCCTGAATCATGCTGTTCCCATCTTCATCTCGTATCCAGGCTTGCAACATTACATGTTACTACTGACTTCTGCAATTGTATTCGCTCTCCCCTCTTGTTTCTCCACTCCTTTTGACTGCTTACTCTCTTATCTCTCCTCCTCTCCAGTTTCCGATCTCCTCCCCCCCTCATTTCCCCTTACTTTCTTCTATGCACTTACTCTATCAGAATTGTCCCTGAACTAGTATGATAGCAACCTCGTCTGTCGCTCCCCCATCCCCTTACTATCCCCCCTCCCTCCAGCACTATCTGAAACGTTGTCAGGCCTAATACGATAGTCGCATGTTTTGTTCCTCCCCTCCCTTTCTGCACCCCTGTCCCTCACCTTTTGTTTTCTCCGGCTCTACCAGAAATGTCGTCAGGCCTAGTATAGTAGTCGCCTGTCTGTTTCCATTTCCTTCCCACTCTTCCCCTCCCTTCCTTATCTACGTCTTAGCTCTTGCACTATCTGAAATGTGGTCAGACCAAGTACAAGAGTTAATTTCACATCCTTACTGTTCATGGCCTGTAAGAATGTCATTCCCTCCCTTGCCTTGAAGCGCTTTGACACACTCTGTATAGGCGCTATCTAAATAAATTATCATATCATGACTTCATGTTTCCTAATGTGTGTCACATATGTAGTGTTACAACGATTCAGATCCAAGAGTTGATCAGAAAAAGAAAAAAAAAACTCACTAAATCACAGAATGGAGGCTATGCCCGTGGGCTATGTATGCCAGTGGCCCGAGGCCTGTCTCACTAAATGCAATGTGGCTGCCTTGAATGATGTGGGTCCGGACCTGGGAAAGAGAAGTGCTCATGTAGAGCCGAGCGCTCCAAATGATTGACTACAAGGAGATGGCGCAGTCCGTCTAGCTTGAGGTGTGTGTACTACCACAGACCCGATAGGCTAGAACACATTCTGTGGCATGGTGCCCACACCGAAAGGTTTCGTTGGGATGTGGCAACAGGTGGATGCTGAAGGCCGCCCGCAGCTGGGAGTGGTTTATATAATGCTTTGTGTGGGATTGCTCTCGCTTCAATAATAGGTGTCACCCTCTAGCCAATCAAAGGAAGAAAGGCTGAGGCAGCCCTGCCAGGATTAGAACTTGAGCTCTCGAGTGGGGGCGTATCTCTTCGCGCTGTGCAACCAGCAAATGCTCGAATCTGAGCTAGTGTTGGCATGAGACAGCAATATCCGAATTATGAAATGTCACAGCGTAGGGAGTGTTGTTTAAATTAACCATGTGGACATTAAAGCCCTCTATGTTAAGTTTAGGTAGAGGGGGTTCGTCTTGGCAGATAGAAAGGACAAATGATTTTAGCTCATGGGCAACGCGCATGTCTTGCCAGCGCAACACAAGTTCGAATCCCGATCCCCGTGCATAGAAACCAATCTCTGGTATTAAGCGCCTTGAAACACTTGCCTGTGTATAGGTGCTATATAAATAAACAATACCATATCATAGCATAAAAGAACAATTATAATTATCCTCAAAATGCCTGACAGTGTTATTTTAACTACGAACATTTATTTTCTCTCTGCCATTCTATGAGAGAAAAGAAAATCCACGTTAATGGGAATGCTGCTGACCCGTCGCATGAGATCTGAAACGTTACCGCGCATGCGCGTGCACCTGCAGGGATCACTGTGGACATTTCGGTCACTGGATGCTACACTGTATTGTGAAGCATTGAACAGAAAAGGAACTGCTAGAGCAAGACTGTATGAAATGTGGGTATATGCATTGTATATTACGTTAATAGGCGTTTACACCCACCGCCCCAAACCACCAAAGTAGTCGTTTCAGAGCGGCTAGACGTGTCCGTGGAGTGACATACTGAATAAAAACATAAGAAAATACTGTGCTCTCCATCGGAGGTATCCAGACCGCAGTCTGCAGGACAAAAGAAAATGAGCACAGGGAAGTTAAGCGGGTGAGAGAGTGGGAAACGGATGCTACACACCAATGGAGGGAGGGGTGAAGAATGGTAAGAATGTTTTAGGATAACCTGGACCCAGGGGGTCCAAAAGAGGCCCTGGAAGTCATGTCCAAAGTGGCCCCGTTTTACATCTTTTCAGCAAGTCCAACCCTCTTCCTGTAGGAAGATTTGGAAATTCTACAGAATAGAGGCCCAGGGGCCAGAGGCCTACCGGTAAATCTCTAGAGTACCCCCCCATCCCCCAGCTAGTCCACAAGTCAGTCTTCTAAGGTGGACGGAAGTTCTGAGGAGGAGGAGGATGAGGAGGAGGATGTGTGCTAGAGCGCTGAGATCATTGGGCTGAGTTTCCAAGGAGGGGTCAGGGGCGTGTACGTTGGTTCAAAATGTAATGCTGGATGGATGAGGGGCTTGAGTGTGCACCGGGGCAATCCTAGATGTTTGGCTGGGTTTCTTGCCCCGGGTGTGTCTATACTTTGGAGCCAGGTCAAACTCCACAATGGTGTTTCTGGGACTGCCCAGTCAAGAATAGACTTTGCATAAAGGTGAATGTTACTCGTAAGAGAAAATGAGGGCAGGGAGTGGTCCAGCTAATACAGTAAAAATGAAAAAGCCCAGGATCTTGGTGTCAACAAGATTATCATTAAGACTATTTTTTCTATGTTATATCATGGTAGACTTTTTTTGTCGTTCACAGTGATACAGTATGGCGCCATACTTGGATACAGGCTATCAAAGCATATTAATACACACCTGTTTAAATGGAAAACATATCCCATACGATGACTGTGCAGGCTTTGCTCATTACACAGTGTGAAAGGTGGCTGGGAACCGACAGGGTGGCATGGAGAGAAGCGCCAGCTGTCTGGCCTCTTGTACACACAGTGACAGGCCGCAATACTTTTCTGTGAAATGATGATGTGGGTAGGCGTTTGGCTCAGGGGCAGTCAGGCATTCAAGCCTTGCACAACTCCAGGCAGCCATTTTCAAGCGTGTGTATGTTGAAACTATTCACAAGTGAACAGCAGAGCACACGCCCTTCTATCCGTGTATATCATGGAAATTTGGAGAGCGCTACGGGCACTTTAAAATGAGTGTGGGGTTTGGGCCGCAGCTGCTCTGGAAGCAAAGTCTGGTCTCCGCTTCATGGGAGATCTGGAGGCCTGCAAGGAGCTCCAGGATGGGGGGTGTTAACATGTGTGGGAGATTGGATTCCTCTTGGGGTGAGGCTGGCCTCCTCTGGGAGTCAGGCAATACATGCACATGAATCGTTGCATTTTGTATGCACTGTGCAACTCGCACAGCAGAGAAATCAACTGATAACCAATATGTCGCACACAAGAAGAAAGAATATGCATTTTCAGACCGAGGTTTTATTTATTTCACGCATTATGGAGCACCGATTACGCTAGTGAAAGTTGTGACGAAAAACGTCACCAGCATCTTGACCAACCCCGCTTTATGCCCAGAGTAGCGGCTTCACCACAAACGTCGTATTGGCATCCTTGGGAGTCGAAGAATGGCTGAATGGATTTCGTCCATACTTTTGGCAAGACAAATTTGGGTATTACAGAAGGTATAAAAACTGAAATGATACGTCAAACTTTAACACCTGTACTGTTTTTAAACAGGGAACTCTTATTTAATAGTTACAATCCGGGAAGCAAATGAACGAGAAAAAGATGGCGCGTAGTTCTGTCAAAGTATGTCTTACTGGAGCACCGTTCCGTCCAAGAGGCCAATATCCAGACCTGGCTACATTGCTCCTTCATGTCATTACCTGAAAATGTTTTTTTTAAAAACGTTTCTAACCTCCCAACCCCTTCCACCCCCAACCCCAAATATACACGTTTCATTCTACAGCAATCATTGTTTTTCGGGGTTCGGGGACGAAAAACGCAAAAGGTGAGCTTTGCGAGGTGTAGGCACTAAAACACTTGGGTTACCGGTTTCAGGTTCTATATTCTGCTCATTTTTACTATTCCCCTGACTAAATAACTAGGGCCCGTTCTTTAAAGGGACCGACAGGGGCATAGACTTTTCTTTTTGACGGGTTGGAACGGGGAGATCGGTAAAGTATAGGGACTTTCACGCAATTGGACTTTCCTGGGGAGCTGGGGGGGGGAGGGGGGTAGAAGGGCCCCGGAGCCCTTGTGGACTCGGCGCCCCTTGGTGCAACAGTTTATTTCCGTATTGTCACCCAGTTTAAAACGTCGAACTCACTAAGGCAATTCAATTCGAAACGAAATTCTGTAGGCGTCCTGACTTCACGTAAAATGACATACCACCACCGGGTGGCAGTGTTGCCTGTGTTTGAAAAAAGACGGCAATTAGCCAAAGGCAGTGTTTGCAGCATAAGCCGAAACTATTGCATTCGAGTACAGCTATCTAGGGATGGGATTTGAGATGGGACACAGGTTGTAGGTGTTATTGGCTATTAATCTACTCATTGATTTCCCATTGCAATGCTAATCCGCATGACCACTGCCACCAGCTTCCTGTCCCTCCCATTACAAAACACATCCTTATGGGATGTCTTCGAGCTCGCTTTATCTCGCAGCAACAAACTTTGTGCTGTAACCGCCGGTCAGTGTCTTGTCAAAACGGTCTTCTGAGTGATAATGGCTTAAATGGAGCTATAAACGTGCTACGAGTGCGAAAAAAAAACGCCTTAACCAAGTGTTCTTCAGCCACTTGATTTATAAGCAGGAAGCAAGTCAAGTCTCTGCACTCAAGAACTATTAACAGCAAGCACTGGCAAAGCCAACAGTCTTGGGCAGAATATAGCAGTAGAAAGAAATTGGTCAGGCGCCGCTATTAAATGCCTAGCTGCTCCCATTAATATAGTAATAACACCAGATCCGGCAGGTCAGATCAGGTGCTAACGGCTCACGGCGCAAGTTATAGGCCCGGGTGCAGCTATTACCACCCTGGGTTTTCAATTCGGAAAACCGGGGTGTAACAGCAATCTATTTTGTTCGAATGAACGGACATCAATTACCTACGATGGCCACCGTGGAGCTTTAAGCAGGGCACCATAGGGTGCTCCTCTTTCTTTTCCATGGAGGCGTGCCATGCCACGGGGCGACAGCGAGGGTGCTGCCACCAAAGGAATCGGGCACATTGGGCAGGGAGGGTGGGAAGGGAATCGGAGACCAGAGGTGAGTGTGGAGGGAAGATGGCAGGGCTGGGAAGAAGCCAACAGGTTGCTTGGCAACGTGGGCGGAGTTTGTGTGGTGCAGCCTGATCCGAGCAGCTCGATTGGTCCGATCCCTACATAAAAGCCAAAACGGTTGCAATTTCCAATGTTTTTGTGTGTGTACTTGTTAAGAACATTTTTTTTCACAAGATTTCTCATACATGTACTTAACTAATTTGAAATACAGGAACTTAACAAGCCTGTATTTCTGGATAAACGTACATTTTCTGTTTTTATATAAATTATAATTTGTCTCCAAATGTTTAAAAATGTTTTCCATATCAAGAAAAAAAGGCCCAGGAAGATAAAGCAACCCTTTATCAGAGTACCAACGCGCCCACTTGTCCTCCCAGAAGGCTCCTCAGTGCCGAAAAAGGGGACATTTAATGGCGGTGCAGAACACCTCCCCCCTCCCCAGATGCAGATGGGCCCTGACGCCGGAGAAAGTGTCCCGACCACTGACCACGCTGGCGCCCAGAGTGGCACGCATGTCTTTCTTTCTAGCCATGCCCTGCTAATGGGCAGAAGTTTAATGCAATGGCTGCAGCCATCCCTGGCCATTTCTCATTGTTGCGGTGGGGACTGCTTACTGTCACGAGCAGGAGCAAAATGCTGATGACACCGGCTAAATGCACCGTATGAACAGCCTGCAATTACTGTGCTTAGGCATGAGCGTGTAGTCATTTGTCACAGAAACGGGACATTTCCAAATGAAAGGACCCAACCTCCCCTCCCCAAATCTGGGGCCACCCCCTAGAATTGCATTATTCTTGCACTGGTTCTCCCTCTGTCCCAGAACACTTAACAGGCAGATACAGATACTCACCAGTATTCTAGTGTAGCAGCCCTACTGCGGCAGAACAACGTTAATTTCCTCCACTGTTGCTGCCAATCCCCAAAGTTGCTTGGGCCGTCCAGAGAACTGCTCCAAAGGCGCATGAGTGAAACTCTCAGATATGTCAGGTTCTGTTATTTAGTCTCGCATCACACACCTGCTCTTTCCACAGGTTTTTGAGCTTCATGATTTGCAAGAGGTGGCATAGGGGCCAATGTAGATGCAGGGGATGTTGGGAAGGGCAAGGTTGCTTTGTTGCAATATTAACATGCGCAGATTTGAAAACATTGGGGTAACTGTGGGGTATATGTTGTTGATGTTTTGTGAGTGTCTGTATCAGTGGTTTGTGTGCACTCCAGGTTGCTAATGTAAATTGTTTGCGAGGTTGTCTTTGGTGCCTGCCATAGTGGTGTTTAAGGAGTGTGGAGAATTGTGTTGGTCAATCTGTGATGCATAGGGAATTTTAGTGTTGACACGTGTCTTTTGGTGGTGTACGTGCCAATGTTGTAACCTGTGTTGTCTGGGTGATGGCGTTGTGTGGCGAGATCCGTTTTCTGTTAGGGTGAAAGGTAGAATGGTTTTGAGGTGGTTATCGTTACCCTGGTTTGTCCAACAAACCACTCCAAAACTGGGGACAACCGTTTGAACTTTAAAAACATGACAATTTCACCTTTATTGGTTTATATACATGCAAAATATTATTTCTTCCACCTGTTTTTCCTTATTACACCATATAAGCTGGTCCTCCACCAAGTAACCCTCCACACTGAACTTGTTGGTTGCCTGGCCTGTATGACCATCAATCTGGATTCCGGGAATCCAGAGGCAGGGGCACTGCTCTCCTGAACACCCGTGAAGACATACTTGCAAATCTTGACTCCAACTCTCCTGTTCTCATTCTCCTCAATCTCTCCTCTGCCTTCGACACGGTCAACCATTCTATCCTCATAAAACAACTCCGTAATACCCTTGGCATCACGGACTGGGCACTGGAATGGATGACCTGTTTCCTCACTATTCGCCCATCCCAGTTGCAACTGACCCTTTCTCCTCCACCACTGCACTCTCTACCTGCAGCGTCCCCAAGGGCTCTATCCTATCGCCGTGGCTCTTCAATATCTATCTCGCCCCTCTTGCTAACCTGATGATCTCCCCCTCTCCTTATTTCCAGTGCAATGCTGATGACACAGAGCTTTCCTTCAAACGTTCCTCTACTATCTCCTCCTTCTCCTCTCTCATCCCTGATTGTCTGACCGCCATCCAGGCATGGCGTGCAGCTAACGATCTTCATCTGAAGCCAGTAAGACAGAGATCCCTCTTATTGGGACACCTGTGGCTTCTTCCTCCTATCCTGTGGCCACCCTCCTTGGACCCTCTACCCTCACCATCCTGTGAGGCCACAATCATCAGGGGCATCTCCGATACTGCTCTCTCCTTCACCCCTCGCATCTTGGACCTTCCCAAGAAGGCCCACTTCCAGCTTCACCTCCTCATAGGCATTCTCCATTTCCTCACCTTCCCCCAGAAGCTCAATGTCTCCAGAGCTCTGGTCCTCTCTAGCCTGGACTACTGCAACAGCCTCTTCCTCAATCTCCCCCTTTCCTCCCTACACCCCTTCAGCTAATCCGGAATAGGGCTGCAAGAATTATCCTTGGCCTCAAGCCCAGGCCTGTATCGCTCTGGCTCTAAAATCCCGCCACTGGCTCTCGGTGGCCACACTGATCAAATTCAAGATCCTCTGCATCATCCACAAGGCTTTCTGGGGCCTCTGACCACGCAATCTCCAACTTTCCTTCCCTAAATACCCCCCTGCTACAGCCCTCCACTCCTCTAACTCCAACTCTTTGATTGTCAAACGCTTCTCCAGGGTGAGTGTGGCAGGCTGATCTCTCTCGTCAGCTGGTGCCTCCCTTTGGAGCAGCCTCCCTGCGCCTCTCAGCCTTGAGCCGGAGCTCCTTAGGTCCCAGAAACTTCTCAAAACTCTGCTTTTCTCTACATCTTTCCCTCTTTCCCTTCCTTGTTAATCACCCCACTGCTGCCGAGACTGGCGGCCTGGACCTTATGAATCTCACAGGATACCGGGCCCTTCTTCCCAGTTGATACCAGTGCTGCTCCCTCCCCCACTGCACTGCCCCCTGCGGGCCCCCTGCCTGGCGGATGTGCATCCGACCCTTGAGATTCGCCTGCCCTAGCACTTAGCCTGAGACCTCTCCCCTTGGCACTTCTCTCCTGGGCCCCCAGCAGCACTTGTCCTTGGCCCCCCTTCACCCATCCCTCTCTCTCTCTCCTGCACTTCTCTTTACGGCACTTGCACGTCCAAATGTCAGAAGACCTAGTAGGACCATGACTGTATATTTACTGTTTTGCCGATGTTCTTCATGCCCCTTGTTCCTGCGCCACGTTGCCTTGTGGTGCCTGGAAACACAATTCTGTTGTATAGGCGCCAAAAAAATGCCAAATAAAAAAATTAAAATTAAATATATCACAGGATGGCACGTGCTACGTCACATGGCACTATTCCATGGCATACATTCAGGGCCCACAGTTTCTATTCAGTTGCCCAGGACCTCTCTTCTGACTCCCAAGTGACACCTCAAAGACACTCCAACTGTAGTGTCACTCAATCTTAACATCACTAGAGCTTTTTTTTGAAAAATAAAAAATGTCATGAAAGAAAAACTACTTTACACAGTGAATAAATATAGCATTACAGAGCATCATTAGGAATGGCATTCCTCCCAAGCAGCAAAGCATTCCCAATAAAAGCATAACAAATAAGTCACATATTTAGTATATAGAGGAAGCAGAGACCTCTAAGAGCTGGTAAAATACACTTCTGCCTTAAATATTTTAAAATGGGACAACAAACAGAAGAACAAGTTACTTCTTACCTTGTAACGTTCTTTCGATGGGATGTTCCTCCGACGTATTCCTCATCTTTGATAATACGTCTCCAGCTTTCTGGCCTCGGAATTTTTTTCTGTAGAGGGCGGTGCGCATCGACGTCCGCCGAGTCGATGTCCCTCGACAGCCACCGTATCGGCGCCAACATCACCATGCCCATAAATAGCCACGCGCGGCGTCCGTTGCTCAGTTCCGTTTTGTAGCATAAGAAAAGTCATGGCTGAATTGGTTATTGACCTTGAAGGAGCGTAAGCTGCAACCACAAGGGAAGTATTACTGCAGGGATGGATGTGAGGGGCGATAAGGAATACGTCGGAGGAACATCCCATCGAAAGAACGTTATAAGGTAAGAAGTAACTTGTTCTTCGAAGAGATTGTGTCCTCCGACGTATTCCTTATCTTTGATAGACTCCCATAGCAGTGGCTTGTAATTGGAGGTGGGAGTAATAATGTCATGTATCCCTTTAGGGATGGACCGAATGTAATACGGCTTTGCCAAATCTGGTCTCTTGACTAGTGGAGGAATCCAGGTTGTAAAATTTTGTGAATGTATGTGCGGACGACCATGTGGCAGCCGCACATATGTCTCTGACCGGTACCCCTCTTTGGAGGGCCGAAGAGGCTGCGATACCTCTGGTTGAATGAGCCCTAAGATTTTGGGGTGGCTCTTTCCCTGCCAGTTTGTAACATTCCGGAATGGCCAAAATAATCCACCTGGAAATGGATTGTTTTGTTATGGGTAATCCCAACTTGTGACCTGAGTATCCTACAAACAGTTGGTCTGCTTGCCTGATCCTAGCCATTCTGCTGATGTAAAAGCTTAGAGCTCCCCTTGGGTCCAGCCTATGTAGCCTTTCTTCCTCTTTCCCCGGATGGGGAGGAGAGTATAACGAAGGTAAGGTAATTTTCTGAGTAATATGAAATTCAGAAACCACCTTTGGGAGGAAATTAGTCTTCACCTGTAGGACAACTTTGTCCTTGTGGAAAATTGTATGTGGGGGTTTACAGGAGAGAGCTTGTAGCTCGCTCACCCTCCTAGCAGATGTTAGTGCTACCAATAGAACAGTTTTAAGCGTGAGACATCTCAGCGAACAAGAGTGAAGTGGTTTGAATGGAGTGCCCTTTAAGAAGTTTAAGACTAAATTTAAGTCCCATAAGGGAACTTGCAATGGTTTTGGAGGATAAACATTAGTTAATCCCTTGAGAAATTGTATCACTAGAGGTAGTTTGAAATACGATGGTTCCTCCGCAGTGCGCTTGAGGATTGAAAGCGCTGCGAGATAGCCCTTTACAGTGCCAACTTGAAGGCCTGAGTTTGCAGAGTAGAAACGATAACACCGTTGGTGTGCCACATGAAAAAGGGTCGCTATTCCCTTCTCTACACCAGCTGCAAAATTTGTTCCAACGGCAGCGGTATAAAGACTTTGTTGCTGGCCTTCTGTCCGAAAGCAACACCTCCATGACGTCATCAGGGAGGTCCCAATCCTTGTACCTCACCCTTTCAGAAGCCAAGCATGAAGGTTGAGGGTTCTGATGTCTGGATGGAGAACCTGACCTCCCTTCTGCGAGAGAAGATTCTCTTTGAGTGGAAGACGGATTGGAGGGCAGATGGACATATCTAGAAGGTCCGGGTAACACGTTCTCCTGGCCCAGTCTGGGGCAATTAGGATCATGGTTTTCCAGAATCTTCTCAACCTCCCGATCATTTGAAGAATAACAGGGACTGGTGGAAACGCATAAAGGAGTGGAAACTCCCAGTGCACTACGAACGTGTCTCCTAGAAATCCTCTCGGGGGAAATTCCCTTGAACAGAACAGATCGCACTTCCTGTTGGTGCTTGTGGCGAACAGATCCACCCGAGGGGTTCCCCAAAGGGCGAAGATCTCTTGAAGGACTTCCTGAGCTAGCTCCCACTCGTGGGAGACTGTGCTCTGCCTGCTCAGGGCGTCCGCTGTCAAGTTCTTCTCTCCGGCTAGGTGGACTGCCGATAGAGAGATTCCTTCCTGAATTGCCCAAAACCAGAACTGCATTGCCTCTCTGCACAGTGGCAGTGACCCTATGCCTCCTCTTTTGTTGAGGTAGTGCATGGCCACCGTGTTGTCCGTCATTATCAGGACATTTCTCCCCTGTACTGATGGCAGGAAAGATTTCAGCGCTAGTCTGATCGCTCTCAGCTCCAATAGGTTGATGTGTAATCTGGACTCCGATGGAGACCAACGACCGCTGATGGTCAAGTTGTTGGCATGGGCTCCCCACCCCGTGAGTGAGGCGTCTGTGACTACTTTTATCTCCGACCATGGTTGCCAAAACCGTTCTCCTTTCAAGATGTTCTCTGGATAGGCCCACCATTGAAGGTCGCAGGCTACCTTGTCCGGAATCCGGAGGGGATCTGTCGTTCTCCCTGAGAATTGCGACCACTGAGTTCTCAGTGCCCACTGAAGAGATCTCATACTCAGGCGAGCCTCTGGCACAAGGAAGATGCAGGATGCCATGAGGCCTAGAAACCTCAAAAAGTCGAAGGCTTGGAGGCGTTGGGCATTTTGAAACTTGTTGACCATCTGCAGAGTATCTTGAGCCCTCACCTCTGGTGGCGAGGCTTTTCCCAGGGAAGTGTCCAGGACCGCTCCAATGAACAGGAGTCTCTGTGATGGTATCATCTGTAACTTCTTTAAATTGAGGGAGAAGCCCAGTTTGTGAAGGAAGTGGCAGACATAATCTAGCTGGATCTGAGCTTGTTCCGAAGATACAGCCCTGATCAGCCAATCGTCCAGGTAGGGGTAGACGTGGATCCCTTCCCTCCTTAGACTCGCAGCCACTACCGACATTAGCTTGGTGAAGACCCTCGGGGCGGAGGTCAGCCCAAATGGCAGAACTCGAAATTGATAATGAGAGTCGCCAATTGCGAACCTCAGGTATTTCCTGTGTTTGAGATGGATTGGCACATGGAAATAAGCATCCTGAAGGTCCAGAGATACCAGCCAGTCCTGGAGCTGGAGGGCCTGAAGGATCTGAGAGAGAGTTACCACCTTGAACTTGTCTTTGCTGAGGAACTTGTTCAATTCTCGTAAGTCCAGGATGGGTCTCAGTCCTCCGTCCTTCTTTGGTATGAGAAAGTAGGGGGAGTACCAGCCCTAGTTCCTGTCCGCTACAGGTACCGGTTCTATGGCAGCTTTCTCTAGCAGGTCTATAATTTCCTGCAAGAGGAGCAGATCTGGAACTCTTAGAGAGCTGTGCCCCGGTGGATGACTCTGAGGGATGTGTAGAAAGGGTAGGCAGTAACCCTGGGCAACTGTCTCCAATGCCCAAGCATCTGACGTTATAGCCTGCCATTCCGTCAGATGGTGAGTTAACCTGCCCCCTACAGGTGTTTTGTGAGGAAAGACCTCAGAGTGGTTTGGGGGAAGCTGATGCAGATGCCGAGGGTAAAGAGGCACCTGCTGCTGCTGCGGCTTTAGTACTTTTGACCTGTCCACCTCGGGTGGATCTCCTTTGGCCTCTTTGAGCCAGCTGTCCTCTTCCTTTCCCGAATGCGGAATAATAGCGAAAGGACTTTCCTCTTCCAGAGGTTCCTGAGAGGCGAAAAGGAGTTTGGCGGATTGCAGCTCCTAACGATTTTGCCGCTGCTTTAGATGTCTGCAACTTTTCCAGACTGTCATCAGCCTTTTTTCCGAATAATGAAGAGCCGTCAAAGGGCATATTCAAAAGTCTGGCCTGTACATCTGGAGCAAAGCCAGACTTTCGCACTCACTCATGCCTGCGGATTGTTGTACTTGCCGCCATGGCCCTGCTGATACTGTCCGCGGAATTGATGCCAGTTTGAAGTGACTCACACATGGCATCTTTGCCATCTTTAATAATGTTAAGGAAGGCTTCCTTTTCCTCTCCTTCGGGTATGCAGTCAGCCGCTGATGAAGCACACTCCCACAGTGTGTGACTGAACCTGGCGAGCGTACAGGTGGCGTTGATGGACTTCAACGCCATACTACAAGAAGAGAAGATTTTCTTTGCCATAGAATCGTACCTCTTGTCATCTCTATCCTGTGGGACAGTAGGGTAAGCAGTCCTGCTGCTTGATGAAGTTGCCGCTTGGAACACCAGGCTCTCTGGAGTCGGGTGTTTTGATAAGTATTCAGGGTCAGCTGCAGCTACCCTATACTTGGCTGATAATCTTTTATTGACAGCAGGGATAACTTCAGGAGTTTCCCAATTAGATGCAATCTTTCTTTGTAAGGCTGCATGGAAGGGGACCACAGGATCTTCCTGTGGACCTTTGTCTAATATGTCTGTCAGGTCATCCTGTTGAAAAACAGGCGAAGGCGCAGACCAACCCATACATTCAATAATCCTTGCCATCAGGGTTCTATAGGGTGTTTCGCCATGTTCCTCTGGGTCTGGCTTAACAAATTCCACTTCTGGGGAAGTGTCCCGCCCACTTGCCTCATGTAATGACTCCTGTAGGTCCAGTGGAGTAACTTTGCTGAAAATGTTGGGGGGGACAGGGGTGGAGTGGAGGGAGGGCGGGTGGTGGCTCTTAGTTATCGTTTCAGCCAAATTGTTCGATAAAATTTGGTGGAATGGTAGATTTGACTGAATTTGGTCAATACTATTAGTTCGAAGCCGAAGATACTGAACATGAAGAGCTGGGGTTGGAGTGACTCCGCTTCCTCAGCATTGGTGGCAGGGGACCCAACAAAAAAAAGAAGAAAAAGGGACCCTGCAGCGTCAGATCTGACCTGCGTAAGATGGATGGATCCGACGCTTCAAGGTACAGGAGAGGCGGCGGATGGAGAAAAGGAAAGCAGGGGGGGGGGGGTTTATGGGTGTACTGGCGGTTTGGGAGGACATGGGTTTGGCTTTTTGTGCCGAGGTAAAAACGTATTCGGAGTGAAAAGGACTATGGTCAATTTCGCTGTGATTTTGTACCGAGGTCAAACAACCTAAATCCCTGAGGGATAACACTAGACTAGACTACTACACCACAAGAGTCCATTGCTGACGCTCTGTTATAACTCTCATAAGACTGGTGGCTTATCTTTAAAATTCAATTGGGCCAGCAACACATCTCCAACCCATCTCCAGCCGGCCTGCACCCAGTGACACAACATAACATTCACAAACTTAATTCCAATAGAACATACAAACAATGCATTATTTATCATTCATTCAGACACAAAAGTCAACACACATATGCTTGCACACACTCACTCACACACAAATGCACCCAGCACCTCCATTGACATACACTGTGTGCACACAACATTTATATGTACAGATACAATAACACATGGAAACAGTGGCGCAACGTCCATTGAGCAGATCAGACTTTATCTCCCACTGATCCCTGAAATTTTGGTCTAAACTGACTTGACCTAGCTCAACTGTAAAGCCATGGCCCAAAGGAACAGATTCACTGGTATGTCAGCAATTCCCTTGATTTTTCCTTTCATTCAAAGGCAGAAGCCGTCGGTTAATGCAGTGCAGTGGGTGACCAAGTATACTTGGTATCCATTTTTAAATGCCATATATCTCCAAACCTGGGTTGTGCACAGCAACTTATATGTGTAAGTGCTGATAGATATGTTCTATTAGATTCTGAATGATTAAAATTAAGGTATATTTTCCTGTGCTCAAATGGCTCCAATCAGTGGAGTACCAAAGAGAGGCAGGTGGGAGAGGGGGGCAAGCTGCCCCCCGTGGCTCTTTTAAGAGCCAGAATGGGACACCTCTCCCGTTCGGCACATCAAAGAGGGTGCCCAACGGCAAAGGTGTCCCGCTGGCAGGACAATGTGTGCTGAGCAATTCCTGATCAGCATGCTCATTGTCCTGGCAGCAGGACACCTTACCCGTTCCGAATGGTAGAGGTGTCCCGCTGCCAGGACAATGTCACAAGGAGCTCCGGGCAGCAGAGGGTCTTCACGTTGCTCTGTATCAACAGAACTTTACAATGTGAGTGATTAGGCACTGATGGGAGGGAAGGGGGTACTATTAGCGGGAGCTTTTGTCCCATTAGAAATGTGAATGGGAGGGAGTGAGAAGGGTGCATAATGTTGCACGCTTTATTAAATAATGACCCAAGGGGGATTTGTTAGGCTCACATTAATCTACATGATGCTATTGTGACTTTGCATGCAAAATGGGGAGAATAAAACTAAAGCCATACTCCCATTGCTCAACATATTTCTATGACAATGTATATAGTGTATGGTTAGTTTACTATGAAAGGCTAGTTTATTATGTAATGTGGTTTGCTTCCAAGGCATGCTATAAATAATTATTTAAGCACATGAAATGTAAAGGAAAGCCTTAATAAATATCTATATCAACTAAACCTGGAAAGATGTGCGCGGTCGCTTAAATTGTCCACATCCCAGTTTCACCATTTAACCAAGTGCGTGATCCTGGGCAAATCATTTAATCACATTGTGCTTTATCTTGCAACTCTGCAAGTGACTCAGATTCACTTCAAAGCTTATGTTAATGTATAATGGTATGATAATGGAAAAGCCTAATGACTATAGAGTTGCCCCACATATAACAAAAGTGCCATTTAGGTATTTTGCACAACAAGGTTATTTGTCACTTGGCTTATTTATGGCAACTTATTCTAAAGTCACTTCCATGGTGCCTCCAAGTATCAAGGACTGATAATGCGCCTTGCAATGTCCTTTTCTGTGAAGTCACTTCTGTTGGTGCAATCCATAAACTAATTAGGAAGTTTGCATGTATTTTGCCTCAGAGGGCTTGGACAGAGCTCTAATAGATGAGTTTCCTGCATCTGGAAGGATCCTGCAGTTTTATTTTTGTTGTTGTGTGTTGAAATGCTACCTTCCACTAATGTTACCAAAAAAGTAGATTGGGGCAGGGGTCCTAAAAGTGTGCTTTTAACACAAAGTCCCATATGGTTCCTTCTGTGCACCTAGAGCAAAAACTGCTTAATAAAAGTTCACCATGTTTGGAAGGCGTATAGCACTCAAATTAATTTCACAGAATTTGCAGAGTACGACAGTTTTGGGTCACAAGTTTTCTCAGCTTGACACTTTCCACTCTACTTGGGGAAGGCGCACCTTCTGCCAACTTCATTTTGAAATTAGGATGGTGGTGCTTTAGTAGCATCTGAAAAGTGGCAAGACTAATTTTAGAGGCATGGCAGAGCTGTGGCTTGCCACAGAGAAAGCATCATTTGTTATTGTTAGTGTGTCTTCGTACCTGGGGCCTTAATGTGTACTGTGAGCTCTGCTCACATTGTCCAAATGTGACACACGCCCTTACTAGGGTCAGCCTGCATCCCAGCCCCCCAACAAACATACACAAACACAATTAAAAACTATATTTAAAAACAAAGTTCCTCTGCTCTGCTTTCAAATGCCGGTCTCATGTTACACCGACCTAACATCTTTTCACTCTTGAACCTCCAGTCAGAAACCAGCAAGCTGAATGAGCTTCTTAGTTCCTGTCTGTGTGTCGCCTGAACACAAAGCCCGAAAGCGATTCTCTGCGCCACAGCCCCTGGAAGTGCTGCTGGCGTGGAAGCACAGGTGCCAGGCCCTGCAACACCCAGTTCAGCACCCTGGCTGCTGACTTTGAGTCAGGCCAGCCAGGGTGAGGGACTGAGCCATGCAGGGCATCCTGGCCCTGAATGAGTTGCAGCGCGTCTGCCAGGCATCTCAGCATTATGTAATGAGACAGCGCAAGCCTTGCTGGGCACCCCAGCCAGGCTTGCACAGTCCAATTTCATAATTGATGATTGTGGCCCCCCTGACCTCCCTCTAAAAGTTGGAGGGGACAAAAAGGCATGCCACAGAAGTTGGGGGTGACAAAACCCTCTGTCCCCCCTACAATTACGCCCATGTGTAGGTCTTTCAACCTTCTTTCCTCAGAGGTGAAATCCTCTGAAACAGGTAGTGTTGTCCTCTGCAACCAGAAGGTTTCCTGGTCAGAATCTTCCCCTTCTTCATAAATTGAAGATAATCCAGGGTACTCTGACCTCTGAAATGGTGTAAACCCCATTTCTAAGGCAGAAGGAGCCAAACTCGTCATTATTGGGCGAGAAAACGTCAATGTCGTCGACGCCGATGTGACAGGCTTCGAAGGCGTCGAGAAAACTGGAAGAGGCCTCGAAGAACTCGAGAGGATCGGGATCCTACTCGAGGATGTCGACGAAGGTCTCGGCGTCGTGCCAGAGGCTCTGGGAATCACTGTTGGCTGTGGAGTAGCCGTGGTCTTCTCTTTCATCGGCGACGATGGCGTCGAGTCGATCGACCGATGCGTCGAAGAACCCTTCGACAACGGCGTTGATGGCGCCGATCCATGCGTCGAAGGGATCTTCGATGACGGCGAAGGCAGTGCCTTCTAACCCGATGGCCCGTGGCGCTCTCGGGTGGAATGTTTCGCCGGGTGCAGCGACTCAAGGCGTTTTGATTTTATGGGTTTTTCACCCGGGGTATCACCCTCAGCTGTCTTCGAGGGGGTCGAGGCCGCTTTCTCGAAGACGCTTAACATTTTCTTCCTGAATTCCTCCCACTCAGCCTGAGAGCTGTGTTTTGTGGGGCAGGAGACCCTTTCTGGGGAAACAGAAGACGACGAGGAAGGGGATCTTCGACGTCTCTTCTTTGAGTGTCTTGATCTCGACGAATGGTGGGAGCTACTTCGAGATCTAGAATGGGAATGTTTGACGGCGAGGAGACGAATGCCTCAACTCAGCCAAAGAAACTTTCGAGGAGGTTTTGACTGACTTACCTCTCTCGAGCTTCCCCTTGCGCTCCTTCAAGGCTTT
Organism: Ambystoma mexicanum; assembly: GCF_040938575.1. Taxonomy (NCBI): domain Eukaryota; kingdom Metazoa; phylum Chordata; class Amphibia; order Caudata; family Ambystomatidae; genus Ambystoma; species Ambystoma mexicanum. Next base: position 1,108,248,072 of record NC_090925.1, read on the forward strand.
CGCCGTCATGGACATGCAGTCCTCACACTCCGAACAATGGTGCTCGGCTCCCAAGCACCGCAAGCAGATCCTGTGTGGATCCATTATCGACATTTTTTTACCGCAGTCTCGACATTTTTTGAAGCCGGATCGCGGCGTTGTCGGTTCCGATGAAGATGCCATCGAGAACGAGTTGGTATATTCGAGTATATGTAGAAGGTTTATCTGACTGAACTGAGCAACGATGTTCCGAGGCCCCACGAAGCGCGGAAAAACGGAACTGAGCAACCGACGCCGCGCTTGGCTATTTATGGGCATGGTGACGTCGGCGCCGATACGGTGGCCATCGAGGGACATCGACTCGGCGGACGTCGACGCGCAGCGCCCTCTACAGAAAAAAATTCCGAGGCCAGCAAGCTGGAGACGTATTATCAAAGATAAGGAATACGTCGGAGGACACAATCCCTTCGAAAGTGTGCTAATCATCCTTAGAACAAGAATCGTTGGCGCAAAATGGCCAGATGTTTCTAAGTTCCACCTGAAAACTACAGGGGCCAATGGTCTCATGTTAAATAGAATGCCCCTCTTACATGAATAAGAAAAACTGGTGAAATTATCCTTACAGTAATACAGGCCGTGTTCTAAATAGTGTTACATCAGGTGCTTAGCGGGCTCAACATTATGACGCTGCAGAGTTTTTTGATGGAAAAGTCACCACGCAGTGCAGTCATATTGAAAGGTGCTGGAGCAAATGGTTCAGAAAATAGGTTGAAAAAACCCATCAAAGAAAGTTCCTGTTTCATAAATTGCAGCCAGGGAACTACATACACCAACGTCCAATGCCATCCAGTCTTTAATAATCCAACGAATGAGATGATAATCTGTTCCACTTTTATCCCAGAGTCTTTCCCACAATTTCATTGGTTTAAAATTAAGTAGGTCTGTAAAATAGCCTACACCTGCATCCAGATGCAGGAGGTAATTGGGAGAAGTCCCCCCGAAAACGCAATTAAATAATACAGGAACAGTTTCTTTGTGTTTGTAGTGGGGCAGCAGGGGAGGAACTCCAGACCCCTGTAACATAACTTGCCACCAAGACAGCTTTTGATGATTTAAATGGGTCAAATGGTGCCCAGGATGCACCGCCAGTCTGTTCCCAAACCTCAGTATTGCGCCGTTAACTTGTGGTTACTTTGTGGCAGAGTTTGAGACCTGGGTGCCCCACGCTAGAATATTCTTGAACATACAACCTCACTGCTTTCAAGAAATCAGAAAATCATCAACCGAAACATGTTACCCCACTTGCTCCCAATAACCAATATGCTCCATCCTCAGTTGGATCCCCGACACTAGTTACCCTCTACAGCAAAACCACCTTAGCAGCTATTGACGAAAGTAGCTCCACTAAGTATCAGGAAAGCGAACCAATTGCACATGCCAACTCCTGGTTCACAGCAGACTTACAAACCCTACGGGCAACTAAAAGGTCAGCCGAATGCAACTGGAAAAAACACCATCTGTAAATAAGGCCCACATTCATGACCTAGCCAACAAATACAAGGCAGCAACCATTAAAGCCAAAGCTGACTCTTTTAATCAGAGCGTTATGAATGCCCAAAGTAGCTCCAGAGATGGATGGCACAAAATGAACTATGTCTCAATGATGAGAAAACTGAACTACTCATTGGCAGCAAATCAAAACGAAATCTACCAGAACAATACAAATCCTTTAATATTGACGGCAATACCATCAACGTTCCCAATGAGCTAAAAACGTTAGGTGTCTACATTGAGTCAACACTGACTAACAAGGCAGGTCAATGCTATTGTCTCCTCGTCTGCATATAAGTCCAAACTAATTAGAGCCAGCAGACCATTCCTCTCAGCTGCCAACTGCATTACCTTAGCAAGAGCACTGATCTTCTCCAGGATCGATTATTGCAACTGGCTCTTTGCAGGCTCCAATGCTGGAAAAATTAGTAAACTCCAAGTCATGCAAAATAATGCAATTAGAGCAGCACTTTACACACCTAAACACTAACACATCTCTTCAACAAGACTTAACTTACACTGGCTCCCAGTATGAAACAGAATCAAATTCAAAGTCCTCTCGCTTACTCACAAATGCCTATCGAATAATGCCCCTGCATACCTTAGCAGTCTAACTCTCAAAACCCAATCCAAAACTTATGCGGTCCTCCTACACTAGCCTAATCTCTACACCAAGATTCAGGAGACAGAAAGCTGGCGGATCCAGCTTCCCAGTGATCACGGCCAAACTCTGGGATATCTTGCCACTATCTCTAAAAACTGACTCATCCTTAAGGTCGTTCCGAAAAAGCCTTAAAACTCTCTTCAAACAAGATCTCTGTTAGTCATGCAACGAAACAGGGCCTGCTTATCTGTGCACTCTATGTAATTATGTAATTAATGTAATTAGCATATATATTGAATGACTATGTTTGAGACTGTATATTGTATGAAAATAAAATGATGTAAGACTGTAGAGCTGCACTGTACCCGACTGCTGGAACCTCTTCATTGATTAAGCTTTCTGTAATCAATCTTGTGAGTTTAAGCGCCTAGATACCTTTGGGTTTTGTGCGCTATATAAATGTTCAAATAAATAAATACATAAATGCTAGAATAGGAAAATTCATTGACCAATTCAAGTTTGCTAGATGTGGCGATAATTGAGGGTAATGTGCCACTATGGTTACCAGCACATATCATTTTAGAGTTAAGAGCATTAAGACCCAGGTTTCGATCAGCCATACATTCCACAAAACCTGAGTCCAGCGATTGCAATTCTCTTGGCGTTCAGGCTAGCAGAACGACATTATCAGCGTATGACAATGCGCAGATGTTCCTGTCTGCATGTTTTGGCGTGTCAGATGGTGTGGCATGAAGCTCACCAAAAAGCTTTCATAAAAATTAAACAGCAGGAGACCAAAAATGTCCCCTTGCTTTACCCCTTGAGTTGACTGGAAAGCTACAAACAGCTCACCAGAGCGAGCTTGGTAAACCCTGGCAGTAAGATGATCATGCAAAGCTACCAAGATGAAAAGCAGGGCCTTAGGGAAACCCATAACCGACAATGATTTCCATAGTCTTCCTTGATTTACATTGTCGAAAGCTAAGCTTCGGACCATAAAACCCAAATATAAAGGGCAGCTGTACCCAAGGACAAATTGGTCTACAATTAGCCTAAGATTTAGTTTGTTCCAGGGTGCCGACTCCTTTGCAGAAGCCGACCTGCTCCTCAGTCAAAATGTCATTGGATTTGGCCCATTTATACATTCTAATAAAGACTAATTTCTCAAAGCATTTGGCTGAGCAGTCAATCAAAAAGATTGGGGGATAACAGAACAGGGTCCGATTTATCACCCTTCCTAAAAAGGCACAATGATAGTCTGTTGCCTTAATGGTATAAAATGACTGCAAGCAGATGGGTTTATCCCCAATCTGGGGGTGTGGAACTCTTGAACTTAAGACATATTGGATATGTGAGGAATGTGAGGGTGCCCTCACTCCCCCCCCAAAATATCCTCCCCCAGGTGGCCAGGGAAAGGCTGTCTCTTTCGGATCCTCACCCTGGGGATGAATATATGCGATGGAGCATCACCTGGGTGGAAGAGACTTGGGGAGTGGGGATAATGCACCCTTGGGAGAGACCTGGTATCCCCCATTTCCCTGTCATAAGGAATTAAAATGTCCCCCAGGCTTTTATATGCTATTACCAATCCCTCCCATATGATGTTAGAAAAACATCTCCCGGTGTATACTACTATGGCACTGAGATAAGGAATAGATCCCATAGAAAAATACATTGATCCTTTATTAATACAGACTGACACAAACACCACTATGGTACTGAGATGAGGAATAGATCTCACAGAAAAACACATCAATACGTTATTAACTCACACATACACAAACACCACTCGGGTACTGGGACGAGGAAGAAGGATGATTAGTACCAAGACCATTGTGAAACCGTGAATGGCCTGCACATGAAGACAGAGGGGGCAGTATAAATGCCCCCCTCGGGTAAGGCTAATGAGCTTGCAGAGGAGATCGCGATCGCCTGTGGAATACATGAAGACGGAGAAGCCGGGGGTGAAGGCAGGGAGAGGCGTGTCCGAAGCGCTGAGGTGCTGCAGAGCCGCAGCAGTGTAAGCAGACTGTGGCTGGTGTTGTCGGAAGGTCTCCGGTGGCAGGGTCAGGCTACTGACCTCCTGGAGTCCAGAGGACTCCCTCTCCAGTAGCCAGAGTTGTCGGAGACCCCGGGAGAGGGGCTTGCTGAGCCTGGAGCAGCAGCAGCCACGAAGAACCGACGGAAGAAGGGCACACGAAGACAGCATACCCAGTGAGTCAAGTGAGGCTGAGGGACTCCAGGACACTGCGGTGCGAGCCGTGTGGTGAGAGAAGGTCGGAGCACTTGCGAATGAGCGGGCGACAGCAGAGGCAATGTTACTGCCGGTTCAGAAATGCAAAGCACAAAGGTTTGATGCGGTTTGTGAATACCGAACTGTAGTAAAATTGGAAAGGCCGCGGAAGGGCCAAGAAAGCAGGAAACTTGAAAACTGAATGAGAAGTCTGTGAGCAGAATGCAAATTCCCAGCCGGAGAGTGAACTGGGAATTTGGAGTCATGTTGCTTTCAATATGAACGAACTGCAGTTTTGAATACCAAACCAAGGGAAAGTAATAATGAATGAATGCCACACGAGTGGAAAGCAGAAAAAGTGTTTCCTGATACAAAGGAACTGTGAATCATGGAAACTAAAGAAAGCAAGCATTGGTAACGAATATACAGCACTGTGAATTGCACAAATTGAGAAAAAGCAAGCATTGTGAGGAGCCAGAAGGAAAAGAGGATCTGTACAAGTTGAAACTGTGGCAACACTGAGAAAGTGTGACAATCAAATTATTATTATTATTATTATTATTATTATTATTATTATTATTATTATTATTATTATTATTATTAAGTAAATTGTGGCTAAACAAGTGTTGAAAAGAACTGCAAGCATACAAGTTCAATACCCCTGTCGAGCTGAAGCAATGGCTGTGCGCTTGTGCAAAAGAAGCCAATCAGGTGTGTCGGTTGCGTGACCTGTAATGGGTGGACTGTGTGGTCCGACAACTGCGCCTAGACCGAATCCACCCATTAAAGAAAAGCTACTTGACTCATTTATAAGTTTATGGTTGAATATCCGGAGAAGCTTGTGCATTGTGAACTTAGAGTTGAAATGTATGATATTGATGATCGAGCCAAAGACCTGAGAGCTGGGAAGAATTCTGAGGAATTATGTTGTTGTGAGAGACTTCAAAGCTTGGGGAAGGGAAACCCTTGTGGTTAAAAGCAAACTATTTAGAATCCTGCGTAAGGGAGAACCCCTTCCCAACCAAGAGCTGGAAGAAGCTCTGAACTTTTGTTTGAACACATTTCATTTTGATGCCGACTTCCCTACACAGTTGGAACAAATAGATGTGATGGCAAGTATAGGTTTTGGACACAGACAGACATTTACTTTGGACTTCCGGACACAGACTATCAGTTTTAGTTAAGTAGGAAAATACCACCTTAGCATAGGGCAGGATTGGCCTCATCCCAACCCGTTTGTGATTTTAAATAAAAGTTTGTAACCAAAACTTTCCTCAGTTGTCTCTGTCTACTTCCCGATGCCTTCACAGTTAGTTTAAGGCGATCCCAGGTTTTCAAATGTCAGATGTGAACACTAATAAACCATATCTGGCTATAAGGATCATAACAAAGAAAAAAAGATATGTTTAACAAATGCATGTTTGCATGCCAATGTGTTTATGTTATGTAGGTGTACGTGTGTGGGTGGGGGGGTGCAGTATGTGGGCACAGAGAGACCTGATGCAGAACTGGAGTTAACGTGCATACAATGAGACAGATGCAGGATTTGATTTGGTCACTAGCAGCATGGAAGATGGGCAGCACAGTAATATTGCTAATACTGGCCGTTTTGGGTGGCAGAAACGGCATGAACATATGTTTTACAGGGGCAATTCTGGCATGTATTGTTGAGGTCAGCCTCATGACTTTTTTGGAAACATAAAGCATAAAAAGGGGACAGACCTCATGACCTGGTTTGGGTAGAACCTGACTTGGTGGGGAAACGCTGGTGTATATTGTTGAGAGAGGCCTCCTGTTTCTTTCTTTGTGGATAGGTAGCATCAATAATGGTTATAAAATGTTCCTATGTGCTGTTGGTGACTTGGCAACTATTGGAGTGTTGCCTGTGTGCACTGCAGAGGATAAGTTCTACATTGTTGACTGATTTTTTAGAAATCAGTGCCATGAAATGCACAATTTCATTCCATTATTATAATATTTTTTTTAATGGGAAACACTGGCCCAAACCTTATTGGATTAATTCAGGTGTGCTCGCTTGGTTCAATTCAGTAAAAACCTTTACACCCCTTCATTTAACAAATTCACCAGCTGCAACTACTAGACTGTATCGGTGTTATGAAGTGGGGGAAGGACGCACATGAAGATGGCTAGTTATGTCTTGCTGTCTTCTTTGACCCTTTGACCACACATTTGGAGTACCCGACTGGCACCACACAAATAATTTTTTCCACCCCCCCCCCGAACCTCTCACACTGCTGCCATACTAAATACTTCCATGCCACCTCCCCATGATCTAGGCCTATGGAACACACATACTGTAAGATTTGTGAACTGTCCTCTCCATTGGTAGGGTACTCTCCCAACCAATAACGCCAGGATCAGAAAGAAATATGTCAGAATGACACCCTTGGTGAGCGAACCCTGGCCCAATCCCTCCCCCAGAAAATGCGTTAAAGACACGCTGTGTGAAAAACAAGTGGGTAAATGGGTTACAAAATGGGTGTGACTGCTTGCACTCGCTGCATTTGAGTGCCCCTGCTGGAAATGTGAAGCGCTGAGGGCAATATTTTCAGGCATATTAATATCACCCTACTACAAAAATTAGACTCCAGAGATAGAAATGGGGGAACTTTATGCAAAATAATTTTTACATTTCAACTCCGACAACCAGGGAATGGCATCTTGGGCTCCAAGGAACAGCGACACTGACCTTTTACTTACCATAAGCTGCTCTTGATGCACAATAATACAAGTTTCCATGACCAGGGTCAATCACACTAATGTAACTTAAGGCTTAGGGCGAATAGATTTGTCCTGAATTTCCATGAGCAATCATTGTAGGCTCCACCCACTTGCACAGTTAAGTTGTTTAGTAGCTTTCGGAATGACGAAGGGTTGAGTCTACTCCGCCGGCATGTAAAACTGCAACCTGCAGATTACACACAGACCTGTGCCGCAGGCACAACCCCATCCACCCCAAATAAGGCTACCTTGTTCGAGCCTTGGGAACATCATGGACCCAAATTACAATTTAGTGGACCTGGAGAGCACCACCGTGCTGGAGGAGGCCATTCTCACCTCGTGCAGATGGGCTTCCTTCTTCCTGGAAGACAAATTCATGTGCTTCTCTAGGACGCTGCAGTATTTTTCCGTCTCTTTGTCATATTTCTTTTTGGTCTCCTGTGAAGACGAGCAGAGAACAAAACTTAAGAGGCTTAAAGAGTAAAAATGTGACCAAATTAATAGGGTTGCATGTCATTTCATCGCGGGATGTTTTTTCGCTGGGTTTTTTACCGTGATTTTTTTTACGAAAAAACCCATCACATTTTTTTTGCATTATTTTTGGGGGGGTTCCCACCCCAACACCCAATTTTCTTTAATTTGTATTTATTCCCAAACACCCACACCCCATATATATAATTTACTACCCCCCCCTAAAAAATCTGATGGGTTTTTTCAAAAATAAATTCACAGAAAAAAACCCACGAAAAAACATCCCGCGATGAAAGGATGTCGTACCATTAATAGACTTGTCAGAAAGGAATACATGTACTCTGGTATGAAACGTGGCACATTCATTAGAAAGGCACACTAGCACAACGCTGGATGAGCAAGAGCAATGATGGCTGTCCCAAGTTTCATTCTACGCTAGAGCTCCATCAAGGCTATCCTTAGGGAGAGGTACAAATAAAAGGAAAGAGGGAGGGGGTTGGAGGTGAAAGGCAGGCAGAGGGAGATGCTATTAGAGGAGTATCAGGAGCAGGAGTAAAAGAGTGAGAGACAAAGGAGGCGATAATATAACTATTAGTGAGGGTTTAGGGGTCTTTGGGCAGAGGGAGAAGTATGTGGGCATGTAACAGGTGGGGGCTCCCTGTTGCCTCCCCAAAATCAAGATGGAGGCACCTGGGCAAGGGCCTCAGGTGGCTGGAGAAACACAAACGGTACACTGTAGCAATCACCAGAGTCGTGATTGTACACAGCTGGTAACGGCAGCCAATTCGAGCCAAGGCAGACCCGAGCAAAGTGAGGGCCTCGGCGAAGAATGCAGGCTGTTACGAGTCGACGATCGGGGCGATAGCGATTTGCTCCCTGGTGTTTACCAATGATGCAAATAGTTTACATTTTCTTGTCCCAGGAGATGGGCCCTGTGCGTATTGCGCAAGCCCAATCTCTGGGGGAAAAAAAAGATGGCTGCCGCCATGGGTAAAGGGACTTACTCCCATTTCCATGGCGGTGGCTGCGGGTGGGAGGATCACCCGGACTGAAGCACAAAGCCCCGGTCCAGCAGGTAAGTGTGGAGGTACTGGGGAGAGGAACAGGTTTGGATGTCATTAGAGCGAAGTGTGGGGAGGGGAGATGTTGGGAGGCAACAGGGTGTTGCTCCCTGTTGCCTCCCCACAATCAAGATAGGCACCAACTGGGTTATGGCCTCGGGTGACTGGAAAGAGCAGGCAGTACACTGTGGGCCTCATCATGAGTTGGGCGGTAACGCCAGCGCTAACTGCCCTACTGCCAAACCCACCGGCGCTATTAGCACCGGATCACGGCTTTGGCGGATTTGGAAATCCCCATTCCCCATTGAGCCCATTCGGGAATGCCCCATTCTCCATTGGGCTCAATGGGGAATTTTCACGCTCATACCGCTGGCGGATTTCCCGCCGGCAGTGTGAGCGCGAATTTTCGGCGGACCCTTAAATCCGGCGGTAACAGCGCTACTGCCGGATTTAAGGGTTACCGCCAAACTCGTGATGAGGCCCTGTGTATTCTCACCTGTTCTTCCACCCACACGATTGACTGAGCGCCCTGGCCCAGGTGCGAACATAACGTTTCTTGGGATCCATGGAAAGTAGTGCAGTTTCGCTGTGCAGCAGTAAATAGACTTCTTTTTCAGGAATGCTCACACAGGGCCTGGGAAGCAAGGCAAACATCCTAATGCTTCTAATGAGGAACCTAGCAGCGCTGCTCATGGAGCTTTTTCTTAGATTCGAAAACTTTATAAAAATGCAATCCCAGCCTTTGTTGTATGCAGGAGGCTCTTTTAGCTGGTCTTTTTTGAGTGTCACAACGTAAGTGCTTTGTAAAGGCTGTGAGGTGCACTCATTTTAAGTGGGCAAATCACATCTGATTTCTGGTTATTGTGGTGTTGTGTATAATGCCATCTTGGAAGATTATCCAACAAATACAACAAAACATAATGATTGCAAGGTTTGTTATGGTGGTCAGTGAAACCCCTTTCCAAGAACAGCAGCACCAGTATGTACCATATTGGTTTTCATTATCGATCATTTTTAATGAAGGGGCAACTACTTGGCGTTGGATAAAGTATCAAAGTGAATTCACTCTCCACATTATAAATAAGGGCGTATCAGAAGTCAAACTGTTCACACACATGGTATAAGGAAATGGACAGTCAAAAGCTCCAATTCCTCAACACTGTGATCGCAGATTTGCACAAAATAATACAGATTGCACAAGGAACAAATCCTGCAAGCAAAAGAGTCTTTCCCCAAATCAACAATAGCCCAAAGAACCTATTCAACAGTACTCACAAAATGTCAACCTCTTCCCGCAGATGCAAAACAGGGAATTCGACTAGCATGCCAAGGAACTAAAATCTAACAAACAAAATCCAGCCAGCACCACCCTGCATCTTGGCTCGAAAGGATCAGTCCCTCCAAATATCAACTTGGACCGGTTTCACTACCTAAAAAGGATTACGTTATGCAAAACCAAGACTACACAACGAATGCCACAATGCCATTTCTTCATCTGTTCATGAAGATCAGCCATACTTCCCATATCAATCATTACATTTCCCAATGTGCAACACTTAGAAACCTACTACTTCTACTAAAAAGAAACAAAAAAAACCCCCAAAAAACCAAACACCGGGCAAATAACTGTATAATCCAACCCACTAAATCATCTCGGTTCCCTGGTAGGGAGAAGCTGCAAGAACACCACCCCAGGATGAAAATGAGGGTTCCAAATAGAAGACTGGCCCATGTTCACACAGGAGTACCCCCTGTTGCTCTAACTCACCTTAGCAGCTCCTATTTGCTCCTTGCGGAATTTCTCCAGGGGCGCGATCAGCACCTCACTCACATTCTCAATCTGTGCAAGAAAATACAGACATTCGGTTAAGCATTGGGCAATGCTGCTCAATTTACTGCAGTAGATTTTCTTTCAGCAATGACCCTTATGCCGGCACCCAGTTTCTGTTCTGGAAGCCCACAGGCGTAGCTCAGGTGGGCCAGCATCATGTGCTGTTTGAATCACCATTATTTCTTAGTTAACTGCATTATATCATAGTTTAAATGTGACGCAAATGTAAGAAGAAAAATGTTTGTCACAATACAAAAGAGCGCAACATAAGTATTACTGATACATTTGAACTACACATGCACAGGAAATTGCAAAGTTACATGGACGAACTTGTTTTTTACATAGCACTGAAATCCCACCAGGCTACCCAAACGTGATTGAGGCAAGAGTAGCTCTGAAAGGGTTAATAGCAAAGCCTGCTGTATAAAGTATGAGTCTGGCCCAGAGGCACTTATGTTGTGAGTGTAGGGAGTGCACAGAGGTCTATAAAGGGTGCACTTAGGTAAATGACCAAGAACATTAGATTGCAGTCAACAGACCGTGAGCTGAAGCGTGATGCACGAAAGAGCGCTGCGCGCAGGCTGATGCACAGCGCACCAAGCTTTAACCAAGCAGACTAGCACGTGCAGTCAGAAATGGAGGTGTGGAGGGAATAGGTGAACACAGGGAGAAGGCGGCGGGGGAAGGCAGATGCTGAGGTCACTCAGCGGAAAGGAGGAAGCGGGCGACCGCTATGAAAATGAGCAGCGAGAAAACGAGAGTGACCGCTCAGGGGGCAACCTCCATTGGATGCTCCTCCACAGAGTCGGTTCTGAATATGCAGGCTTTGGCTCTAGATCCACAATATTGTATCCTGTTATTTTGCATATGGCTGAATCCAATTTCAACCTTTTGCAAACGCAATCAAAATTTTAAAAAAACCATATGTGGGTCTTGACAAAATCTGCTAAATGCATTTTTCTTCAAGATAATACCTCGACGGGCTCGGACGCGTCTTGTAGCACAAACATCTAGTCTGAATATAAGAGAGTCACTACATACATTCTTTGAAGGGCAGATATTCAAGTGAGGTGCAACACTCCCCATTTGCTTATGGTCTCCAACAAGATGACTTGATGATGGAGAAGCATGGAACTCACCCACAGGGTGCACGCAGTCTACACGGAAAAGACATTCAGGGTAATTCATAGAATTTCGCAGAAAAGTGTCGCAAGCGGCTGGCGCAGAGTGTCCGCGTGCGATTGACTGCGCCAGGCACGTGCGCTAAAACCGATTTCCGCGCACAGCGTATTCATGGATTTCATGCTCCCAAACCAGCCGTGGCGCAGAGTATCGCAGCGACCCTGCAGCAGCGCCAGTAACGCCCCCAAGAACGCCCTCGCGCAAGGAAAAGCCAGCAAAATCGCTAAATCATCGCAAAGGGCTGCGCTAACCCTGGACCAGTTTACAGGGCAGCCAAACAAGGAACGCAAAGCGGGTAACGTGCATATCAGGGGTACACGTGAAGTCATACACGCGATTAGCCAGGGTACGTGTATTACAGGGGTACGCGGGAAGTTTAACACGCGATTGGCCAGGGTACGTGTATTACAGGGGTACGCGGGAAGTTTAACACGCGATTAGCCAGGGTAAGTGTATTACAGGGGTACGCGGGAAGTTTAACACGCGATTAGCCAGGGTACGTGTATTACAGGGGTACGCGGGAAGTTTAACACGCGATTGGCCAGGGTACGTGTATTACAGGGGTACGCGTGAAGTTATACACGCGATTAGCCAGGGTACGTATATTACAGGGGTACGCGGGAAGTTTAACACGCGATTGGCCAGGGTACGTGTATTACAGGGGTACGCGGGAAGTTCAACACGCGATTGGCCAGGGTACGTGTATTACAGGGGTATGCGGGAAGTTTCACATGCGATTTGGCCAGGTACGTGTATTACAGGGGTGCGTGGGAATTATCACACGCGATTTGGCTTGGTACGTGTATTACAGGGGTGTGCGGGAATTATCACACGCAATTAGGCTGGGTGGGTCCTCACAGGTGTTCCCTGTACACCCTCCACAGCCCCTGCAGGCAGCCCACAAAACAGGGGACTACCCTGCACACCTGCTCATGTCCCCCTGCACCCCCACCCCCCAGCAGTGCAGGGGCACCCTCCACCAGGCCCCCACTCATGTCTCCCACCACCCCCACCCCCCAGCCACCAGGGGCACCCTCCACCAGGCCCCCACTCATGTCCCCTATCACCCCCACCCCCCCGCCACCAGGGGCACCCTCCACCAGGCCCCCACATATGTCTCCCACCACCCACACCCCCCAGCAGTGCAGGGGCACCCTCCACCAGGCCCCCACTCATGTCTCCCACCACCCCCACCACCCAGCCACCAGGGGCACCCTCCACCAGGCCCCCACTCATGTCTCCCACCACCCCCACCCCCCAGCCACCAGGGGCACCCTCCACCAGGCCCCCACTCATGTCTCCCCCCACCCCCCAGCAGTGCTGGGGCACCCTCCACCAGGCCCCCACTCATGTCTCCCACCACCCCCACCCCCCAGCCACCAGGGGCACCCTCCACCAGGCCCCCACTCATGTCTCCCACCACCCCCACCCCCCAGCAGTGCAGGGGCACCCTCCACCAGGCCCCCACTCATGTCTCCCACCACCCCCACCCCCCAGCAGTGCAGGGGCACCCTCCACCAGGCCCCCACTCATGTCTCCCACCACCCCCACCCCCCAGCCACCAGGGGCACCCTCCACCAGGCCCCCACTCATGTCTCCCACCACCCCCACCCCCCAGCAGTGCTGGGGCACCCTCCACCAGGCCCCCACTCATGTCTCCCACCACCCCCACCCCCCAGCCACCAGGGGCACCCTCCACCAGGCCCCCACTCATGTCTCCCACCACCCCCACCCCCCAGCAGTGCAGGGGCACCCTCCACCAGGCCCCCACTCATGTCTCCCACCACCCCCACCCCCCAGCAGTGCAGGGGCACCCTCCACCAGGCCCCCACTCATGTCTCCCACCACCCCCACCCCCCAGCCACCAGGGTCACCCTCCACCAGGCCCCCACTCATGTCTCCCACCACCCCCACCACCCAGCAGTGCAGGGGCAGCCTCCACCAGGCCCCCACTCATGTCCCCTATCACCCCCACCCCCCCGCCACCAGGGGCACCCTCCACCAGGCCCCCACATATGTTTCCCACCACCCCCACCCCCCAGCAGTGCAGGGGCACCCTCCACCAGGCCCCCACTCATGTCTCCCACCACCCCCACCCCCCAGCCACCAGGGGCACCCTCCACCAGGCCCCCACTCATGTCTCCCACCACCCCCACCCCCCAGCAGTGCAGGGGCACCCTCCACCAGGCCCCCACTCATGTCTCCCACCACCCCCAACCCCCAGCCACCAGGGTCACCCTCCACCAGGGCCCCACTCATGTCTCCGACCACCCCCACCCCCCAGCACTGTGGGGCACCTGCCAGCAGGCCCCCACCCATGTCCAACTCATGTCTCCCACCACCCCCACCCCCCAGCACTGTGGGGCACCTGCCAGTAGGCCCCCACCCATGTCCAACTCATGTCTCCCACCACCCCCACCCCCCAGCCACCAGGGTCACCCTCCACCAGGCCCCCACTCATGTCTCCCACCACCCCCACCCCCCAGCAGTGCAGGGGCACCCTCCACCAGGCCCCCACTCATGTCTCCCACCACCCCCACCCCCCAGCCACCAGGGTCACCCTCCACCAGGCCCCCACTCATGTCTCCCACCACCCCCACCACCCAGCAGTGCAGGGGCAGCCTCCACCAGGCCCCCACTCATGTCCCCTATCACCCCCACCCCCCCGCCACCAGGGGCACCCTCCACCAGGCCCCCACATATGTCTCCCACCACCCACACCCCCCAGCAGTGCAGGGGCACCCTCCACCAGGCCCCCACTCATGTCTCCCGCCACCCCCACCCCCCAGCCACCAGGGGCACCCTCCACCAGGCCCCCACTCATGTCTCCCACCACCCCCACCACCCAGCAGTGCAGGGGCAGCCTCCACCAGGCCCCCACTCATGTCCCCTATCACCCCCACCCCCCCGCCACCAGGGGCACCCTCCACCAGGCCCCCACATATGTCTCCCACCACCCCCACCCCCCAGCAGTGCAGGGGCACCCTCCACCAGGCCCCCACTCATGTCTCCCACCACCCCCACCCCCCAGCCACCAGGGGCACCCTCCACCAGGCCCCCACTCATGTCTCCCACCACCCCCACCCCCCAGCAGTGCTGGGGCACCCTCCACCAGGCCCCCACTCATGTCTCCCACCACCCCCACCCCCCAGCAGTGCAGGGTCACCCTCCACCAGGCCCCCACTCATGTCTCCCACCACCCCCACCCCCCAGCAGTGCAGGGTCACCCTCCACCAGGCCCCCACTCATGTCTCCCACCACCCCCACCCCCCAGCAGTGCAGGGGCACCCTCCACCAGGCCCCCACTCATGTCTCCCACCACCCCCACCCCCCAGCCACCAGGGTCACCCTCCACCAGGCCCCCACTCATGTCTCCCACCACCCCCACCACCCAGCAGTGCAGGGGCAGCCTCCACCAGGCCCCCACTCATGTCCCCTATCACCCCCACCCCCCCGCCACCAGGGGCACCCTCCACCAGGCCCCCACATATGTCTCCCACCACCCACACCCCCCAGCAGTGCAGGGGCACCCTCCACCAGGCCCCCACTCATGTCTCCCACCACCCCCACCCCCCAGCCACCAGGGGCACCCTCCACCAGGCCCCCACTCATGTCTCCCACCACCCCCACCCCCCAGCAGTGCAGGGGCACCCTCCACCAGGCCCCCACTCATGTCTCCCACCACCCCCACCCCCCAGCCACCAGGGTCACCCTCCACCAGGGCCCCACTCATGTCTCCGACCACCCCCACCCCCCAGCACTGTGGGGCACCTGCCAGCAGGCCCCCACCCATGTCCAACTCATGTCTCCCACCACCCCCACCCCCCAGCACTGTGGGGCACCTGCCAGTAGGCCCCCACCCATGTCCAACTCATGTCTCCCACCACCCCCACCCCCCAGCCACCAGGGTCACCCTCCACCAGGCCCCCACTCATGTCTCCCACCACCCCCACCCCCCAGCAGTGCAGGGGCAGCCTCCACCAGGCCCCCACTCATGTCCCCTATCACCCCCACCCCCCCGCCACCAGGGGCACCCTCCACCAGGCCCCCACATATGTCTCCCACCACCCACACCCCCCAGCAGTGCAGGGGCACCCTCCACCAGGCCCCCACTCATGTCTCCCGCCACCCCCACCCCCCAGCCACCAGGGGCACCCTCCACCAGGCCCCCACTCATGTCTCCCACCACCCCCACCACCCAGCAGTGCAGGGGCAGCCTCCACCAGGCCCCCACTCATGTCCCCTATCACCCCCACCCCCCCGCCACCAGGGGCACCCTCCACCAGGCCCCCACTCATGTCTCCCACCACCCCCACCCCCCAGCAGTGCTGGGGCACCCTCCACCAGGCCCCCACTCATGTCTCCCACCACCCCCACCCCCCAGCAGTGCAGGGTCACCCTCCACCAGGCCCCCACTCATGTCTCCCACCACCCCCACCCCCCAGCAGTGCAGGGTCACCCTCCACCAGGCCCCCACTCATGTCTCCCACCACCCCCACCCCCCAGCAGTGCAGGGGCACCCTCCACCAGGCCCCCACTCATGTCTCCCACCACCCCCACCCCCCAGCCACCAGGGGCACCCTCCACCAGGCCCCCACTCATGTCTCCCACCACCCCCACCACCCAGCAGTGCAGGGGCACCCTCCACCAGGCCCCCACTCATGTCTCCCACCACCCCCACCCCCCAGCAGTGCAGGGGCACCCTCCACCAGGCCCCCACTCATGTCTCCCACCACCCCCACCCCCCAGCCACCAGGGTCACCCTCCACCAGGGCCCCACTCATGTCTCCGACCACCCCCACCCCCCAGCACTGTGGGGCACCTGCCAGCAGGCCCCCACCCATGTCCAACTCATGTCTCCCACCACCCCCACCCCCCAGCACTGTGGGGCACCTGCCAGTAGGCCCCCACCCATGTCCAACTCATGTCTCCCACCACCCCCACCCCCCAGCCACCAGGGTCACCCTCCACCAGGCCCCCACTCATGTCTCCCACCACCCCCACCCCCCAGCCACCAGGGTCACCCTCCACCAGGCCCCCACTCATGTCTCCCACCACCCCCACCCCCCTGCCACCATGTGCAGCCCCCACCAGGTCCTCACAATGTGCGTATTGGTCAGCCTCCACAGCCAAAAAGCCCTACCAAGTAACCCATTCACCCACATGGAAATGGAAATCACATGTTACACCCCCAATGTTCATGAAGCAAATGAACCCATGTCCGTCACACACATATTTTCCAATTGAATGGGAAAACACACAACATGACATGCATGAAACCAATGAGATGAAACCACACAGTGAACAATGTAAAAAAAAATGTATTAGAAAAAAATACAAATGCTAAAGAAAGAAAACTAACTACAATGTAAATGTGAAAAAAGAAGCTGCATGTCCGCATAAAAACACAAAACTAGAAAATCTAATCCAAAAAATGTTGTCCAAAGTGAAATGTCAAAACTCTCCGTGCAACAAAGAACTATGTACAAAAATAACAAGTGTCCATCATCACAACAGAACTAAGGAAACCTCCTAAAAAACCTACCTAAATATCAACTATATACAAAAAGTGGAGCAGTGTCCGTCGACTCCAAATCATAAGAAAAAACAAAGGAAACCTAAAACTAAAGAACTATGTACAAAGGCGGTGGGCAAGTCCAGCGGCTCACTCTGTGGTGTTCCGGGCCAGGGCATCATCGAACTCCTGTTCGATGTCCCGGAGGCGGTCCAGTTCCATGGCCCCGAGGGTCCGCAGGGACGACGCCGTGTCCTCCTCCAACCCCCTGCGGATTGCCTCGAGGCACTCGGCCCGCCTCAGGGCCCTCCGCATGGAGTTCTCCGCCCTGACCATTGTGAGCCGCGCCTCTTCCGCCCGCCGCCGCTCCGCACCTATGGCGTGGCCCAACCGCTGCCACACGGAAGACACTCTCTGTCCTGGGTCCTCCTGCCCTCCGGCCGATGCCTGCCCCTCCGATGTCGAAGGCCCCGAGCCTTCATGGCTCCCACCATCTTGCTGCTGCTGCTGCTCTGCCTCTGCCCGTGCACTGCCTCCTGCTGCCTGCACATCCTCCGCCGGCTGGGGTGCAGTTGTTGATGTGGCCACCCCTGCTGGACGTCCGACTCCCGACTGTGGCAGAGATGCCTCCTCCACCAGCCTGGCCGCACTGTCAGAGGCAGCTCCACAGGGCACCCAGGTGACTGATGGGTGGGAAGATGGCACAGAGGACGACTGGCGCGTAGGGGGTCCAGTTGAGGAGGGGGTCGGAACAAGCCCCATCAGACGGAGGAATCCGGTCTGGGTGACCTGTCCCAGCAGGCTGACGTGGTCAACGAGCCATTCGAGATGACGTGCAGTCTCTCCATGAAAAGACTGCAGGTCACCTCGCATGGCCCGTTGACGCAACGCCACACCAGCCAGGACAGGCTCAACCCGGACCTGGATAGCCACGTCCGCAGGCAGAGGAAGGCCAGTTGACGTCAGCTCATCCCCTGCCTGAAAACGGGTCTGGACGTAGGCATCCCTGCTGGTGCAAGATGATGCAGGGACAGGATCGGGGACAGGATTGCACACAGGCACCTCCGCGGCCGCCTGTGCTGCCTCCTGTCCCTGGTCCTGGACTGCACCACTAGCACCAGTGGGATCCCCACCTCCAGACCCCGTCTCTGGTGCTTGCACGGCCTCCTCCTCCACCAGACCCCCCACCAACCTGGATGACTCTGTGCCATCTTCCCCTGTTGGGCCCTGTGGGGTCCCAGCTGCCCCTTCTGCTGCCGAGGAGTCCAACTGCAACCTCCGCCTCTTGGACCTCCCCCCGGCAGCTGCGGCCTGGGACGCGGCACCGGACTCCTCACTCCCCGACGAGATGACAACACGGGAGGGGAGCCGGGCCTTGCGTCTCCGGCTGGCGGTCGGATCCCCGCCGCTGTGCTCCACAGCACCTTCTCCGCCCTCTTCATCAGTTGACGCTGCAGACAGGGAGAAACAAAACACAGGCATCAGGGCACTGTACAATGGACACATACACGCATGACAGTTGCACATGAGTGGCATTGGCAAACCTCAGACATGTCATCACAATCCCCAACAGACATGTCATTGCAACTGGCACACATGAGCCATACCACAGCCATATCGCAACTGCCACCACCATCCCCACACATACAACAGCATCAGCAGCCAAAGGGGAGCCATACATCACATGCAACACAGGAAGTGCACCACACATGTACACACACCACCACACTTGCATGCATGTCTACACCTCTGCCAAGTGTCGCACTGTTCAGACGGGCATCCATGTCACATCTGCCAATCAGGCTTCCACATACCGCTGTCACATGCATCCATGTAGCATCACTGTTGCACCTTTGACAAATACACACACATGCACATGTACACAGTGCTCATACATGCAGCCGAAAACAACATACATGCCTGACATCACGGACATGTCTACTTACATACACATTCATCCAAACATGTGTGCACGCACAACTGCATTTGCCATGCAAGCCCACACACACAAGCACCATCCATGTCTCACACATTACAGCCCTCGCATGTGTCAGCCCCACGGCCCTGTACACCCCCACCCATACTCCACCCCATACAAACAGATGTGCAACTGGCACAATGGGGAATGATCACCACACGCCCTGCTCACAACCAGGATGCATGTACACTCACCGCTCGACTCCAGACGGCTCTGCTTCTCTAGGACCTGGACGTGGAGCGCTGGGGATATGCGTTCCAGGACCCCCATCTGTTCTTCCGACAAGTGGCCCCGGCGCCCCTTGGCATCCGCTGCCTTCAAGAGGCGCCGGGCCTTGTTCAGGGTCCTGGACCTGAAGTCCTCCCAGCGCTTCCTGACATGTTGTAAGTCCCGGACTGCCACCCCCTCCGCGTTGATGGCAGTCACGATGTCTGTCCAGATCCGAGTCCGTCCTTCCTTGTCGGCGCGGGAACTTCCAAAGAGGGCATCATACTGCCCCAGGACTTGCTCCACCAGGACACCAACTTCGGTGGCACTGAAGCTGGTGCCCCTCTGCCTCTCTGGCCGGGGGTTGTCAGTGGTCACAGATGGTGTTAGCCCCGACATGACAACCCCAGAGGCAGGAGTGGGTGGGCAACTGGGTCCTGGGGCTGGGCTGTGGAGCGATGGAATTCCAGTCGGGAGTCTTCTGTTCCAGCAGGGGTGGTCACAGCAACAGCACCCCTGGCTGATGTGCAGGCAGCAAATGGCAGTGCACGTGGGCAGCAGGCAGTCAGGCAGCAGCAGATAGCAGGTGGGAGCGTGCTCGGGGCTCTGGGGGGCAGTAATTCGGCCTTCTGGTCTCCCGTGTGCTCACGCGTGGCCAGCTTGGTACGGAGTGAATTGGCACGTGAAAATCCTGCACGTCAGCGTGAAAACCGAGGAAAGGCCCTTAGCGCGTAAGCGCGTCAGCACGCATACGCGATTCCATTGGACCAAAGGCCCTCAGCGCGTAAGCGCGTCTGTGACGTGACCCGCACGGGTGTTTCCCACACAGCACGTGATGACAGAGCACACGTGGAAAGACTGCACGTCAGAGTCTCATCGCGTGTAATTGGACAAAAGTGCGTGTACACGCGATTGGCCTATGTACGTGTATATGAGGTGTGCGCGGACACTTACACACGCAAGTACGTCAGCGCACCTGTATCCCGGTGTACGGCCATTTCCACCAATCACACGCAATGAGACTCTGACGTGCAGTCTTTCCACGTGTGCTCTGTCATCACGTGCTGTGTGGGAAACACCCGTGCGGGTCACGTCACAGACGCGCTTACGCGCTGAGGGCCTTTGGTCCAATGGAATCGCGTATGCGTGCTGACGCGCTTACGCGCTAAGGGCCTTTCCTCGGTTTTCACGCTGACGTGCAGGATTTTCACGTGCCAATTCACTCCGTACCAAGCTGGCCACGCGTGAGCACACGGGAGACCACGCTCCTGCCCAGAAGGCCGAATTACTGCCCCCCAGAGCCCCGAGCACGCTCCCACCTGCTATCTGCTGCTGCCTGACTGCCTGCTGCCCACGTGCACTGCCATTTGCTGCCTGCACATCAGCCAGGGGTGCTGTTGCTGTGACCACCCCTGCTGGAACAGAAGACTCCCGACTGGAATTCCATCGCTCCACAGCCCAGCCCCAGGACCCAGTTGCCCACCCACTCCTGCCTCTGGGGTTGTCATGTCGGGGCTAACACCATCTGTGACCACTGACAACCCCCGGCCAGAGAGGCAGAGGGGCACCAGCTTCAGTGCCACCGAAGTTGGTGTCCTGGTGGAGCAAGTCCTGGGGCAGTATGATGCCCTCTTTGGAAGTTCCCGCGCCGACAAGGAAGGACGGACTCGGATCTGGACAGACATCGTGACTGCCATCAACGCGGAGGGGCTGGCAGTCCGGGACTTACAACATGTCAGGAAGCGCTGGGAGGACTTCAGGTCCAGGACCCTGAACAAGGCCCGGCGCCTCTTGAAGGCAGCGGATGCAAAGGGGCGCCGGGGCCACTTGTCGGAAGAACAGATGGGGGTCCTGGAACGCATATCCCCAGCGCTCCACGTCCAGGTCCTAGAGAAGCAGAGCCGTCTGGAGTCGAGCGGTGAGTGTACATGCATCCTGGTTGTGAGCAGGGCGTGTGGTGATCATTCCCCATTGTGCCAGTTGCACATCTGTTTGTATGGGGTGGAGTATGGGTGGGGGTGTACAGGGCCGTGGGGCTGACACATGCGAGGGCTGTAATGTGTGAGACATGGATGGTGCTTGTGTGTGTGGGCTTGCATGGCAAATGCAGTTGTGCGTGCACACATGTTTGGATGAATGTGTATGTAAGTAGACATGTCCGTGATGTCAGGCATGTATGTTGTTTTCGGCTGCATGTATGAGCACTGTGTACATGTGCATGTGTGTGTATTTGTCAAAGGTGCAACAGTGATGCTACATGGATGCATGTGACAGCGGTATGTGGAAGCCTGATTGGCAGATGTGACATGGATGCCCGTCTGAACAGTGCGACACTTGGCAGAGGTGTAGACATGCATGCAAGTGTGGTGGTGTGTGTACATGTGTGGTGCACTTCCTGTGTTGCATGTGATGTATGGCTCCCCTTTGGCTGCTGATGCTGTTGTATGTGTGGGGATGGTGGTGGCAGTTGCGATATGGCTGTGGTATGGCTCATGTGTGCCAGTTGCAATGACATGTCTGTTGGGGATTGTGATGACATGTCTGAGGTTTGCCAATGCCACTCATGTGCAACTGTCATGCGTGTATGTGTCCATTGTACAGTGCCCTGATGCCTGTGTTTTGTTTCTCCCTGTCTGCAGCGTCAACTGATGAAGAGGGCGGAGAAGGTGCTGTGGAGCACAGCGGCGGGGATCCGACCGCCAGCCGGAGACGCAAGGCCCGGCTCCCCTCCCGTGTTGTCATCTCGTCTGGGAGTGAGGAGTCCGGTGCCGCGTCCCAGGCCGCAGCTGCCGGGGGGAGGTCCAAGAGGCGGAGGTTGCAGTTGGACTCCTCGGCAGCAGAAGGGGCAGCTGGGACCCCACAGGGCCCAACAGGGGAAGATGGCACAGAGTCATCCAGGTTGGTGGGGGGTTTGGTGGAGGAGGGGG
The DNA here is from genome assembly GCF_040938575.1 of Ambystoma mexicanum. Classification (NCBI taxonomy): domain Eukaryota; kingdom Metazoa; phylum Chordata; class Amphibia; order Caudata; family Ambystomatidae; genus Ambystoma; species Ambystoma mexicanum. The sequence goes on from NC_090925.1 coordinate 1,108,270,353, forward strand.
CCGCGCAAGCACCAGAGACAGGGTCTGGAGGTGGGGATCCCACTGGTGCTAGTGGTGCAGTGCAGGACCAGGGACAGGAGGCAGCACAGGCGGCCGCGGAGGTGCCTGTGTGCAATCCTGTCCCCGATCCTGTCCCTGCATCATCTTGCACCAGCAGGGATGCCTACGTCCAGACCCGTTTTCAGGCAGGGGATGAGCTGACGTCAACTGGCCTTCCTCTGCCTGCGGACGTGGCCATCCAGGACCGGGTTGAGCCTGTCCTGGCTGGTGTGGCGTTGCGTCAACGGGCCATGCGAGGTGACCTGCAGTCTTTTCATGGAGAGACTGCACGTCATCTCGAATGGCTCGTTGACCACGTCAGCCTGCTGGGACAGGTCACCCAGGCCGGATTCCGCTGTCTGATGGGGCTTGCTCCGACCCCCTCCTCAACTGGACCCCCTACGCGCCAGTCGTCCTCTGTGCCATCTTCCCACCCATCAGTCACCTGGGTGCCCTGTGGAGCTGCCTCTGACAGTGCGGCCAGGCTGGTGGAGGAGGCATCCCTGCCACAGTCGGGAGTCGGACGTCCAGCAGGGGTGGCCACATCAACAGGTGCACCCCAGCCGGCGGAGGATGTGCAGGCAGCAGGAGGCAGTGCACGGGCAGAGGCAGAGCAGCAGCAGCAGCAAGATGGTGGGAGCCATGAAGGCTCGGGGCCTTCGACATCGGAGGGGCAGGCATCGGCCGGAGGGCAGGAGGACCCAGGACAGAGAGTGTCTTCCGTGTGGCAGCGGTTGGGCCACGCCATAGGTGCGGAGCGGCGGCGGGCGGAAGAGGCGCGGCTCACAATGGTCAGGGCGGAGAACTCCATGCGGAGGGCCCTGAGGCGGGCCGAGTGCCTCGAGGCAATCCGCAGGGGGTTGGAGGAGGACACAGCGTCGTCCCTGCGGACCCTCGGGGCCATGGAACTGGACCGCCTCCGGGACATCGAACAGGAGTTCGATGATGCCCTGGCCCGGAACACCACAGAGTGAGCCGCTGGACTTGCCCGCCGCCTTTGTATATAGTTCTTTAGTTTTAGGTTTCCTTTCGTTCTTATTATTATTTGGAGTCGACGGACACTGCTCCACTTTTTGTATATAGTTGATATTTAGGTAGGTTTTTTAGGAGGTTTCCTTAGTTCAGTTGTGATGATGGACCCTTGTTATTTTTGTACATAGTTCTTTGTTGCATGGAGAGTTTTTACATTTCACTTTGGACATTATTTTTTTGATTTGATTTTCTAGTTTTGTGTTTTTATGCGGACATGCAGCTTATTTTTTCACATTTACATTGTAGTTAGTTTTCTTTCTTTGGCATTTGTATTTTTTTCAATACATTTTTTTTTACATTGTTCACTGTGTGGTTTCATGTCATTGGTTTCATGCATGTCATGTTGTGTGTTTTCCCATTCAATTTGAAAATATGTGTGTGACGGACATGGGTTCATTTGCTTCATGTACATTGGGGGTGTAACATGTGATTTCCATTTCCATGTGGGTGAATGGGTTACTTGGTAGGTCTTTTTGGCTGTGGAGGCTGACCATTACGCACATGATTGGGGATTGTGAGGACCTGGTGGGGGCTGCACATGGTGGCAGGGGGGTGGGGGTGCAGGGGGACATGAGTGGGGGCCTGGTGGAGGTTGAGCCTGCACTGCTGGGGGGTGGGGGTGGTGGGAGACATGAGTGGGGGCCTGGTGGAGGGTGACCCTGCACTGCTGGGGTGTGGGGGTGGTGGGAGACATGAGTTGGACATGGGTGGGGGCCTGCTGGCAGGTGCCCCACAGTGCTGGGGTGTGGGGGTGGTGGGAGACATGAGTTGGACATGGGTGGGGGCCTGCTGGCAGGTGCCCCACAGTGCTGGGGGGTGGGGGTGGTGGGAGACATGAGTGGGGCCCTGGTGGAGGGTGACCCTGCACTGCTGGGGGGTGGGGGTGGTGGGAGACATGAGTGGGGCCCTGGTGGAGGGTGACCCTGGTGGCTGGGGGGTGGGGGTGGTGGGAGACATGAGTTGGACATGGGTGGGGGCCTGCTGGCAGGTGCCCCACAGTGCTGGGGTGTGGGGGTGGTGGGAGACATGAGTTGGACATGGGTGGGGGCCTGCTGGCAGGTGCCCCACAGTGCTGGGGGGTGGGGGTGGTGGGAGACATGAGTGGGGCCCTGGTGGAGGGTGACCCTGCACTGCTGGGGGGTGGGGGTGGTGGGAGACATGAGTGGGGCCCTGGTGGAGGGTGACCCTGGTGGCTGGGGGGTGGGGGTGGTGGGAGACATGAGTTGGACATGGGTGGGGGCCTGCTGGCAGGTGCCCCACAGTGCTGGGGTGTGGGGGTGGTGGGAGACATGAGTTGGACATGGGTGGGGGCCTGCTGGCAGGTGCCCCACAGTGCTGGGGGGTGGGGGTGGTGGGAGACATGAGTGGGGCCCTGGTGGAGGGTGACCCTGCACTGCTGGGGGGTGGGGGTGGTGGGAGACATGAGTGGGGCCCTGGTGGAGGCTGACCCTGGTGGCTGGGGGGTGGGGGTGGTGGGAGACATGAGTTGGACATGGGTGGGGGCCTGCTGGCAGGTGCCCCACAGTGCTGGGGTGTGGGGGTGGTGGGAGACATGAGTTGGACATGGGTGGGGGCCTGCTGGCAGGTGCCCCACAGTGCTGGGGGGTGGGGGTGGTGGGAGACATGAGTTGGACATGGGTGGGGGCCTACTGGCAGGTGCCCCACAGTGCTGGGGGGTGGGGGTGGTGGGAGACATGAGTTGGACATGGGTGGGGGCCTGCTGGCAGGTGCCCTACAGTGCTGGGGGGTGGGGGTGGTCGGAGACATGAGTGGGGCCCTGGTGGAGGGTGACCCTGCACTGCTGGGGGGTGGGGGTGGTGGGAGACATGAGTGGGGCCCTGGTGGAGGGTGACCCTGCACTGCTGGGGGGTGGGGGTGGTGGGGGACATGAGTTGGACATGGGTGGGGGACTGCTGGCATGTGCCCCACAGTGCTGGGGGGTGGGGGTGCAAGGGGACATGTGTTGGTGTTCATTAGTTCAAGGAGACATGTGCCTTTGCTGGGGGGCATGCCCATGTTGGGTGGGCTGCCTGCGGGACATGACCAGGGATGCAGGGTAGTCCCCTGTGGTGTGGGCTGCCTGCAGGGGCCGTGGAGGGTGTACAGGGTACACCTGGGAGGACCCACACTGTCAAATCACATGTGGGACTCCCCGGCACCCCTGAAATACACGTACCGTGCAGAAATCGCGTGTAAAACTTCCCGCGCACCCCTGAAATACACGCGCCCAGGCTATTCGCGTGTAAAACTTCCCGCGCACCCCTGAAATACACGCGCCCAGGCTATTCGCGTGTAAAACTTCCCGCGCACCCCTGAAATACATGCGCCCAGGCTATTCGCGTGTAAAACTTCCCGCGCACCCCTGATATACACGCGCCCAGGCTATTCGCGTGTGGAACTTCCCGCGCACCCCTGAAATACACGGGCCCAGGCTATTCGCGTGTGGAACTCCCCGCGCACCCCTGAAATACACGCGCCCAGGCTATTCGCGTGTGGAACTTCCCGCGCACCCCTCAAATTCACGCGCCCAGGCTATTCGCGTGTGGAACTTCCCGCGAACCCCTGAAATACACGCGCCCAGGCTATTCGCGTGTGGAACTTCCCGCGAACCCCTGTAATACACGTAGCCCGCTCCCCCAGGCCCGATCGCGTGAGGAACTTCCCGCGCACCCCTCAAATTCACGCGCCCAGGCTATTCGCGTGTGGAACTTCCCGCGCACCCCTGAAATACACGCGCCCAGCCTATTCGCGTGTGGAACTTCCCGCGCACCCCTGAAATACACGCGCCCAGGCTATTCGCGTGTGGAACTTCCCGCGAACCCCTGAAATACACGCGCCCAGGCTATTCGCGTGTGGAACTTCCCGCGAACCCCTGTAATACACGTAGCCCGCTCCCCCAGGCCCGATCGCGTGAGGAACTTCCCGCGCACCCCTCAAATTCACGCGCCCAGGCTATTCGCGTGTGGAACTTCCCGCGCACCCCTGAAATACACGCGCCCAGCCTATTCGCGTGTGGAACTTCCCGCGCACCCCTGAAATACACGCGCCCAGGCTATTCGCGTGTGGAACTTCCCGCGAACCCCTGAAATACACGCGCCCAGGCTATTCGCGTGTGGAACTTCCCGCGAACCCCTGTAATACACGTAGCCCGCTCCCCCAGGCCCGATCGCGTGAGGAACTTCCCGCGCACCCCTCAAATTCACGCGCCCAGGCTATTCGCGTGTGAAACTTCACGCGAACCCCTGAAATACACGTACCGTGCAGAAATCGCGTGTAAAACTTCCCGCGCACCCCTGAAATACACGCGCCCAGTCTATTCGCGTGTGAAACTTCACGCGAACCCCTGAAATACACGTACCGTGCAGAAATCGCGTGTAAAACTTTCCGCGCACCCCTGAAATACACGCGCCCAGGCTATTCGCGTGTGAAACTTCACGCGAACCCCTGAAATACACGTAGCACGCTCCCCCAGGCCCGATCGCGTGAGGAACTTCACGCGAACCCCTGTAATACACGTAGCCCGCTCCCCCAGGCCCGATCGCGTGTGGAACTTCACGCGAACCCCTGTAATACACGTAGCCCGCTCCCCCAGGCCCGATCGCGTGTGGAACTTCACGCGAACCCCTGAAATACACGTAGCCCGCTCCCCCAGGCCCGATCGCGTGAGGAACTTCACGCGAACCCCTGTAATACACGTAGCCCGCTCCCCCAGGCCCGATCGCGTGAGGAACTTCACGCGAACCCCTGTAATACACGTAGCCCGCTCCCCCAGGCCCGATCGCGTGAGGAACTTCACGCGAACCCCTGTAATACACGTAGCCCGCTCCCCCAGGCCCGATCGTGTGAATGACTTCACGCGAACCCCTGTGATGCACGTACCCTGCAAATCGCGTGTGACACTTCCCGCGCACCCCGGTATACATGCACACGTATTTTTTGTCAGCGGGTGTCCGTGTTTGTGGGTACCCCTTTGCACGTCATTTTTCCTGGAGGGCCACAGTATGGGACATTCATCATGGCAGTATATAGGTGCTATTTGTTGGCGCACCTTTTGGCGCACATTTCTTACAGCCGCAGAGACGCTACCGCCTCCTTTCTTGTGGCGGTCTTGTTTGTGCCTGTGCGCTGGTTTGAGCGTGCGCTTTTTTCCCCTATTCTATTCCATGAATACGTGTTGTAGGCGAGCGTGTGGGCGTTCCGCGCACTTGTGCCCTGTACTTCCCCCGTGACGCCCACGTTTTGGCAAGTTGTTCCCCATTCCGAGTGTTACGCCCGTGTTCCGCCTACTTTTATTGCGTGCGCCGCGCTATGTGCGAATTTCGCTGTGGCCTGTGCGATTTTCGCTGTGACCTGGCGCACGCTGTTAGATGGCCTGTGCGCCAACGTGCGCCAACGTGCGCCGCGCACTTTTTTTTCGCACATCCGCTGGTTTTCTCGCGCACGGCCTTCCATGAATCGACGTGCGCTGCTTTTCGTGCGATTTTCGCACGTTCACTGCGATTTTCGCTATTCCACTGCGATTCGCACGTTTTTGCCCACTTGCGCCGCGCTAATTATTCCATGAATCGGCCTCATTGTATTTTTACATGACATGGATTAACAATCAGTTCATGATTACTCGGGCCCAATTCCTGTAGCAGATTTTACACTATATCTCAAGATCGCTGGTGCAGCTCTCTCTTGTTTGCTGCATGTAAACTAGTAAGAGTCATAAAGAGTGTCCTTGGGGGGGCGTGGGGGTTTGGAGGGAGAGCTCTATCAGGAACAGGTACCAGGATAGAATTCTCCAGTCTGCACGTGCCCCGAGTGGAAGAGCACTGTGAGCTTAAGCGGCAAAGCTTTTGGGATTGTAAGAAGCGGTCCCTCCAGGTCACATTCAGGAGGGTATGTTTGTGTCAGGTGGTAAGTGTGCTGAGAGAGGATTTTGAAGTTGTAACACACATTTTGCCTTCAAGGGAGACGTCTATTTTCTGCCTGTGTCCAGTGAATTCTGCAGTACAGACCCCCGGCATCGGGTAGAGTTCTGCCTATGCAGTGAATACATGAATGGGTTTTGAGTGGGTAATGGCTGTCGAGCTACAGTCGCCTGCAACAAGTGCAACGCAAGTAGATTGACTTTTGCTTGGGACCCTGTAACAGGCTCTATAACTAAAGAATGCCTTGGCTAAAGGGGTGTGCGATTATATTACTATTTTTGAAAGGGTACAAACTGGTTGCAGTGTAAACTGCAAGACATGCAAGACAGCAATTAAAATTCAGAGGTAAATGGTGTAGATGCGAAAATCACGAGATGGTTATTATAGATTTACTAGGTTGAAATAAATGCGTGTGGAGTACTGCCCACATCTGCCAGAGGAGAGTGAGCTCTTGAAGTCAAAGGAACCGTGGAGTATTCTGAGATGAGTCAAGAGGTCACTCAGCTAATGGCACATTAAGGCATGTTTTGTAGCCGAGCATGGGAGCTTCAGGCACAAATGCGAGCAGGAACTACAAGTTACGCGATACCTGGGCTTCATTCGCAGGTTCTCTGTTAAGGTCACTTCTTAAGCCGCAGTTTGCACGAAGATAAGAGACACCCACTGGCCAACTCCCTCAGCCCAACATTCATTCAAACCCTCTGAGCAAGCCTTCACTCTGCATGCACCAACATTCCGTCTCTCATTCACTGTGGCCAGCAGCACAGGCAACCACTGCCCCGATGCAGGAACCCAGGAACCATGTGATGGCTGCCACAAGCGCTCCTATATCAATTTGCCAGCAAGTGCTTGAGCTCCTGAAACATTGCTAAATGTGCAGTGCCAGGGTTTGCAATCCACAATGCTTAGTTACAGATGTTAGAAGGGCACACAAATTAACATTTATACAAACCACCTCTGGAGGTCAAGGAAAAGAGGCTCCTGCACAAAGTTAAAAGGACTTCGAGGTATGACTTGTAAGGAATCGAAGGGCAAAAACAAAATATGTATGTAACTGTGATGTGCTTCTTTTGAAGATAATAAAATATAACAATTAATACAACCGTTTTACAAAGGGCTCCAGTCCCAACCCCAAGTGGCACGCGCTTGTGCACAAATCTAGTCCCTAACAAGTTGTCCTGACAGCAAGCACAGGCAGAATTGAGACCAGAGAGGCAAGGGTCGCCCAAGCACTGCCTCCATAGAATTGAGGTGCCCAAATGACATGCAAGGGCAGCATGAAGCCTTGCACAAGGTGGCTGCAACGAGGGCATTTCTGCAAGAGCCAGGGCATACTAGTATGCAACAGGCAGCCCTGGGGTTTCTTTGCCCAATGGCATGACCATTTGATCAAGATAGTAAACAGCAGTCAGAAGGGGGCCAAGTTATTCGGCCATCGGGATATGAATTCCCAATAGGAATTATTTGACTTAGATGAAGAACATGAACTAGGAACGGACCCACAGAGGCAGAGTTGCTAGGAGAAAGTCGAAACATACATATAGGCCGGCTATCTGGTAGAATAGAGCTCACTTCATAATGGTGATTGGTGAAGAAGGGCTAAGCTACATATATTTATTTATTTATTTATTTTCGTTATGATGGTTTCGGTAAAATTTACCCCGTTAAAACGTTTTTCGTTAAAATACAGGATACCCATCCAAAGCTGGGGAGATGCTAGAATAGCAGAGATCTTACTTCCCAGGTAACCGTAATTGTAACAGTGAAAGAAAAGGTTTAAGAACATACTGCAAAAGGCCCTTCCAAAGGCACCCACATCTCCAATGGGTAAACATGAAGCGGTTTCCTAATAGGCAGTGGCCATAATGTAGTCATCTCTGGGTACATCATGGGTGGTTTTAAAGGGATGGTTAAGGGCTACACTCGGTAGCATAGCACCTGCAAGCTCTTTTTCTGCAGAGAGGTGGTAGTGGGTTTGTAAGAGGATTCGTGTGCCAACTGGTTTCATTTTCGTAAGAGGCCACTTCGGGGTGTTGGGGTGTAAAATACGGTTACCTTATGCATAACCACATTTAACAACTAGAGAGATGGCCCCAAGGTCCCAGGTAACATTTTAAAGTGGAAGTATTTCTTTCCTTATATTTCAAAGTTGGGAGTACATTGCTATTTTCAAGAGGGAAAAGCAAATCCTGTTTTCCAAAGGGTACTATTTCAGGTGAGTACAAATAGATTTTAAATTAAGAACAAATCTCTTTCCATAATGAATACCTCTTTGCTCCAAGTAATTCAGGCAAAATAAAAGGTGCATTCTTAGCTTCAAGATCCTCTTGCGAGCAGGCAGTGACAGTCGAGCGCCTCCCTGTGGCAGGGCTCTGCTGGAAGCACGGATCGGCATATCCCTGGAGCCGCATGGGTGGACGCAAAGTGCAGGTCACTCATGTGTTCATTACTTTCTATTGTCTGTTGGGAGGGTTTTTTTTACCCCCTAGGTTTTTGTTGAGAGTATTTGCCTGTTCTTAGGGAGTCAAAGTGAATTATACGCTCATCTGGAGTGCCTGGTGTCCCTCTCCCACCAGGCCCAGTCTATATCCCTAAAATAATTCTTTGGGCATCAAACCAATTCTTGCTCCCACCACCCTCAAACAATGTGTGCACTGTGAGGGCACACATTGATTAATCTAGAGAAATACACAAAACGTGAGAAACTCTGAAACAAGAACAAACCAAAGTTACACTAGCCTGTGGCATGTATTCACTGTGGCCCGCGTGCGGGAGCCTCAATCATGTTTGGCGCACAGTACCTCTTTCAGTTTCTCCCCTTTAGAGAGTGATGCAGATCTACATGTCTAGAAAGTATGCAAGAAGCCGACAGAGGAAGAAAAGGAGCCCAGCCTTTAAATGTGCTGAAGGGCAGAAACATTGAAGCTGCTGCATAGAGCTCTGGAGTAACATTCCCCCGAAACCAGCTGCTTCTCTTGGTTTAAGAGCAGTGCTCAAAACACATCGATGCGTGGACCATAGATGAGAGAATGTGTGAAGAAGATTGAATGAAAAAAATCAGCCAATCGGTGCCATTTTCATCTTTATTCCTTTCACTTCTAATAGCACGAATGATGTTCTGTGCATCCAAAGTGGCCCAAGAGAAGGATGTAAAGAAAACCCTGGTGCTGGCATCCCCTGAGACCCCATGGCAGCAAAGGTGGGCAATGAAAGAACACATCTAGAGTTCATCAGGGAATATCCCAAAAACTTTAGGACAGGGGCAGGTTAAAAAGATGACGCAATATGGACACGTTCTGACCCTGCTAAAGGCAGATGACAGCTGTCAGCCACACATCAGGCCCGCTTGACATACTGACTCTGCCCGGGTGGCTACCCGTGTTTTCCAGAGGTTACTGGCAGGAAAGGTTGTGTTTGTCAAATAAACTAGTGGTCCTGCGAGCAAGGTCAACACACGTGGCAGAAGTGGCTATAGAAGACCCCTTGCATTCCATGCCATGCTAGCAGCAACCATGCATCTCGCTGATCCGACAGTCCACGTGCCACTAAACAGTGCGCTACAGGGGTGGGTGTTTTTAAAACATTTCCACAGATGTTGAGAAAAGACGTTGACGTAATTGGTCTCTCAACGCCCCAGTCCATGACATGTACCTATGACAAAAGCATGCATTCTGGAGAAAGAAACGTTTCATAATGTGCATAAAGGTCAATAAAGCATGGAAGGGGTAAAATGAAGAGTTCCTATTCCTGTCACATGACTGTCTGGATAACAAAAAGATCATTCCTTCCTGAACTGTTCAATGCATTCCAATTCACGACCCCGTGGCCCAGACGAGATGCACAGGCGGCCCTATGGTGTTTGCTTTTGGCTCAAGGCAAGCTTTTCCAATTCCTCTTCTATACGTACCATTCTCATTCTCTCATCTTCCAGGTTCCGCAGAACTGTAGCAAATTCCTGGAGAGATTTGGCTGAAAAACAGAGAAATAAGCAAACTCAATAACGAAACACCAAACGCCAGCAATCAACACAAACCGTATTTACACTGCTTTGCGGTAATACAGCTAACATGGAATGATGGTAAGATAAGGAAACATTGGAAAGTATCTTTACTGTGTTAAGAGGCATGGCATGAGATTGGCTCCCTCTGGGTTAAGGGGGCATTGTTCTGGTTTCAAGCTGAAGGCGTTCAAAGAGGGAGATGGATAGGCTGGCTATTATACATGTTAGCAAGAGCCAAAAGGGTGCCCCGATTCAGATCTAAATGGGGACGGGAGGTAGCGGTGGTCTTCCTTTTTTCGAGCAATACTTGCAACTAGCTTATTCCATATCTCGGTAGAAACAAGCTCTGGTAATTGCCAAAATGGTGCAAAAAAGTGAGCCTCAGTCAACCCTATGCATTCCTTCAACGCACTATGCCACTACCTATGTAAATGCAGCAGAGGCAACCTATAGAAAGAGTGGGAGGCTTAAGCAATGGGGAGGTCCAAGCCCCACTGCAGGCCCAAGCCTTTCAACTCCCCACTTGCTTTTTTGCTCACGATTTACCGCTCTTTTTCTCCCTCCATTGTCGAGAGGGAATCAGGAGGCAAACCAGTGGCAGCTGAGTGCCGCAATGCACGTGGCCTTTTCCCATGTTAATTCCAGAGTCGTAGAGTGGAATGAGGTAGTGTAAAGCAAAGCCCATGGGACTTCTCACTTGCTAGCTCATCCCCTGGGGCAGCTCAGGGACCGCTTCAGGCTATGGGTCCCTTCAGTGGGAAGGTATGTGTGTGTGGGAGGGGGCTTATGCATCTACTACCTGAATTGGCAGCCTCCTAGCAGAAGCGTTGGACAATAGATGCCATAATTCTGGGGTTTTGACACTATTGCCCCACCACAGTTTCTGAAAGGATCATATTAATTGGCAGAGAAGGAGAAGAGTGAATGTTCCCATGGGCCTTCATGCCCTGTCCGATGGGGCAAAGAAGTCAAAGGCTGGTTATTGGTTTGCAATCGTCTTGGGGATGTTCTTCCTCTTTGCCCTTGGTTTGGATTTGGTATTAATGAGGAAGGGTTCAAAATGCTCATACTTGTATGTAGATCCCATATATGTTTCTACTTAAACCTTACATGATGGGAAGCATGTTTAGATAGATGTACCTGAGCAGGATCAACAACACACAGATGCCTGTAAAGATCCTGTATAGAATACTGACACAAGTATTTATTAAAGACAGCTGTTAGCTGTATTCAGATAGTGTACAGAAAATAACTAAAAGCCATCTCTCAGGCTTCCCTCCCGGGATCTCTTGGGGGTTGTAGTTACAGGGTCTCAATCAGTTGTAGGCTCTTCCACCTACTATGGGATTAGATAAAGACAAAACAACAAAGCATGTCTTCTCTGTGGTTTCTAACAAAGTAAAAACATCTCTGGAGGAAAGCAAAGGTCCTCTTGATGAAACGCAAAGTCCTTCATCCTTTGTCCCTTCCTGAAAACGTTTCTGTCACAAAGTCTTGTGTAGGAGTGGCCATGCATTACTTTCTTGATTCGTAATTTCCATGGATTAGGTCCACTTCTTACCTCAATGTCTCTGCTTTGCGAAAAACCCGTCCCTGTTGCGGCTCAGGGCATGACTGCGCTCGTACATTGGGCCTAGGCATTGCAAAAGGGAGGGTTAAACATAGTCAGGCCAAACCCAAGCATTTCCACCAGATTGCAGGCCTTGCAAATTCTTTTAAATCCTGCTAGGCCTACAGGTCGAGTAACTTAGTTTCCCTACAACTAAGAGAAATGTACTCGACCCCATGGCAACGGGTACCAACAATTTTACCAATGTATGTCACCATAAGCCAACTTCATGTTTGGTGCACTGCTGTCATCGAGAAGACAACCATACACAGTGAACTATTTGACATTTACTGCACACAAAGTTTGTTTGCAGCAAAAATCAAATAAATGTTTCAAACATTCATTGTACTTACCAGCAAGGTCAAGTACCATTGAAATAGTACTAGACCTTCATAAAAACTACGCGAGTGGTGGAGTAGATTTTGCATGCCCTGGGTCAGGGTCACTTATGCCAGACAGGTGGCAGGGTGCGATAGTGTATCTTTTGACCTTGATTGAGGAGCTAGCTCTTTTCCAGCCAACACCTCTACTGGTTCTGCCACCATGGCAACTTAGAACAGTCTTGTACCTAAGAAGGTTTCCTTTGTCGCTCTGCTGTAGCCTCATTTGCTCGAACATCTCCTCGACCATCTATCATGTGCTTGTTCCTTCAAGCCTCCTTACTTTCAAGCCTCTCAGGCTCAAAACATGCCTGCATCGCTCCTAGATAGAAATGAGCCCCTTGTGGGTGAAGTCTTCCATCTCCCCATACTACAGGATCGCTCACAACTTCCTCCACTCCTTTAACTCGCCTTGTCTGGCTTACATCCACCTCCTGTTCTTTCTTCCCCATTTGCCTCATCATTCTCCTCCTTCTTCTGGTTAATCTACAAGGTCTTCCTTTTCACCTGAACTTGAGTTACCACACCTTCTTTATTCATTCCACCCTCCTAACACCCCTCCTTTCTGACCTCCTTTCCCCAACTTCCTTCACTTCTTCCCACTTTGCCCCATACTACGCCTTCCTCTCTGCAGCCCCCTCCTTTTATTTCCACCTGCATCTTTTTTCCTCTGTTCTTCTCTCTCCAGCAGCACACTTCCACTCTCTCCAAATAACCACCACCCTTTAACCACCACTGGGACATATGTAGAGGCGTGGCTCCACCTTCAAGGATGTCCCTTCCTTAAACTGTATAGGTGTGGGGCAGTTTGGATGTGCAAACAGTATTGCTTACTCTTGTGTGAACTGCAGCCTGCTTGCCTCTACCTTCATCCCACCTCTACTCCCTGCAATATAGCAGATCAAAACTTCAAATCAACTCACCAGCACCCTTGGTCTCCAGTTTGTACCTCGTTGGGAAGAACATTACTGGACTAAATCGCTACCTCGTGTGGCGATTTCTTGATACACGGTTGAGGGGTGGTGGGTGGTAATCAAGGGGACCCACTCTGCACCACCCTTAGGCCCATCATTTAGTGGGCAGCAGACCCCACCCCCAAGACAACCCCTCCCAGGAGCAAAGTAGGGAACCATGTCACATTTCCAAACTCTCCCTCTTTCATCTGAGCTCCCCTCTAGAATTAGAGTTAAGTAACTCAACAGGGTTGTTGCTCATGAGGCTTATCTGTGTTGGTGACAACTCCACATAATTCCGTGGCCACTCCCAAGATTTTTTGGGTTTCGCTATCCAGCAATGTATCCTTTCTCCGCAGTTTATTGAAAGGGTGTCATCACTGGTTTTCAAGTTCTTTTGCTTGTTTTGGGCAGACCACTAATCTAACTGGGGAATGTTAGCGCAAAGGATAACTTCTTCAAGCAGATTTGCCATCACTGTCATTTCAGTGATGAATTGCTGGGTTCAGCGGGTCTAACTGCCCCTCCAGTTTTATTAGCAGTGTGACAAATTTAGGGAATTCATTCCTTCTCTCCAAGAGGAAGCCACCCCCTTTGGGACTAGGAAGTTGAACCTGCTACACAATACACTCCCCAGTGGACAGGGCAAGTGGGAACTCACTGGGGGCGACAGCTCTTAGCGGACAATAAAAAGTCTAACATTTCCCTTAACACAAGAGTCACAATTGTTTGTCAGATACATGGGGGCTACACACGTTAATAATGTACAAGGGCCTTTAACTGTGCATGGCTTGGTAACAGATTCCACGATGTTGACCTTGATGCCAGAAACACAGAACCAATGGTGTTGCATCTATTGTTTCAGAGATGAACGTAAAAGGGTCGAAACCCATACCTGTAAGGGGAGAGCCAGCTTGAGAAAGGCTGCAACACGGCAAAAGCCTACACTGTAGCATCAAACCAATCCAGCTTGGAGGCAGGACCATGCCGAATATGTGGTGGGCGGAGGATTCACAAGTATGACACTGACACAAATGATACAATTTGTAAAACCTTTATTATCTTCGTGGGCTTTGGAAAAACTCCTACTTTGCCCTATAACTAGGATGGGATTCGTCTCGACCATCAAATAATAAAGAAAACAGTCTTAGTCGTGTCTGCCAAATCAAAATGGCCTATGCTACAAAAAACCTAATCCCTGCCCTATCTCTTGTACACAAATGTGTAAAGGAGGTATGTAAATAAAAGGAAAATTCGACAATGAATATAATGAATATATGTGGCTGAATCAGCTCTCCTCACTATGTTTAGACAGCACAGAATAAGGCAGTCTGTATAGGCAGGATGACGCACTCTGGCTCGGGTTTTAACACAAACAGTTTGGAACGTGGATCGAGGCCTGCCTGGCTTTCTACGTTAAAGGCTCTTGTTCTAGTCTTCCCCAAATAAATAAAAAAAAATGTCTACACCGGTCCCTGTCTGCCGGGCTCAGACCTTTCACAGTTTAACAACACTTGCTGGGGCTCCCTTCCCCAAGCTTTTTACACTTTGGGTCTCCCTCAGTCAGGCTTAGACGGTTTTTCAGATGTCGAAGACTTTCCAATGTGCGGGGGTTCCTTTACAGACCACTGCAGGACCACTGACCCAGAATTCAATGATCAGCTTTTCCTCTCCTCTTCTCTCTGGGTCAACTTCGTTCACTTTCGGTTTTACAATTCATTTACTTTTATCACCTGAAACAACACACCTTTCACAGAGACATTTGAGTGGGCTACTCCCTTTCACCGGACCACTCCATTACTCAGTATCGCTGGTTCCACAGCTGTTCTGGTTTTAAAGTTCATTAGCAGGTCTGCCTTTCCTCACGTCTCATCCACACACGTGCAGCCTTCACTTGCAATATATTGCTGCAAACTTTAATCTTTCTTAGCACACAGCGGTCTCTCAGGTCGCTTGCCAACTCACCGGCTGTGTGCGGTTCTCTCTTGCTTTTTCGATTAACCATTCACGAGTCAAGGTTAGTACCATAGGATTGGCCTCGCCTCCCCAACTCGGTCGTTCGCCCGGGAGCGTCGCTGGCGTCCTTGCAACACAATGCAGTCTTCGATATTGGGATCTGGCCTTCTCCGTGTGGCTTTCGCTGCTTTGTGGAGGCAACTACCTCCTGCAGGGAACTCTTGGGGCTTTCGGCCCAATGCTCTCGTCCCTTGGTCCATGGCTCTGCTCCAGTAGGTTTACCTTTGCCCCGGAAGTTCTGCTCGTAATCGTGTTCCACCTTGCTCAGACTGTCTCTAGGTTCGGCCTTTTATGCGTGTGAGGAGAGCTAATTGGAATCAGGTGTATGCACTGGAAGTCAAGTGCCTGGACCGATTAGCGGGACATGTCCAGTATGATGTATAAGAGTTAGTCTAGTTACTCTCAGTCGCCCTCTTCCTCGGCCTAGTGTTTGTGCAAAAAGGGGCGTGGGGGGTTGGGACATTGGATCCTACAAAATAGGAGGATTTAGATATACAAAAAAGGGGGAATACCACATCTCACCATCAGCTGCCTCACCCCCACTCCCCGAAGACCCCTCACCCAGGTGATCCTCCCACACTGGTCCACCCCTTGGAACTGGATCCAAAACAAAAGCGATGGCTGTGTCCTGCCCATCTGGTTGACAAGTCCCCGAGGATTAGCGGGCGAGACATCTTTTGGTTTCTCACACCACAATGCTGCAGAGTCCAGGAGAGCTGAGAGCCAAAGGCACCCAAGTTCCTTGAAGTGGGAGACCGAACTGCTGCAGACGCAGCGCACCAGCATTCACAAGTAATGACACCAAGATGAAAACCGCTGCAGGAGAGCCAAAGACTCCGGAAGCGCTGTTCCGCAAATCCCGGAGCAGCCTCCTCCCCCAATGAGTGACGCCGCAAAATCATAGATATGGGACTAACAAATCGGTGAAGTAGGTGGGCAGTAATGCTCAAAGCACTCCATGAGGGGGTGAAGACAGTACCCGACCGGCATGGCCAGTGAGGCAGAAGCACCCAGGCATGGATAAGGAGCCCAATACCCCATGAGGGGGTAAGACAGTATGCAACCCACAAGGCCAGTGAGGCAAAACAAACCACACTGGACTGAAAGATCCTGTGGCCTATGGGGGCATGAGAGTAGTGAGAAACGGAGTCAGGCTAACGAGCCAGAGGGCCCATGAGGGGCTAACAAAGACTTAAGAAAGATAGAAACACCATGGAAGGGTGCACCTGGGCCAAAAGCCCCACAGGGAGGACAGGTGGGTAAGCACAGCTAGAGAATTAAACAGTCTGGAGGACCAGAGAACCCAGCCAGGGCTGGGAAATTATTTCACTCCTGTAGGGTGGAGAATCATGATAAGCCCAGACTACCAGTAATGCCAGACGAACCAGGCTGGACCAAGAAAACACATTGCTTAAAAGAAACTGAAACGCACAGGAGGGCTGAGCAAGTTGCAAAGTTACGAAGTTGAATGACTTACAAATCCAAGTGTTGTATTTAAGGAACAAACTATCTCAACTGAACAGGACACTGGTGACGGGGCTAGAAGTCCCCTTTTCTATAGAAACCCAACAAAATCACAGAACTCGTTTGGACTGCAGCAGCAGCCCGAGGGCCTGAAACACACAGAGGAGAACTTGAGAGACAACTGGGTGGGGGGTCATGCAACAGACAGCACAAGCCAAGAAAGAACACTTCTCTAGGCTAAGTACGATAGACTAGGTTTTGAGGTTCTATGTAATAATGGCACTTGGGAAAAAGTCACAAGGTAGACAACTTTTTTTTCTGCACCCCTAAATGCCTTCCCCCACATATTCTAGGACAGGTATTATTTACTATTATATACTCCAGTAGTACAATATTTGAGGAAAGTGCTTGATTTTCTTGGGAGTGTAAATGCGGGGAGATGTCACCCCCTAGCAACCATTCCCCAGGCGTCTATCAGAGGATACGAGTTTTGACATAGGAAAAGGGTTATTTGTGCAAGATGTCCCGACCAGCACCCTTTTATTATTTTCTAGAATAAGGAACCTCCAGCATAGAAGAAGGGATAGATGAGGTATTTTTATTTACGGTAATGAAACTTGAAAACATGGCTTCTTGTCCATCTCCTATGTCTGACTTACCAGAGCAGGTAGTATTTGTCATCAACTGACTGTAAGGAAGGCATGGTATCAACAGTAAGGCAGGCACAAGTGACCCCAGTTCAAGGGTGTTTACTGAACTTCAACAAGGGTATGATAAACACCCATCTAATCCTAAATCTACAGATGGGAGCAAGCTACAACCATCAAATAATAACGCAGTCCGAGTGGTGTCTTGTCAAAATAAAAGGGCCTACACTAATTAACCTATTGCCAATCCTTACCTCTAAATACAAATAGTGTGGGGGTAGTGTTTATGGAAAAGGAAGACGTGTTCACAAAAATGACATGTCAGGGTGTTCAGGCTGTTGGCCTCCCTTACCCAGGTTTTCAGCACAGGACAAGGCAGTTCACTCGAGCTTAGCACAATCTCTGGCTTCTTTAGCACAAGGATACATTCCAATCATTAGCATCAGGGCCCTCTGTGCCCAAGTCTCTTTGCCTATCAAAGTCTCTTCATGCAGAGGACCCGAAACAAGAAAAAAACAAAAAGTTATTTTCCTCATACAAGTACTCAATTCAGGTGATTCACCATTCACTCCGGATCCCCCCTCAGCCGGGCTCAGATCCTTTCAATACGATTGTCACCTTGGATCCCCCTCTTCCGGACTCAGATCCTCTTTCACAATGTTCATAGGATATTCTTTCTCGGGTGACTCACGGTTCACCCCGGATCTCCCTCAGCCGGGCTTAGATCCCCTTCTTAATACAATTAGTCTCCCTCAGCCGTGTTCGGACCAATTTAAGTAAGCATCAACTATCAAAGACTTGTGAATGTGCACTGGGTTTAGCTTTACCCGTTGCAGGACCACTTCGATTTCACAATTCTTTTTTACATTTTCCACCTTTCAGTTGGATACGTAACAGAGACCTTCGAATGAGCACCCACATGGCGCCGGACCACTCCGTTTACAGCAACTGTCTTGGCTTCAGATGTTCAGTCACTCATCTGCTATTGAATTATATTTGCGTTGCTTGTCACATACGCTTCACACGCTGTTCTCTTCCGTTTTTGCTATACAATGTTGCAGCTTGCAGCCTTGGCTTTAACACAGACCGGTCTAGTATCAGTCTCCCGAACTCACTGGCTGTGCTGACTTTACTGGCACTGCTTTGTTGTAAGAGCCAAGAACAGTACTGTGGCGGCAAACAATCCTCCCTGCCTTGGCTATCGATGCGTGAGAGACCCGGTTACCTGCAACACACAATGTAGGTTTCTTCAGCTTTGATTCCAGGTATTAGGTTTCTTATTCTCGAAGGCTCATGAAAGCAACTGTCTTTCTCTGAAAAGGTCAAGGGCACTTCCCTCCTTGAAACCCTCTTCGGCCTTGCCATCTTCCTCCTCCTTGTATTAAACTGCCATCTTGGAACTGCTGCTACCTCGTGTGCTTTGCCTTGCTCAGAGTGTGCGTTCCTGCTCCGTCTTTTATCCGTGTGGGGCACTGTGATGGAAGTCAGGTGTGTGTAATGGTCAGTAATTGCCTGACCCTGCCTGAGCATTGTATTGGGACATGCCAGGTATACGGCTCGGGTGTTAGTCCATTTTCTCTCAGAGTGAGCTGTACGTGAGAAAGTGTTTGTGTCAGAAAAGGGGCTGGGGGTTGAGTTCCTAAGTATCCTACCTGGCAGGATGGGGAAAAGGTGTTACAGGGAAGGAAGGGGATACCGCATCTTGGCCTTCCTGTGTCCCACATCGACTCCCTTCGGTTGAACCTTCCCGCACTGGTCCACCCCCAGGATCTGGATCCACAATCGATGGCCGTGTCCTGGTCACCTGGATGACTGACCCTCGGGGACTAGGGGATGAGACACCTTCAGGTTTCTCACATGACCCCTTGGCCAACATATTTCCAGATCTAGGATTGCCTTGTCTTTGCGGAACACAGGACCAAAGCACCACTTTTCTTCTTCCATTTCCACCAGGGATGGCATACAGTGACTAGTATCATCAGTCCGGGTGTAGGTTTTTTTGGTTAGTGTTGGGTGTCCTGACCCACGTTTGAGCTATCATGCTGCAACATTTGGTGCTGTGGGCTTAGAAAATCCAAGATGGCCAAAAAGCCCACATGTGCGCCAAAATCCAGGAGAAGCACACAGTTTGTGCACACTAAAAGGGTTGCCTAACTTGCCACCCACCAGTGCGAGCATGATGGGCCGGGGTGCCATGAGTGAAATGTGTGCCAAAGGAAAAACCGCACTTTAAAATTACCTTTGGTTTCTCTGAATGCCAGCTCAAAATGCCTATTTTCAAACATTGCAACACATCCAAAAATCTCACTGAACACCAGCGGACATCTGGCAGAATGAAGTATGTGTGCATACTAAATCTGGGAAGTTGAAGGGCCCCAAAACAATGTTCATAACAAGACTGGCTGAGCTCTGCAGCAGCCTAACTGAAACTGGATTTAAAACTGCCAAAAATCAAAAATGTTTAAATTAACTGAGTGACCTACTTTTGAGTGTCACATAGTTTGTAACTGTTAAAATGTCATAGTTTTGAACTTAGAATCAGCATTCTAGCTGCATATGTAAAAATTGTCTTGACTTAAACTGGGGAACAAAAAGTGACATTTTACCTGAAACATGGCTTAAGGAAACTGGAATTCTGCCAGACAGCTACCCCCGACAGGAGTGGGGGCTTGCCCAACAAATGCATTCCCAGGCCTGGCTGCATTCTGTTGCTCCTGCCAAAAGGAGGTCACACACTCTCTGATTGAATTACCAGGGGATTGCAAGAAACTAAAGAAATGGCCCAGGCAGATGGTTTATTTGGGTGGTCGTAAATGGCTTCCTTTTGAACAAAGTCCTTGACTCAGGCAAATGTTATATTGGGGGCCGTAAAACAGCTTCCTCTTGGCAGAAGCTGGGAGGGGCAGGGTCTCTGAGCTTGGCAGAAACTGGATAAACTGGTTTCTATACCATGTGACCTGAAAAGACACACCCCTGTTGGCCAGAATATGATTCTAAGAAAGATGTATAACTCACAGTGCGGACTTGTCAAAATTATTTAAATGATACCATAATTCTTGTGATTTTTCGGTGCACGTTTTAAGACGTGTTGGGAATTTGTGTGATGTTCTGGGGCAAAACCCTGCTATTTATTGACACCACAGACTCTGTGTTTAAGCTAGAGACATGGGAATTTACTGGAGTATGTATGGACAGGCCGTGTATATGTGTATAATTTTTAATGAAAAACCAATGTTGCAAAACCAGTTAAAAAAACGCAAAATGTTGCCAGTTCTGAATGCGAGCTCTTAGAAACATCAGAGTTTGAACAGAGTATACCTCATGTGATCCGTGACGGGTGCATGTAATTTCAAACCACTGTGTATCTATGAAATATGTCTTTAGGTCAAATATAGATTTGTGTGTAATTTGACAGGGGAGTGTCCTTTCTGCAAGCCATTAAATGACATCATTCTGACACACAATCCTGTTCTCCAGTGAGAACGCAAAGAATTCCCCAACCTATCAGAACTCTGAAAGGGTTGGGCCTAGAAAGCTAGCCTCTCCACCCACTTTCAAAACACATAAAAAGAGACTGCTGGGACAGGTAGAGACATTCAATTCCATTTGCTGCGGAGCATGCTGACCGACGACTTCACATCCAGAGATCCTACACTTAGACTTCCAAGCTAACAGAGACTACAGAACCTTGAACCAAGAAGGCCCACTGCAAGCAAAAGTATTTGTCAGCAGGCCCAAAAATCATTTGCAGACTATCAACAGCCGGGCAAGCTGTTTGAATTCCCTGCCTAGAACATTGCTGTGTCCGGAGAAAGCGGGACTAGGAGCCGTGCAGACCGGTCCTAGACCAGACCAGCAGAACCCAAGATCCAGGAGCAGTGCCGGTGACCCAGAAAGCAGAGCTGTACTCGGAACCGGAGACCAGATCGCTGTGAAGTGCTGTGCGCAGTGACCGGATCCGTGACAAAGTCGCCTTCCTGTCCAAAATCTCTTGTGAGTACTCAGCAAAACTCAGAACATATCCCTTAGTTTAATATAATATAATTCAATCTATTTAACCTAAGTAGAACTGTCACCTGTCATTTTCTAGCTGCAAGCTGTAACCTGTCGCTTTGAACTTTTAAAATTTCAAATCCGAAAAACTACCTTTATTTAATCGTCCGTATCTCTGGAACCGTTTGGGCTAGGAACTTGGTTTAACTTTCCTCTGAAAGCTCAGAATCTCAGCTGTTCAACAAGCTTAGAACCGACTTGCTACTCCTTATGCTTTTGCCGTAAACGTGATTCACACATTCGCGAATTTTGCCGCGATTCGCGATTTGGTTAAAAATCCAGCCACGTGTGCAAACAGCATCTTCCTTGCTTTCCTTTGCCAAAAATTCGTTTAACCTGCTAGTTACTCCTAGATCCTTGCTAAAGTGAGCCTGAACTAATATTAACTAGATACCACTCACCCTGAACCTCCTGAAGGGAATTAAAAGCATTTTCAGCATATTTCTCACTGCATTGTCACCATATTCAAAGCATTTTGGGCCTGTGTTTCAAACTTCTGTAGTCTAAGCTTGCTGGGGTGAACTGAATTACATTTGATTGCATTTCTAAGAACTGTGTGCTCTCCTCTTCATTTCCTTACATTGCATAAGGGGGGAGTGGATTGCCAGAGAAAAGTGATTACATTGTTTTGTTGAAATCATATTGAGTATTTTCTGTATTGCATTTTCATTCAACATTGCATCCATCTGAAACTAGATAAAGCATTCTCTACCACCTTATTCTTCTGTTCCTATTCCCAAGCGTGCTACCTCATCCTTTATACTACTCCTGGGTAATCAAATCAGTTTATTAGTAGAACATTACCCATTGTTGTTAACTGCTCATGTTCTGAAGTGTGATATTAATTAATTTATTATAAAGTGTGATATATATATATATTGTTTACATTCTCAAATAAACCGTTTAAACTTGCAAAACAGAACTATTTCTTGGCTCAGTGGGCTCAGGGGGGTTCCAAGAGAGGGGTGTTATATAGGGGTAGTCATCCAGAACTCATGAACTGGACATAAAGATATATCAATAAGGGTTTCCATTCAGTATCCCAGACTAGGCATTGACTTAGCTGTAGTGCTGGATTGAATCCTCTTACAATAGTTCGTAGCAATATCCTCCAAGCTCCAGCGCACCACTGCTGTAGCAATTCACAGGAAGACACTAAGGAACTGGAGTTATTGATGTCTTGGGTGCGTGTGGGCCAGACAGTCGGATCAAGGGGCTCGGATGTAGATTAGGATGGACCAGTTGTTCCTAAGTAGGCTAGTGAGTGATGTTGTCTAAACCAGATGGTGCTGCGCTGGTGGTGGTGGCCTAATGGCTACGGTCACCACCCCTGGTGGTTTTCACTCTTGGGCCTACTGAAGGCAGGTGGCCATTTGAATTGCTGTTCCTATGAAAAGGAGAGCAGTTGTGACAAGAGTCTACCCGTTTGAGCAGAATGCTTCCCTGCTGTGGCGCCAGCCCACGTCACTGAATTAGGTACTTCAGCATGACAAATGGGGGAGGGGGGGGTATATAGTCGTGCACTACTTGATTATTTTTCAACTGAACCCAAAAATGTTAAAATTACCATCTACGAACAATCGTTCTAGAGATACGCTTATTTATTAACAAGAAAACCATGTGAAGAAAACATGCGTTAACGGTTAAAAGTGTTACATCAGCATTTAACAGACCGTGTGCTGTGGAAAGGGGCAGTACCTTTAGGCTGCGCTAGTAGTCTCAACATTTGCGTGAAGGCAACTCTCCTCACCTGAAACCTGCAAAGCCAGGCCTTGTTCCTGTTGAGCCTCGCAGCCGTCTATCCAAGACATTCAGCACAGAATCAGTTCACCAGTGCATTGCTGAAGTGCTGCGCATTGCGGTGCCCTGTCCTGCCCGCCTTTCCACTCACGACTGGCGCCCTTACCTTGCCTGCTGCCCGGTGCTTACAGTGAGACAGATTCGGGGGAGCCCCTTACCTATGCAGATTTCATCATCCGTTTCTGCGTCGCCGATGCACCGGAATTTGAACTCATTTAAAGAGTCTGCAAACTTCCTCTTTGCGGACGAGAGGTCTGTAAAGAAGAAAACGCAGCATAAGTTACAAACGGCGCAAGCAACTTCACTTCAAATACAGCTAGTATAGTACAGTACAGTGCTAGAAAGGCAGGTGGGGGTCGCTCGCATCCCCGCTTACGCGGTGTGCGCGTGATTTTCACTTTTGGGCAGTTTCCACAATCCCAGATATCCGGCTGCCCCCTCCCACCGGCTGTTCCGCCCGCGCATCGCCCCCCCCCCCTGAACCCGAACCCCCCACCCCCCACCTCCACCTTCACCGCTCAAACCAGTGGAGCGTTTCAATGCTCATAGCTGTGCATTTTACATCTAATGAAGATGTGTCATGTTGCTATATCCTGCAACGTTCCAAGTCATGTATTGACTCCATGTGAAGCACCCAGAAATGGAGGGCAATGGGGAGCTAATAGGACTGGGTGAACTATTGCCCCATCCTCCCTCAAATAAATACAACAAAATCAAAACACTACATATAATTCATGAAGCCAAACCAACTCTCAGGGGATCATTATTCCAGCAGAGGGATTGGTTCATCCTTGTTTGCAGCGCGACTGAGATACGTACAGATTGCACAGGGGAAACAAACCACCAATAAAATGCAGTCAGTCAATTATTTTTAATCGGAATCACAATTCCATGAAACCATAAGAAAATATGCATTGAAATAATATGGCACATTATTCATTGGCAAACTGTTCAAATCTGTCATTAAACAATTAAAATACTCTCACAAATGTACAATTGCTAAACCTCAAAAATAGATCAAACGGGCAAAAGGGCGACGTGTAAGGTAGTCAAGGGAAGACTAAGATAAGAATGAGAATGTTTATGTCTGAGATTTTCGGATCTACGTGATTTTTCCATCGCAGAATTTTTCCATTTGCATGAGAAATGTACGCACCACAATTGGTTTGTATATTTCCCATGCAAACAATTTGAAAAACCCTACAAAACCCAAAACACACCCCCAATGCACACCCTACGTACCTTTTAAAATGCTCTGTGTCCCAGCAGCGCCAGTTCCCTTTCACTTCCGTGACCGGCAACCGGCGCCGCAGGGTCCTTTTCTTTTTTTTCTTTTTTTGGGGCAGCTGCAGGGGTTTCCCCTCGCAACCTCTGCTCACTATACTGTGAGGTATAGTGAGCAGGGTGTTGCGGGGACACCCCTGCAGCGTTTTTTTTTTTTTTAAATGCATGCCACCAAAGGTTTGTACTTTTGGTGTTTGAACCTTTGGTGGCATGCATTTACGAACTTTTTGTATAGGTCGAACCTTTTTTTTCAGTAATTTCTATCAATTCCAGATTTTCAGTCATTGTAGTGCTGGTCTAAGCATCTAGAGCAGGGCTCCGGAAGCTGATGCTCACCAGATGGTTTGAAGTACAACTCCCATGACACTAAGCTGGCTAGGGCTCATGGCAGTCATAGTCCAAAACCTCTGGCGAGCTAAAGGTTGCAGAACCCAGATATACAGGTTGGAAAATGTGAGAGAGATTCAAGAATACACTGTGAGGGGTCAGACATGTGAGGCAGACAGCTTTCTAAACAGTTTTCGACTTTAGCCAGTTTATTAAAGAAACAGGGTGGATAAACGCCTCCCTACCCCTACTGTAACGAGTATTTCCCTGCCTAAAATAAACTAAAGAAAACACTCAAACAAAAGGATATCTGACCCTCACACTTATACAACAAATAAAGCTAAACGGAAATATATGGCAATTCAGTTCAATAATAGTGCATAACATATGATCTGAGTCACAATATGATCAATGTCTCTTCTCACAGCCTGGGTGAGATTCCCTCCCCCAGATCTGGACAAGGGTTGTTCTCCACAGTTCAAAGGAAACAAGGAAAATGTGGTTGAGCACAAAGTTCCAATACAGTTCTTAAGGTTTGATCCTCAATTACATCAAAGTTCTGTTGCTTCAATAAAAGTACCTCACGACATCACAAGTTCCCACTCCTCCTGGAATAAGAACTGTCTCACATTTGTCTTCTCCAAATAAACAACACCAATAGCCCATGTCAAGATAGTTGTCACGACTTTCGGTTTCAGAAAGAAATAAACTATCCCAACTCTTCCTGGAGTTAGAACAGGTATCACCTTTGTAGTAACAACAAATGTCTTTATCAGGATGGTTTACTGAAATTTTGGTTTCGAAAGAATTGTAATTTTTCCTCAACAAGCTTTCACAATTCTTCTTAAAATGTTACAAGTCAACATTACTTGTTTCTATTAGAACCACACATCAGCACTTCCATCAACTACTAGCTGGCTCATTCCTTTGGCAGGCTCTTTGAGGCAACAACTTCTTGCCCTGCGGGTATACTCAGCAAAACAAAAGAGGTGATGGCTGGAATGTTTTTAGAGTGACTCCGGTATATTCGCCTGCCCGTCTACTTCAACAGAAAAGTGCTTCAGTGGTAACTTCCAACTTTAGAAAACAACAACTACATTAGGCTTCTTTAACATCAAACTTTAAACAAGTAGCGGGGGAAACAAGGAACCACATCAGTGCTCTTATAAGACTTTATTTGCCATCATTCTTTCCCCTCCATACCAACAGACAAATAATGACCAATATGTAGTCTTGCGTTTCCTCTATCTTGGCTTTGGCAGTGTAGGTTTCCATCACCTGAAGATCTGTATTTCATAGCACACAAGCGGTAAGTCTCACAATCATTAAAGGCATGGTCTAGTAAAAATGTTTATTTAAAAAATAGATAGGCCACATAAAAAAAAAATACTAGCATTCTCCGTTTTAAAACTTCCTATGTAAAATTTTGAGCTATTCAAGCTCAAAAGCAAGCACAAGGTCGCCGCCATTTTGTGAAATGGAGGCCCTCCTGTGCTGGCTTTTGCGGCACTAATGAAGGAAAAGCCAGCCAGCTGTAGTAAACAAAGTCTACCGCTGGGTGGCTTTCCCTTCATTAGTGCCGGGACTCGGAGGACGCGGACCGGAGACCAGAGCAGGAAAGCTGCAGCTGAATCTCCAAAAAATTTACAATTTACAAAAAATAAGCACTAGCTGCGTTTTTTTTTCTAAGTTTTCCGGAAAACTTAGAAATAAAACCGCAGCTTTAAAAACGTTATATTTATGTTTGCGGTCGCTTTTGAAGCGACCGCAAACATAAATACAACGTTATTGTGTTGGAAAACGCTGCGGTTTTAAAACCGCAGCGTTTTCCAACACAACCGTGTTGTGTCTGCCTGAATCTGCTTTTCCATTTGGGGCTCTCGTGCTCCCCACGGGGAGCCCGAGAGCCCCAAATGGGAAATCAGCTGCAGGTAGAAACACTACGCGGCATGTAAACATAACTGCGTGTGTTTCTGCCTGCTGTGGCTATCACTTTGGGTCTCCGGTGCTCCCCTGGGAGCACCGGAGACCCAAAGTGATAGCCACAGCAGGCAGAAACACACGCGGTTGTGTTGGAAAATGCTGTGGTTTTTCTTTCCAAGTTTCTCAGGCTCCTCCGAGCCGGAGGAGCCTGAGAAACTTGGAAAGAAAAACCACAGCGTTTTCCAACACAATAACGTTGTATTTATGTTTGCGGTCGCTTCAAAAGCGACCGCAAACATAAATACAACGTTTTTAAAGCTGCAGTTTTATTTCTAAGTTTTCCGGGCTCCTCCAGTAAAAAAAATAAATAGCACTTACCGAGATTCAGCTGCAGCTTTCCTGCTCTGGTCTCCGGTCCGCGTCCTCCGAGTCCCGGCACTAATGAAGGGAAAGCCACCCAGCGGTAGACTTTGTTTACTACAGCTGGCTGGCTTTTCCTTCATTAGTGCCGCAAAAGCCAGCACAGGAGGGCCTCCATTTCACAAAATGGCGGCGCCCCTGTGCTTGCTTTTTCGAATTTTGAGCTTGAATAGCTCAAAATTTTACATCGGAAGTTTTAAAACGGAGGATGCTAGTATTTTTTTTTTAATGTGGCCTATCTATTTTTTAAATAAATTTTTTTACTAGACCATCCCTTTAAGCCTCTCAAACTTTCCCTTTTGCCCTGTTATATTGGTATTGCTTGTAAGCTTTCAGACCGTTTACAGATTTTCCATGGGGTTCTTGTGCTTTCCACACTCTCATGCGCTTATTTATACAGTCCTTTCATTTCAACAAGCATCACTTTGTTGGTTTCCCATAGTTTGGTATTCCACTCACACCCACTCACGTGTGACGTGGCCTGCCATGAACACGAACACAGAATTGGAGTGCTCCGGAGTCACTTGCAAGCTGCAAAACTCACCGGGTAATTCGCTCAATTACCTTCCGCTCAGTGTTTGCAGGTCCTCGTAGTTGGTGGACAGTTCCTCTTGTCCTTCTATGCTTATGCCACTGTAGATTGGAGCCTCCTCTGCTCTTGAAAGGGCCAGGTGCAACCCTTCTACCTGGAACCTCCAAAGAGGGAACGCCTCCCTCGCCGCTGCTGTCTCCCGCCGAGCCAACTCTGCACAACGAATGTTTATTGTGCAAGCATCTCCTCCTCACGCTTCCTGCTGCATGACCACTGCAGCTGGGAGAGTCATGGGCAAAGACTCTCTCCGAACCTGCTACGCCTTCTGGAGTTTCTGTGGCCCTGGAATCTTTTCTCGACAGACTTCCAGCTGCAACCTCAGCCCATGCTGTTTCTTCTTATTCCACTTTTCTGCTTCTCTCTCTAATGCCTGATCTTAGAGGGCTTTTTTTAGCCTCTCGGTCCACTTCAGATGTAGGTCATTTACACTACTGTGGGAGTCATCTTCTAATTAGTGTTTCTCTGCATCCCCCTTCCTCGTTCCAGTACTGAGGGAATTATAGGACTTGAAGTCCCTACCAACAAAGTCAGTTTTCTCAACTCTTTGAGATTTGCCTTCTAATTTCTACCGCATTCATTAAGGTAATTTCATACAATTCAGTAACCAGTCCTATTCGGAAAGAGGAATAAGGTGCTCTAGGCTTTATTATTCACAGACTTCTTTCCATTACCCACTTTTGAGTTAGCGAAGCATTTAGCTTTAGAGACTTTAAAATGGGTTTTATTTACTTTTATACCACAGGAGCTTTGGGTGATTTATTCCCCATTTGGGTGCTCAACAAGTGTAACAGTCATATTATTCTGGATGGAGGGAATAGATTGATGAAAACAAATCTACAGCCATCAGCCTCTTCAAAGTTACACACATACACAACACAGCAAAAAGATCATAAGTCACTGACCTGGGACATAGACACTGCAACAAAGAGATTGCAGATGCAAAAGGGGCGTGTGTAGCTAGAAAAGATAAGACCACCAAAACAAGAACCACGCAGGCCACTGCAGAGGAAGGGTCTGGGAAACAGGATAATTAGTGGGAGTGATTTTAAAGATAGGAAGAGAACCAGAACCAAGCAGGGCCCTATATAGGAAGTGAAGAGGGCTGACCATGTTCAGTGTTAACAGAGTGAGAAGGAGGAGAGAATCTAGTTTCAAAGAGAGGTGCATAAATAAGAAGCTTAATGATGGACAGAGCGACAGTTTCTGTGGCAGGATCAGAGTGAAACGTACATTGCATAGGCAAGTCAGAATTTCACTTGGAAGATGAGGTCATGTTCAAGAGGTTTGTTTGGAAAAGTCAGGGGGCCTGGTATCTGGACTCCCCTGGTGCACACCTCAAGAGATGTGGTCCACAAGCTCCCCTGCAGACTGCAGAGGAGATTCACATCTTCCTAGCTGCAGGCGCCTGGTACCTGGACTAACCTGGTGCATAGCTCAAGAGATGTAATCCACAAGCTCCACGCAGAGGAGATGCACTAGCCACTCAACACATTGTTAAACTCTCCCTAAAGAAATGCCATTCCCAAGCAATATACAACAACTCGAAACCTAATGCAGTAGATGTAAGGAACTGGGAACAGCAAACAAAAACTCTCAGGCAACAAGCATCAAACAGAAGAACAGTTGCTTGAAGGTAAGAGCAGGGTCGTCATTTCACCAAAATGCCTGGGGTGGCGGAAGTGACATCACACAACCCTTGACCCCCTTATGACATCACAGGAAGTGATGTTATTTGACCTAACCCCGAAGTGATATCATGGGAAGCGATGGAACACGACCTTTCCCCGTTGACAAACCAGGAAGTGGCATCACATAGCATTGTACACTATGAAAAATATGGTTACGATATCACTATAATGTGATGTACATTTCATACAAGAATGGATCGCCATATGTATCGTTAAGATCAGTGTGTATAGGCCCATATTACCAAATTACTGTGAATGCAAGCAGACGTCCATGACCAAATGATAATGATGTGTTATTATATAGCACTTAAGCGCTTTATATAGAAAAAATATAGAAAAAAATATACACCCAATATCACCCAACCTGTGTTGGTACTCATTTATCCACCTCAGAAGGATGAAAGGCCGAGTTGAGGTGTTTAAGAACAGACGAAATAAGTGACTGACCCCCTGAAGTGTGCCTGAAATAAACCTTTAATGAGTCTAGCAATTTTGTATAGAATTCCAGAAAGACACATTATTTGGTATTCCTATTCTTTCTTATTTAGGGTCAGTGCTGAAAGTGTTAGACTTGTGGCACTCCTGTTCTTATTTTTCTTCTTCTTTTTAAAGGGGCCTGAACAAGAAAGCCAGCCACTCTAGAAGTAAAGAGCCACATGGTGCTGGCCACATCCCAGGAGTTTGCATTAAAAAAAAAAGTCGCAAGGGAGACCTATGAGGTCGCAGTTGCGAACTCTGGGACCCCTAAATGACGTCCCTGGGTAAGAGGGTAATTTGTGGAGGCACCAACAGTAATAGGTACACAATAGGCAGCAGCTGTGGAGGAGTCTCTCTGTCCCTCTAGAAACACAAGTATTGTGCAGACTCTAGAAATGCATGCTTCAATCTTTCCAGCACACACAAACGTGCGCACACACAGTGGAGCCCAGGCAGCAGTAAAAGCTTCCTTTACACCACACATGCATATTAAATACAGCACGAGGGGCAGCGGTGCACAATGCAATCACACACAGACAGGTACAGCACAGGCAGAGGAGAAACTCGCTTCTCCAAAACAGAGAGCATGCCAACACTATGGAAATTGGTGATAAAACTCTCCCGGAAGGTAGGCAACAATTACTGAGGAAGATCACACTTCTGTCCCCCAGAACACTCACTGATCAGGTAGCGGCATCGCAGACTACACACACACACACATTGCCTCCCCGATCATTAACAATGCTGGAATTATTATGTTAACGTACATATCCCCATTCTAACTTGCTTTAAAAATGTCCTGACAACAAACACTTTTCCTTTCTCACTCCCCCTTTGTTTAATGTTCATTAGCTCAATCTCTCACCACCAACCCCCCACCACTGCGCCCCCACTTCACTGTCCTACCCCTACCAGCTCCTCTCAAATGAAGATCAAATCAAGGAGCAGCCCGACCGATCCGCGGGAGGCTTGAGCTGAAGGTATTCCACATCCTTGGGCTTGCCCTCAGAAATTTTGACCCAGTCCAGTGCTGCCCTGTGCTGCTAACCCCATAATTCATTGCCTGCCCCCGGCACACACCTTAGTAATGCCTGGCTGGTATTTTTCTGAAAAATACTCCATAGACACTGTAGGGGTCTTGGCAATTCCATGCACATTCTTTTTTAATTATGGGCAAGATTCTTGTGATAAAGCACGCGCCGCTTACACCAAGGGCACCCGCTCCAGTATCCCAGCTATGCACCACTACAAACGCTCACTTTGCATCTGCTCACATCATTGTTCCTCTGGCATGCTACAGCACTGCACCAAAACACGTGTGATAAACTCTTCTACACCACAGGTATCTCCTCAACAACCAAGCTTGGTGGGGAAGACGATCAAAAAGGCGCCAAATGAACAACCCTGAACATCGCAGGTTCTAACCCGAGGGTGGCTCACTGAGAAATGTCTATTCTTTAAACATATCATTATAACCATTACAACTTCTGATTGAACGGTGACAATATCATATACTAGACATATAAACGCACAGCAAATCGGCATTACATTTTATGAAAAAAGCGAGAAGAAGTGAATGGAGAGCACCAATACCTGGCATCCTATCACGGACCGGCAGTTCCATCACGTGACATTTAGTAATTCGGACCACTGCGCATGTTCCACCAGTACATCAAAGAGGCAGCATGTGCCTCGTCTGCTCTGATTAACCTCTAGTCTAGAGCAATGAGGCTCCAGGCACCGTTTAGAAATGGCTGCTTTGAAATGATAGGAACTGATGCAATGATTCCAAAAGGTTACGCTACACAGCTGCCATCAGCACGGTCCTAATAGGAGTCAGTCCAAAAGGAATCTGGCGAACACGTCTATTTGCATTCTGCATGTTGGACGGCCTCCTAGGTTCCAATGACCAATCATAGGCAAAGGGTGATAACCATTTCTGATTAGGAGTACATCAAACAGGCATCTCACGCAAAGCCTGGAACGGGGAACTGTGCTCCATAGAAGCAGGCGCTCCTGCCTCCACACATCCCTCTGCCTGCTGGGACGTTGGACGCACTTGAGATGGTGCCTTTGGCGGATCCATGCAAGTAACGTGCGCTCCGCCCCACCTCCCACCCCACAACACTAGGCTTCCATTGAGAACGCGCCACTGGATCCTGTCCAAACCCACAATGTTTTTACAAGCAAGCAATCAAAGTAAGACCGCATGTTTAAGGATGTATTAAAACCAGTCGTTTTCAGAAGGGAAAAGAAACGCAATGCGACTCGGAAAAGACCAGAAGCACGTTAGAAAAAGGGAAATCCCTTTTCCTGGTGCTACTGCCCGCCAGCAGTCACACCGGCAAGTAGGCCGGCTAGGGTGTGCGCTTCATGACTAGGTTATGCGGCTCTTGCCTCGTCCTCATTCAAAATGTGACATCCAACAGCCCTGCGGCGACATCGACTTCTTTGATGTTGCATGAATTCACAGCATGTCTTCTGCAGGGTCCAAAATATTAGGGGGGGCTGGGAGCTATTTAGCTCCTGCTTGCTGCCTTGTTAGCTTGGCAACAACAGCTAAAGGGAGCTACTTTGGCTCCCCAGGCCAACTAATGCTGAACTAACGCATCTATGTGAAATGAACTCTGTGCGTTTGGGACAATCTATAAATAAACATTAGGGCACATATATACACCATATAGGCATAAGGGTTAATAAATAATGGTCAAAATGATATGTCTGCATCTTATGTGGATGTTAGATTTGCAGACTGCTATGTACTAGCTCCTCATTCCACAGCAGTAGCTCCTGGTCAATAGTGAATGCTGGATACCCAGGAGCCACGTTTAGCTCCTACTTATCCAATCTTCATTTCAATCCCTGTTCTGCGCCGCCCACTTCATCCCTGCTTCTTTGTTTCCAGTTTACACACAAACCTGCCAGTGTCACCCCTTACCATCGCCAAGGGAAACTGAAACCTGTAGAATCTGAAGCAAGAAAGACCCAGAGTAACACATCAATAAATTGCTCACTGCAAAGGGCGGCAGTGCCAGAAACACTAAACAAAATAACTAAACGGGACAAGCAGGCTGTAAAAAAAATAAAAAATAAAAATAAAAAGCGTTCTTCCACTCGCTATAATGAGGGGTTCATACCATGGTACAAATCGTGGCAGAAGGGAGGAGCATGTGCATTAGTGGGTTATGCACTCACGACTATTGAGCATTTGGTAAAAGGGCAGTGGCCCCTCCAGCAGGAGCATTTTGGGCCTTAGATGCATTACGCCTCCAGAAGGAAAAGCTCTGATCAGAGCTTGGTGTTGCTATGTTCTTCTGAGCGTTTCTTGCTGCATGAGTGATCAGGGACGCCCTAGGGAAAGGATGCAGAACCGGTCCCCTATATTATACACCAAAGGCCTGCAGTAGAATCCAAGATGACATTGGACATACTGCTCAGACCTCACCGGCAGTGTTTGTGCTCAGAGAACTCGCACAGAAAGATCCCCTTTGGAGAAGATTGCAGTAACCATAATTTTAACGCAAGTATCTCCTCTCTGGTCTGAACAACGAAAGTCCCAAATTCACTGCAAATCTGGAAGCCAGAATGACAACCAGGTTACCTCCTTGCCCGAAAAACACTGCAGCAGTTTGCTCCTTCAGTTCTTGCATAGGCCTCAACCTGCTGCTTGCCAAGCATTCCTTTCTCATCCACCCCTAGGTGTAGCCTTATGTGTTCAAAGGTGAGGGGCGCTGGGAGCTATTTAGCTCCTGCTTGCAGCCTAGTCACTGGAAGGTACATTTGGCTCCCCAGGCAACCAATGCCGAACAAACGCACCTATTGGAATTTAACTCTGTGCGTTGGGGGTGATTTATAAAATAACATTAGGACTCACCAAAACATTTAAAGCATAGAGTGTCATAAATAATAGACAAAATGATTAAGTGTGCATCTTATATGAAAGTTAGATCTGCGCAATGCTATGTGCAAGCTGCAATACCAAGTGAAGCTAAAATCGATTTCTAAAAACCCCGATTTAGAAAGACCGTTCAAAGACCACATAGGTTCCCAGATAGAAATGGTACAAACAGAAAGGAGAGCAAGTGAGAGAGAAACCAGAGAAGTCTGCCCAATCTTATCCCTGCAAATTCCCAGCCTGCCTCCTCTATCCATTCTGCCTGAGCCCATGCTGCAGAAAACTCAAGGGCCAACAGGAACAATTTGACCATCGGAGACTCATCAAAATCATGCAAGTTGGGGAATCATGGACAGGGATGCGGTATGGTCTGGCCTGGGGCATGCACTACTGTTGTCGGGTGACTATGTGTTGTCTGGGAGCAATTTCTTTTTGGCATGGAGGAATTATAAAGCTAAACTCTCCCAGTCCTTGCAATACCAATTGGCAACCCACATCCTGCACACTTTGTTTCTTGCCATCCGTCCACTCATTTATTTATATAGCGCCGAAACCCCATGGGCATTAGGGCGCACAAAAACATAATAGGACGAACAGAGAAGACGGAACAGGAGCGGAAGGCAGGGGGTAGGCTTGGAAAATCAGGGGCTATCCATTTTAGCTAAAGAGGAAAGTATTTAGCGACATACGGAAAGGCTTTAAATGTACTTTCTTTCGTAGTTCCAGAGATAGGGAGTGCCAAAAATGGGCTACCACGATAGGGAAGGACCTGCCTAAGCAGTCAGTTCATTTAAATCTGGGACAGTCAGCCAGAAACAGGTTAGCTGAGCGTAGTTCTTTTAGGCTCGTATAGGGTCAACCGGGTTTACAAGTAGGCTGGAACTCTGCCGTATAAACATCTGTGGACAAGGGTGGCAGCCTTAAACTGAATGTGTGCTGGGACTGGAAGCCAGTGCATAACTTGCCTACTGGAAGAGGTGTGCTCTCTCTGAGAGATACCCTTTATGATACAAATAGTATCATTTTGGAGAACTTGGGAGTTTTTGAAGGCACCTTTTGTTCGTGCAAATCAATAGGGTGTTACAGTGATCTAGCCTGGATAGTACAATGGCCCATGCTGTAGTTATGCAATTTATCTCAGAAATTAATGGTTTCATATTTTTTGCAGTTTGAGGTAATGTTGACAATTATTGGTGGTCGGGTTCACATGTGCTTCTGATCTAAAGGATGATTGTAGCTGGATAACTAGGGTATTAACTTTCCCTCACTAGTACAGGGATGTTGCAATCCTTGATGTTGAAACTAGAATAGCTGGCATTCAATTTGGGCTGGGCCTAAGAGGATCCAAAGATCAGCAACTCTGTCTTCGCTCCATTCAGACACATCCAGTTGCTGGTCATCCAAAGTTCAATTGTATTGTATAAATGTGGGAGATTGGCCCTGTCAGTGTCATATTCACCACTGATCTCAAGGTTCAGCTGAGTATCATCAGTGTGATATGCGAAAAAAGACCACCATTCCCTCAAGAAGACTACAACATGGTCTGATGTACATGTTGAAAAGGTTGGGGGATAAGCATGCTCCCTGGGGCACACCACAAAGGACTGGGACGGTTCTAAAGAAGCGCGACCCAAGCATACTGTAGATTTCTGATGGGACAAAAAAGACTAACCCCATTTTACTGATTCCTGAGTGCAATTTCCTAGGTCGACCAAGGTGTGAAGCAGCTTTTCATGGTTGAGAAGGTCGAAAGCTGCCGAACAATCCAACACGACGAATAGCCCTGTTTTCCCTTTGTCCAGGATCTCAAGCATACAGAGTTGGAGGTCGAGCAGGGTCATCTCTGTGCTGTGCTCCGATCTGAATCCTGACTGTGTAGTTTAAGAGTGGTGTTCAGGTAGGCTTGAAGTTGTAGAGTTGCCATTTTATCAATAATCTTTAGTAGGAAAATTGCAATTGGTGATATGTGTAAAGGCATCATGAAGTGATGAACAAAATAGAGTTCCTATTGATAATAGGAACTCCCGTCCCCTGCACACCTTTTGATATTGGAATATATATCCAAACAATTTTCTGTCAATTTACTTGGTTTGTCACCATTGAGGTTTTAAGAGTTGGTGTTTTATATACACATACACACAAGAGTTCAATTCACTCCTTGTTCAAAATAAAGTTAATAATGATACTTCACCATCAATTAAACAAATGTTCAAGAGCTCTACGCGTTTCGAGAGTTTAACTCTCTTCTTCAGGAGCAATAACTGATGAGTAAACAATTTGTAACAATTTACATAAAGTAATGGTGTTTCTGGGGGACAGTTTGAAGGGAAGAAAAGGGAAAGGGCTGGCAGTAACCTACAAAGGCTTGAGGGATAGAGGGTTCATTCTGAAAAGGGAAACCATTTATCACCCACGGATATCCTCTCCCCAGGTTCTCTCCACCCAGGTGATCCTCCCTCGCATATCTGCCCCGGGGTCAGGATCCAAATGTGATGGCCTTTTCCACACCACCTGAGAGGACGACACCGGGGTAAAAGAAGTCCTTCAGGTTCCTCACATATTCCACAAATTCTTGGCGTCTTTAGGCTCCAGACCTGCTTTCTTTATGAGGGGGAGGGTGGTGGGAACCCCCTTAATGATATCCGGCACATGGTTATGAAGGAAGGATGCATTTACAAGTCTGGTGAGAAAAGGTGAAAAAAATACCTTTATTGTCCAAGATGAATTTGGCTGGTATGATGTTTTCGGTAAATGAGGATAGGTGCATCGTGGCCACTGTTTTTTCCTTGTCTGGGTTTGTGATGGATTTAAAATAGAATTTTGACTGTTTTTGATTAGATGATGTTTGTTAGAGATGTTAGCACGGTAGGATATCTGGCCATCCAAATCGTGGGATTTATTGACAGACTGGTCCTTCTTGATCTTATTCCGAGCCAAGGATATTTTATCGGCAAAGTCAGGCTGGGCATCAGCACAGTCTTGGTCAGTCGGGGAGATGGGTAATGATTGTGATTTAGGTTTTTACACTAGTTTTAGGATTTCAGAGGGGTTTTGGAATTGTTGTAAGCCCAGTTAATTTGCTTTAAAAAAAAAAAAAAGTCTCAAATATTGCCGCTTTATACAATTGTTGACATTTCTTACAGGTAGCTTTATCAGTATCGGTGGGGTGTTTAAGCCATCAGTGTTCCGTGCGACACTTCTTTTTTCAGGGTTATGAGCTCCGAGGTATACCACCTCTTCTGTCTAGGATTTTCTCTAACTTATTTCTTGTTTAGTGGTGCTACCTTGTTCAGTATACGTGACAAGGTGAGGTCATACATTGCGGTTCTGTTACCTTGGGCTGCCAGATTCTCCCACCTTGAAGGGACTGCTGGGGCAGCTCTGAGAGCAAATGGCCTGTGGCTCGACCCCAGAGCCGAGTGCCTGACAAATGCTGTTCTTTGCCTCTTGCACACCAGGAAAGGAGAAGGGGAGGACTGCATGTTTCTTAGCATTGAGGGTCCTTTCTTTTAACCTAAATATTCATCCCTTCCACAATCCCTAGCATGAGACTTAAAGAAAGGAGGGGAGTTCACAGGCAGTCATCCACCCTTACATCCATCAATCCCTGACCGTTAAGAGCACAATGCATGCGCCATTCTGTTAGGATTAGGGGGAAGAGGGATAGAAATGCCACCCGTGTATTCAAACCAAAAAGCACGGGCCATTACACCCAACTGAATGCAGTAAATCTGACATAGGAAAAGGCTGCAAGAATGTGGGAGGAGTTGCCTAATGATGTGCTGGGGGGAGGGAGGAGTCTTCCGAGAGATTAAGAGGGAAAACACCTTTTGCTCTCTCCTAGCAGAAGGCAGCAAGGGAACTCCCTGCTGACGCAGACCCAAGAACCCCAAAAGTGCCGTTAAGGTCCCAGGAATAAACATTGACAGGAGCACAGCTGCAGACCCACCAACAAACTAATCATGATGGACTCCCAGCCTTCCCTCCCTAAACGGAACCCCCTGCAAGTAGTTCTCTTTGTCGCCCCTGGGGTCTGTGCAAGTCTACCTTATAGTCGATCGTAACTGTAGGCATATCATTGCACCCTACACCTGTATCCCCTTCACAGTGCTGCATTTTCTCACAGCTAGGTTTGTGCGGGCATAGAATGTGCCACCCCAACCTGGACAAGCTTTTCCATGGGTAGACCATGACGGTGCTGATGAGTACAGTCTAAGGGTTTTGTAACATAACCTACTCACGCCCATTGTGGGGGAGGGAGGCATTTAGCGGACACAGGAACTGGAAGAGATGGAGACAGGGCAGTTCCAGGTGCCAAGCTTTCCATCAGCCATCCTCACAGTCTCAATGATTTTTTTTTTAGGGGCAAAGACTGCAGACAGGAGTGCACATGTGGGGATATCCCATGCACCTTTCTGATCATTTAACTTTAACAAATTGCGCGTACGTCACAGCACATACAAAGGGCGTCTCTTTGTGAAAATAACTTGCAAGCGTCCTGAGATCATTTGCCGTACTCCTCAAATACATTGTCAAATTTAAGGCCTAAAATGAAAAACATATTTTTCCATCATTTTAACGTTTTTGCAAAATAAGTTCGGAGACACTCCAGTTGAGTTTACGAAACGCACTGGGCAAAGTAAAATCAAAAAAAAAAAAAAAAATATATATATATATATATATATATATATATATATATATATATATATATATATATACACATATACACACACACACACATACACATATATAATATATATAATTGGTTATTTATAACGTTCTTAATACCCAGAGGTTTCTTTGTTTTGCATTCAAGCATGAGTAACGCTAGACTGTTGCACGCACAGCAGCGAGCGAGTCATGGGGCTGGCTATAATGGGTGGCATTTCCTGTGAGACTTGGTCCACTATGTGATTTGTGTACATTTCAAGTAAGCTCTATAGAACAAGGAGTTATTTTAGCTTTGTATTTAAAAAAAAATGTTTTTCAAGTCTATCAGTTACCCATCACCATTCCAACTCTAGCCCGAGTGGGAGTTGTTTTTTCCCAGCCTCCCATCCCTGAGCATGGATCACTTTTTCCCAGTTTCCAGCAGCGATACACCGGAATTTCAAAACACCACGGAGAAGTGGTGAATTTTCAAACAAACCAATACAAACTGACAGTTAAACATAAGTAAATGGTTTGCACAAATAAAATGTACTTTTTGAAAATAAGATGACTGGACTCCATCAGAGAATGGTAGTAGACGGACCTGGTTGGAGTTCGCTGGGGAACTTTCTAGCTGAAAAGCCTTGTGGATAAAGTGTAGTCTTTGACATGTCAGCTCTATCGAAACAAGTGGGGGCTAAAACCTAGCTGGTGCTACCTTTCTAAGTACAAGCAGCTCTGGTCATTGGGCCGGATTTTCCAGGATCCGAGATCTGTCAAAACATCTTTCCCTGGATCTCGGATCCAGTAAAAATACTTGTGCAATCTGGTTTTGATGGCGACACCAGGGTTTGAACTCAGGTCCTCAGGACCAAAGTCAAGTGACTACCTGCAAGAGTACTGGAAGGTCTGGTTAGAACACCCGTGAATATTCCTGTCAGGATTGTACTCTGCAGAAAATATTCACCTACAGCTTTGTATAATAAAAAAAGATATGCACCTTTTTGTAATTTGCTTGCAACATTATAGGGAATGCTCCTCCTTGCTTTAGTAATTTGTGAATGAAGCTCCTGCAATGTAAAGGTGTATTCATGGGTGGTTGTTGGGGCTGAGCCAAAATCTCCGGAGTTCTCCCTCTAACTTACAAACCCCTGCCCACCCACCGCCACCCCCGCACAAACCACTCCCCTACCCCTGGCTGGTGGGATAACACAGTTTATCATTTCCAGCACTGAGTACAAGCGAAATGACAAAAATACCTTGAAGGATTCCGTGGGCTGACTTTTCCAAGGAATGATCAACCTCATCGGGCGCCCAGAGGCTTGTGTGTAAATAAGTCCAACATGTTAAATCTAAGCCATTGCCAGCATTCTTTAGAACTACCACTAGATGGCGGTAGGACATGAGATATTGATGACTGCGTGTTTGCTCAGACTAGATTTAGAGGTTCGCACTTGTGCATGGGCGCTACAAACTTCGAGAAGACCAATTGGTCTCCCACAACAATCACTGATCAATAAGCAGGTTAGAAATAATTAACCTACCTTGAAATTACAGCAAAGCTCACGTTATAGGTATATTTGATTAACATATAAGATGTGTAATGGACACTTTATTATTTAAAGCTAAATTACATGCTAGAAAAAACGAACCAACCCCACTATAAAGGATGCAGAACAAATGGAAATGATGCCGGAGGGGACGCGACTCTGGTAATACCTAGGGGCAAATTTAGTGGCCAGGGGCTACCAATTCCTAAAGTGCATTTTATTGGCTGAACAAGGGACTCCTACTTCGAGAATAAAATGCTGCCTCGCAGTGACGCTCGACACTGAAATTCGGAGACCACGCTCCAATCCTGGCTTAGCCATTTGACAAAATAGTGTGCTCTTGGGCAGCCAGACTGGCATTGGACATCAGTAGATTGTGAGCAAGCACATAGGCTCATGCCCGCTGGGTGATAATCAGTGTATTCGTGGTAGCGCTAACAAGCCCCGCCAATCCTGACGTCATAAAACAGGTGGGGGTGGGCGATTTTGCAGGCAACATTAAATGGCCAAACTGATTAAAAAACATTTACAAACTCAACATTTAGCAGAAAACTCGCATCTAAAAGTGGGAACTTGCACCACCAGGTCTGGAGGAAGGACGATATTGGAGGAGAGGGCTTTATGCGCTTGGAAAAGCTCACCCTCCCACTGCTGGGTGAAGCACTCCTGGACACATCGCCTCTGAAAGGCCCGAGCTGTGTGATAGTGACCTCCG
Source organism: Ambystoma mexicanum (assembly GCF_040938575.1). Taxonomy (NCBI): domain Eukaryota; kingdom Metazoa; phylum Chordata; class Amphibia; order Caudata; family Ambystomatidae; genus Ambystoma; species Ambystoma mexicanum. The sequence goes on from NC_090925.1 coordinate 1,108,310,783, forward strand.
TCCAATCACCGCAGATAAAGCGGATCAATGACCTGCAATGGTCCTTAAGGCGGTTATTGCCCACGTGTGGATGAAATGGACTTGAATAATCAGGCAGCAGTGCTGCATTATCCGCCGGGCGAGCACCTGGCATGTGGTGTGATGGAAATGGCGGAGAGTGAATGCTGGGACCTCACGGTGAGCCCGGCCGCCCGGGATGCATGTTGGCGCTTAGAAAACACACACCTGACAAACAAATGAAAGCCAAATACGGGCAGTCATGGGGTAGATTCCGTGCTCTGGAGATCACCGAGTGTCTGGCTGCACTAGCAGTACACGAGCTCTACTAGGGAGCAAATGGTAGACACTTCCTAGTGTGAGTGCCTTCACACCGGCTCCCCGGTTTTCCAAATTGTGCTGTGGACTGGGCAGAGCAAAGTACAAGGATGGGGGCAGGGCGGGGTTAGATGGGAAGAGGGCGCTGATAAGAACAGTCATGTTAGGGGAGCCACTACACTGGCAACTTGGATGAAGCTAAAACGAAATGGGGGATGGGCACAACCACGCTCGCTGAGGGCAAGAAGGAGATCGAATTAATCATGAAGGGTGTCAAGGGCACAGTTTAAGGGGCTGCGAGAGGATTCCGGATAAAAGACTAATGGTGGACTTTTTTCCACTTTGGCCCAAGGGAAGATTGGGGTGAAGAATTAGCAGCACACTGGTGGGAGGGGGCGGGGGGGGGGAGACGGGGTGGCAAGTTGTGTCTTTTTTAACTAAGTGTTCCTACTCAAATACACTACATTCTAAATGTAGTGTATTTGTATTAACGGCGATTATAATCCCACTACATAAAAAGGGTCCATTGAATGATCCCAACAATTTCAGACCTATAGCGTTAATTGATATTTCTGCAAAGATCTTTGCTGCATTAATATCAAAAGATCTAAACGCCTTCATTATAAAACATAAAATTATTTCACAATTTCAAACTGGGTTTCGTAAAGGCATGGGCACACAGTTGAATTCAACTTTGTTGGCCCACCTACTGAAATCGACTAGGAAGAAAGGACATGGTCCGATATATATGGCCCTAGTCGATATATCGGGGGCATTTGATTCTGTAATCAAACAATTATTATGGCAAAGGATGAAAGATCTTCTTATCCCAGCTCATCTGATAGCAATGATCATAATGTTACATTCTGATACAAATTACAGGATTAAGATCGACAAGGAAGGATCTTTAACACCTCCTATCCCAACTTATGTAGGTGTAAAGCAAGGCTGTAATCTCGCAGCCACACTGTTTAATTTGTATTTATCTGAGATAGCCACAATTTGGTCTGCGTGTAACGCATTTTCGATCAAATTAGGGGACCTTAATTTGGATTGGTTGGCATTTGCGGATGACTTGATTATGTTCGACTTAACGCCCTTCGGGCTACAAAACAAATTAGAATGTCTTGTAAAATTCTGTGAAAATCGCATTCTCCAATTGAACCCAAAAAAATCCCATATTTTGGTGTTTACAAACAAGCGAAAAATTGTAAGATATGAATGGAAAATAAAGGGCCTGCCGATCCCTCGGTCATTGGGTATGATCTATTTGGGGTATAATCTGAACAACTCTGATTCGATCAACAAATGGCAAGTAGAAATTTCAATTAAAGTTATGCCACTAATTGCACAAATGAAACTGATTTACTCAAGAATTTGCAATTTTTCTATGATTCCCCTGATTGAATTTTACAAGCTCAAAGTAGAGGCAATTATTATATATGGGTTAGACTTGTGCTACTTGGAAATTGGTCCCATGCTAAATAGAATCCAAGGGAAAATTTGGAAGAAAGTCTTACATTTGCCTATGTCACTCCCAAACTCGCTTATTATACATGAATTAGGACTGACATCCTTGGCTACTAAATATCTGTGGCGTAAGCTTGCCTCCCATGCAAAAATATTAGACCCATTGTTGAACTCCCTCTATGAAGATCTTGGAAACATGTTTAAAAAGGGTGTTCCAACATCTGTAGCTGAAGCAGGAAAAAAGTGTGATGAAAAGCTGGCATTATTAGCTATGGAAAGGGAAGATCTAACAAAACGTCCACAAGTTGTTAAGGTCAAACTATTACAATATGATTGGGCAGTGAACTCAGACAAAATTGGGTCTTATGCCTTATTTAAAGAGTACGCAAAATTTCGACACAAACAGTCACCTATATTGCCATATTTGAGTCTGTGCCCTGGTCACAAGCTTCGCTCTCTTTATATGAGGTTTAAATTCAACCTCTTTCCAACTTCAGAGCATACTGAGAAATGGTCTAACTGTGTATCTTTGGAAGATGAAGGCTGCAGATTTTGCAAAAAACGTCAAAAAGAAACCCTGAAACATCTTGTTATACATTGTGTTTACTTTACAAAAGCACGGCAAACTAACCTGTCGAAATATTACAACGAAATATCATCTTATCAATGTGAAATGCTTTGGATACAATGTATGTGGGGCTATAGAATGCCTTTGATCATAGATTTAGTGCAACTGTTATATGACATCGAAAAGAACCTAAAGAGTAGGGAATCTTGCTTAGATAGATCTGTTAATGAGCTTTTAAATACATCAGCTGATGAGGTGGCAGTGCACTCATTATATGCTTGAAAGTGTTACAAGTATTTATATACTGATGAGAAATCATTGATTTTAATTTTTGTATATGGTATATTCAAATGGAGGTGGTGATAATGTGTGGGTAAATATAAGTTACATTTTTCATACATAGTATTTAAATGTGAATAAGGTTTTGTGTAAAGAACCGTTATGTGAGCTCATCTGGTATTGTGAAATTGGCTTTTATGGTATAATGATGTTTTAATAAGACAGGAATGTGATAATGTAAAAATATTTTAATTGTTGTAAAGATCAATTTGTATCGAAAAACAACAATAAATATATATGTAATTAAAAAAAAATGTAGTTCTTTTCACGAGTATGTTACTTTCGTGTGTGTACCTATTCGGCAGTTCAATTATTTCGGGATCATATAGAGCCGTTTACACTGGTGTAAGGCGGCCTCTCATTTGGGGATCAGTAGATCTGAGTCTTCTGGCAATGTAGACTCAGAATAGCTGCTGCTCTGGCATAATGACATGACCGGGAAGAACAGATGTGGGCGTGAACTTGCCCATCTGCACTGCGGACTATGAAACCATCTTCCACAATCAGAATATTAATTTAAACAAGGACTCCTTCTGGTGAGAGATGGAATAATGAACTAGAACAGAGCGCGCCTGATAAGCCCAGTCCAAATGCAAGCCTATGTGCGAGGCGTGTAGGGCCACTATTTGGTGCCGCTTACTGGAATAGTGCCGATTAGGACTACTCCCGTTTACCTGGTCGAAATCGTTTCAATTCGTTCTTCCTTGGCCAGAAAAGTCAAAGGGCAGCCAGTGCACGAATCAAACTCATTCCTCTACTGACAGTTATTTATGCTATGGTGGAGAATACAAAAGAATGATCAAGTCAGGTCCAGGGAGAGTGTGGGCCGCTGTGGTTACCGCTTTACCACGGTTCTCGGTCAGTTATGTGAAAGGGTCACACTGGACAGGGCTAATGCACACTTACATTGATAGGTATTTAATTTGCGTTTACACAATTGATTGCTTATATCTTAAGGCACCTAAATAATCGTACACAATGCTTACACCATTTCATTACACAATCAAACTATAAAACCCCCAAGAACCAGAACAGAGTCTATGTAAAAGCAATACTAAAGCGCAACACTTCGCTCTAATAGGAATTTTCCATTCAGCAATGATATCAGGCAGGACTGCGGTTGCTGCACCTCCATGTTGAATAGTGCACAAATTTGCCACCCCTTCATGTACGCTCTCAGCATTGCTAAGAAGCGCTCAAAAAATACATGACTCATCGGGAAAAGAGCTGCATTCACATGAAACGGCCAAGAGCTAGGCTGCATCATACAGGCAGAGAGTGCTATGCAGGGGTCGCAATTAAGATTGGGTAAGCAGCAGCTAAAGTTAGCTCCTGGGTATCCAGCTTTAACCAGTGACCAAGTACTACCACTGGGGAACAAGGAGCTAGTACATAGCGTTCCACAAATCTAGCTTGCACATAACATGCACACTTATAATTGTATCCATTATGTATGACCCCCTTATGCTTAAAATGTTGGTTAGCTGTGCCCCAATGTTTATTTATAGATTGTCCCAAACACACAGGTTTAAATTCCAAAAGGTGTGTTTGTTCGGTATTAGATGGCCTGGAGAACCAAAAGTACCTTCCAGTGACTGTTGGTATCAAGGTAACCAGGCTCTTCTAGGCTACAATCGGGAGCTAAATAGCTTCCAGCTGCCCTCCATTTTGAACACAGCGAATGCAAAGGGTGCACCTAGGGGTGGATGAGAAAGGAATTCTTGGAAAGCAGCAAGTTAAGGGCTCTACAAGAACTGAAGGAACAAACTACTGATGTTTTTACATGGTCACAGACGGCCTCAAGAACACACCAACTCTCGAAGACAGTTTAGTAGATGAAGGGTAAAGGGGCTCGCCAAGGACGCCCCTTCTTCTCTTCTCGTGTGAGCCATTCCCTCCCTAGCCCAGGGGACACTCGACCCGAACACGGCCTTTAGAGATTGGTATCCTCTAATGTCTGGCTGGTGGTGTTGGCCTAAGGGCAAACCCCCTTTAGCACCATCTCGCCCAGGGTACACTCTAGGTTGCCCCTACCCTAGGTTCCTCAATGCAGTGTAACAAAAAGGTGCATTCCACATACCCAGACCCCCCCCAACCTCCAACTAGGTCCTTCTTTTTCACAACCTTATACTCCTCACCCTGATGTACTATTCTGCCTTCCCCGGTCTTCTACTGTCCTTACCTTCTTCCTCTCCGTCTTCCCTGTCCCTCCCTTTCCACAGATATACCCCATTCTCCCTCAAACGTTCCCCCCTCTCTCCACCACTACTGATCACTCCACTGTTACTCCTTTCGCCGCTCCACACCACTTCTACGCTCCCCTCTCCACCCACACCATCTCCCAATCACCCACCTTACACACCTAACTCTATTATTCAGACTGTCGCTCCTTTTACGCACCATCATACTAAAGTACCAATTTATCCCAACAACCAATACCACCACTTGCACACTCCTTCAGTAATCCGCCTCACCACTCCTATGCACCGTCCTTCCTCCTCTTGTTCATTTAGTCGCCTACCTCTTCTAATGACTTCACCCGAATAACCCACAACTTCATGTTTCCTGTGCCCCATTGAATCTCCCCCTTTACTCACTCCATCAGCTCTCTCGCTCAGCTAGTTCCCCAGGGCAACCACTGCCTTGCTTTCCCCCGGGGGAGGAGTTACAGGTGACCAAACACATAAGCTTTGCCTTTAGCCCCGGTTTCTCGTATACAGGTCTGCTGGTTCTAAACAATGTTCACTCGCCGCAATCACAGATAATGTACCCGTTAATTTTAGGGATTTTCAGAGTGCTGGTTATGCCAATTTGTCTGGGGCTTGCTGTGCAGGCCTGCAACAGGTATGGGCATTGTCTGTGGGGTTTTTACATGGTGAACGGAGATACCTGGCACACTGGGTGGGCCGCTCCAAATACTCACTGGAGTTATACCACTTGCTCTGGTTTGTTTTGCGTGGCATGCTAGATCCACTGTCTGATGTGTGGGCTACTCTGGGTGGAGCAGCTCTCTGCTGGCTCTCTGAGTCAGGTTGCTTGCTCGATTTTCCACCAATAGGTATGCTGGATGTTGACGTCACTGGTGTCTATGGGTTATGGTATTACCTACCTTTCTTTGTATGGATGTTTCAGTCGTACAGGATAAGAAAGACTGGCCAGCGTGGTGCAGTACAGGCTCGGTACAAGAACAGGTGGCATTCTTCATGCAGGCAGGTAGAAGCAGGAGGGACAGGGCCTGGAAGCCTCCCAAGTCCCACATGATGCCTCTAGGGCAGAACTGGCTGTGGTGAAACCCCTGGTAGGCCTCCCACCCCAAGTTGAGAGAGTTTCCCATCCCCACTGGCCCGGGTCAACTCTATGACCATATCACAATGCTAAGCCTCAGCTCTACTGCCAAATCGTCATCGTTCATTATTCGCTATTCGTTAGCCTACTAAACATTCAAGCCAACGTCACTGCGCTAGCTGCAATTTACCAATTGCACCCAGGCAGCCACGTGGATGCTCCCATTTCCAAGTCTGAGGGTTCAGACATGTACTTCCAGCTGGAGTCGGCAAAGGGGGTGATTCAGGTGCCTCTGCCGTGGCTGACCAGATCATAGCCTCCCCCTCGCCTCTAAGCAGCCAAGAAAAGGCAAGTAACGGCGGCGCAGCCCTGAGGCTCGACCATCCCACTCCTCATCTGCATAGTCCCCTAGCGCTTCACCCTAGAAGCACTGGTGTGTGTGACTATCGACAGGGAAAAGAACCTTAATAGCTGAAGAGACTCCGAGTAAACGCTCTGAACAATGCCAGGTTCTGATGGGAGAATAACTTTAAACGTGGTGCTTGGCAAGAGGTTCCACCTTGCTAAGTTGGAAGGGCAGTGGGCGGAGGGGGCACACACTCTTCTACATACTAACCCATTAACACGAGCACCCAGGCAACAATTGCATTGTTTCATTTACACATGGCTTCATGTTAACAGACGCACCAACTTACAAACGCGAAAACCCGCAAATACAGGGTCACCGGGTTGGGCGGGCAGGGGCCGGCCAGGGGAGAAGGAGCAGACGGATGCCTGTTGGACAGCTCCCCAGCGGGGGGCCGCTGGAGGCGGTTTCGCAGGCTCAGTGCGGCATGGAGGACGCTGCATCCGCCCTCTGAAAAATGTTACTGTCCACGCACATGTATCCTTTATTGTGCCCTGAAAAGCAGCACATGGCCACAATCGGGGTAAGCACGCTGGAGAATGGTTGTTAGAAGAAAACCTGTTTTCCTGCACATGAAAGCCAGCCAAGGAGCGCGCCCTGAGCTGCAACAGGCAGCTAAGCAGGCACTCCGTGTTTTGGCTGCCTCTGGCTCCTCCACAATGGGTGGCAGGTTGGCACCCCATAGTCAATAAAGAAAAAGCCAAACCCTGTCCGACACTCCTCTTGGTTTCCTCTACAAATTAAAACGTTATGTTTGGACAATCTTTGCAAAATGACTTAATACGTGCTGTTGTTGAACTGTATCGCAAGACAACACAGTTTCTTTTGGTTTCTAAGACATTTCTGTGGACGGTTCTCTGTTATTTCCCTCTGATATAAGTGCTCTTGTGTACTTATCACTTGTTTGCGTTGAGCTGTCCAAGTATAGGAGCCTTGAGGCTATTTTTGGGAATATGTGTGAGCATTATAATTGCCCAAATTAAAGGACTACTGTCAGAGCCGGTCCGAGGCATGGGCAGTCTTTGTGATGGCCAAAGGCCCTGCTGTCAGAGGGGCCCTGCAGGCACCAGTGCCTGCCTCAACTATACCAAGAACTATACCAAGAATATTGGTTTGAGGGGGCTGTGCGGCTTCCATGTAATAAGCTCACATGAGGCCGCAATGTCGCCTCACAACTTCCTGTGGCTTTCTAGAGACCAACACCAACTCCCAACACCTATCAGATGCTACAGGCCCCTTAATGACTACTTATCACTCTCTTTTGTCAGGCAGAGCATTTAAAGAGGGGATGATTTACAAGTGATAGCCCATTTAAGAGACCATTGTTTTGGAGGAGATGTTTGTAAAGTTTCTGTGTTAAGAAATGCAAACAGGCATTTTCATCCTGAAAGCACACACAAAGCACCAGTTAGCTATCGAAATCTACGCTCTCCTCCAGGCCAATTACAATGCATCACAAAAAACAGTTTAAAATTAGCTACATCATTTTCAGATGTTCATATTTAACGCACCAATATTTTCCTCACATCATATATGAACCCTGCATTTGTAAACACAAACAGTTTTACGTTTTCACACATTAAATGTTGTTATACGTCTTGAAAATACAAAGAAAATTTTGTCTGCCTTTTGCCGAATTGCATTCTGGTATTTGTTTCTCCAGGTCAAGATGGTGGAATAATGCCACAATTGTACACTTTGTGCGTAGCATATTTATGTCAGGATTTATATATTTGAGTACTAGGGGGGGGGGGGGGGGGGGGGGGGGCGGGGGGTGTACTGTTCAAGTCATCTTCATAAAGCAGAGTATTGTTGAAAGCCAGGCATGGGGGTTGAGGAGGGGAAATGATGAAAGGGCAAGTGAGTCCTGAGTACTTACCTAGTATGTGGCAAGAGAGGTTGCAATCCTGGAGACTGGTGCCGTTATTTTTACCCCGATTATGGCCATGTGCTGCTTTTCAGGGCACAATAAAGGGTACATGTGGGTGGACAGTAACATTTTTCAGAGGGCGGACGCAACGTCCTCAGGTGTATTTGAGGTCGGCAAGATTGCTCAAGCTTTGAGCCACCAGGATTTCACCCTGGTTGTCAGGATTCCAGTGCAGACACATAAAATGATCATCACAGCACATGCTCGCATTGGGATTCCCCCCCAAGCAGAAGGTGAGCACCTTTAATACTTTGCCAGCGTATTTAATGGAACATTAACTCGCTGTGGTTATTTTTCTGTTGATTTTTGTTTGTTGAATTGCCAATGCTCTTTTGTGTAGTGCACTTTCTTCTAAGGGGAAAGAAAGGTCAATTGAACAACATTTTTATCTTTCACTTTAAGATATGTCCACTTACTGTGCATATATTGTTGGAGCCGTACTCCTCCCCATGTCAAAAGCCAACATTTTACAGCACATGTTGCTGCAGGAATAGGAAAGAAGACAAAGGTGACACATACAGGAAGGTCTATACGTATAACAACTCAGAAACAGTCTCCTAACTCGCTCAGTTGCCTTTGCAACTTTCTGCTATAGGGCCCTGCATTTCTACACCGGCACACAGTTTTAGCCTGCTCACCCCCTCCAATCAAGGTTCAGGGGTACGTTAATGAGGCCCCCTTCTCAATTTGTAGTGAGCAGCACTTGATAAATATGTTTATTATTTGCTATTGTTTTTTGACATACAAAATCATTATCTGTAGCTTTTGAAATAAAAACGTATTGCTAATTTAGAAAATATGTATCTTTTATTATTTATTTTTACATTTGTAGAGCCCATAGGCATCTAGGCGCTAGTATTGCCTAAATATACACACAATAAAAACAAAAACAATAATGAAACGTCTGCAACAACAGCAGTTCTTTTTAGTTAGCAAAACACAATCGCCATATGTGTGCAATGCCTTCCACAGATAGTGTTTTCAAACCAAAGTTTCATAGAGACCTTTTGCAAACAGTATTTCTACCAATTACATCGGGGAAGAGATGTGTTCAAGTTCCTGAATTGCTGACTACTCTCGAATCCCAGCTTTGTCACTTAACCAAAATGAGTGCTCCCAGGCAAATCATGTTATCACACTATGGCTTATCTGCCACAATTCGATGTCTGCACAAGGTACTCATTCAGCTGGCTGTCACTTAAAAAAAAAATAAGCCTTGCTCCTGATATTACCACATAGATAAATATTAATATTGCCAATTCAAGTACTGGACGTCACAGTGTATTTGTCTACTGCCTTACGCATGGGAACATGTTTCTAATTTAACTTCCCATGATACATTTGCGTACTAAAGACTCACTCTGTGATATGCATAAATAGTGACATCAGTGATAGAAAGGGTGCCCACACATCTTTTGCAGCCCAGGGCCCCACAAATCCTAGGGCGGGCCCCGACTATTGCAGGGAGGGAGGGGAGGCTGTTAGCATGCCACATTGAATTGAGCTATCATGCAGTCTAAAACAGGCCACTAGGGGTCACAATGTCCTTGAATAAGGAGCAACGGGATTCCGGATTAAATGAATATTGTTCAACTCTTCCACTCTTACAGTACCATAGCCCTTAAATTGGGTCTGGATTTCTTCAGGTTTTTACCACTATAGCTGACCCCCGAGTGTGTAATGTCCTGTTAAAGCCTGGTGTCACACCCCCGAGCGCATATGCATAGTATTGAATGCGTTGCCCTTCAGATAAGGCACTCTGGATTCCTGGGGCCTGGACCCGTCTAGACCTCGACCACTCAAAAGGCGTCGCTCTTATTCTCGATCTGCTATAGTTATACTTTTAGCAATTCAATGTTTCCCTCCTCCGGGTCCTTTGGATGGCTTGGGTGCTCGTCCTACCTCTGCTTAGATCATTCTGTATGGGGGAGGGGGAAGGGGGGAGTGGAGGGGCCCCATTTCGCTTCGAGATAATACATTCCCTCTCTGCCTGAAAGCTGGCAGGTAGAAGGGAAAGCCAGCAAGGCTATATGACAACGAATATGATCAGGAACAATAGAGAGAATCAAGAATGCAAGTTTGGGTATGAAAACATTAGGGGAGGGGCCTGGATGAAAAAGAATGTAAGACAATAATAGATGTAATACAACAAAATAAGAGTGTGTCCGCGAAGCGGTCAGAAATAAGTGACTCTTATTAATGGGATGCGGTAATAAAGTAAGAGACAACATCAGAAATAATGCAAGTGAACGAATAAGAAAGGGAATAAGGACAGCAAAAGAATGAGGAAAAAAGGACGAGTAAGATGGGAAGTATTCAGAAGAGCTGCATAGTCACGAATGCCTCTTGGGGTTATAGAAACCACAGAACCGCCACACAGCTTTAAAACAGCTGTAAAATAGAATGCAATTAATCCCCATGGCCCAATAGTGCATTCTCTCTCCTGTACCCACATGTCTTCGGGCAGAGATCTGCAACGTGCTGCCGCCCACATATTTTGGACTACAACTTCCATGTCACCTCACAATTGCCTATGATAGCTAGGTGCCGATGGGAGCTGTAGTTAAAAACACACCAACAGCCAAAGACGGCAGTTACCAGTCTTACAGTAAAGTGAAATCAGAAAAAGGGGCGTTTCCCCCAGAGAAATATGTGCCTGCACTCCTGTCGTCATTTAACTTGAAAAATGTAAAGTGGTTCTATTTTGCAATATTAAACGCAGCCATATTCACACGCGATTCACCCTTTTATGACACTCAACACTTGTATACCAAGTGAATTGCAGTCCAGACAGCAGGCGCGAGCACATGCCCATTCACTTTGAAATAAGAGGTCTGAAGACGATGTGCGTGTACTCTTTTTTTCTTTGAGCTACTTGAACAGAGCAATACACTCTAAGAGACACAAATGAGACAACCATCTCACCCATGGCTAACCTTAAGTACGATGAATAGTCAGTCCTACTAAAAAGCCTTGAAAAAGCACTGTGTGACATAAAACATGTTGGCTGATTTTGGAATTAATAAATCACGTGAGCACAAATTAAGGTTTTCGAATTTGCTTTGAGTAATAAGAAGAAACCGAATTTTAGCAAAAGAGGCCGCACATGAAAGAATACGCAGTGCAAAGCAAGACTGTCCGATAGGTTTTCCTTTGTTTGGTTTTATTACAAATTCTGAGGCGTGAGCAGACAAACACCCCTCCTCATAGCCGAGTATTCCCTGCAGCACCAACCTTTCAGGCAAAATCTCCTCAGAACCCATGACTGCAGGGCGGCGCACAGCGCCTAGCCTTTTCCTCATCTTCTAAAACTAAAGACACCAAGGAAGCAGACCCTGAAAAGATCACACAGAAACAGTTCTGCAAAGGAAACCGCAGAAGAGCTCCTGGCATACAGCAGAAATGAGTAGACATGGCATGGATAAGCAAACCTTGAAAGATCCTCCTTCACCAGAAAACTGTGTACACGAGAATCCAGAACAAATGCCTTGCTACTACAAATTAAAGCCTTGAGAAAGGTTTGTATGATGTTTATACTTTTATAATCATAATAAAAATAAAAAAAGGCTCGCTCATCAACCATCGTTTACAATGGAACTGACAACATTATGAAGACCAGTGAAGATATTATTGTGCAAGAAGCAAGGCCACTGTGCAAGCTCCAAAGTGCCACGTTAACGCAAAGGGGCTTCACTATGAGTTGCAACCATGACCTGGCATTCCAACTAAAGCACCATTTCCCTGAGGAGATTGGAGCAACTGCACTGCCTTGGTTGTTTGAGCTATGTTCCAGTTTAGACCAGGGGAGTTCCTGCATCAATAAAAACATGCCAATGTCTGTATTTTCCTCTCTTCTTTCTCTCTCCTTTTGTGTCCCGTTGACACCCTGTTCATCCACTTGTATGTCTTAGCCCCATTTTGACTCTCTTCCTGCCACTATCTCCGTGGTCACTCCCCTAGATGACCATTCAGTGTAAACTGTTCTAGACAGGGCTATGGCAGCTCGGATCTGATCCTAGTGTATTGCTATCTAGGTAATGTGTACTAGTAGATGTTTATGCAGTTTATCAATTTCGACTTAAATCTACACTGCATGCATGCATGTCCACTATGACACTGCCTCTAGCAGCGCCTACTGGAGACTGATACACACTCAGTTATATGACTTTCGTGATCACTTTTCTCTAGGAGCAACGAGAACAAACGGGCATTCAGGAGTTATCTGATCCCTATTTATTTCACATTTTACAAAAGAAAAGTTTCCAATTATGCATATTTTCTAAGACCATGTGCATTTATTTGTTTGCAGGCTTTCACTCTGTTACACCGTTTTTCTTGAATGTATGCTTCGAAGCTCTCGTCTACTGTTCCATCGCCTTCATTGGAGTGTTCGCCCTGTGATTGGGTTGGCATGGGAAATGCATTGGTGGCCATTACTGTCTGCTCCTTGTCGTCAGTCACATCTTCTACACTCTCCGTCTTGATAAGGTGCTAGAAACACTTTGACACAGCGATTAAATTCCCTCTTTACTGGTATGCTGGGTGTGGCGCTACTCGTTTGTTTTTAATATTTTAAATAACTCCTGGTTTTATATTATGAGTTGCCATTGCAGGGGATATTTACAGCAAGGGGTTGTATGTAGAAATGAAGGTGATCCTCAATCCTTTGCACATCGTGCAAGTTTGCAGTATATTCGGGTTGATTTTATGAAGTCTCAATAGGCTCAAGTACATTCGTTGGAGCATGTTCCGCTATGTCAGCTCAAATCTATAATTTTGTGAGACGTTAATATGGAGACATGCCCCATCACACTGTCCTGCCACTAGCCACTGGTGTATAAGAACTGATGAGCTGTGTGCATTTGGGCAACAAGCGGGAAAGTGACTTTTTATGCCTGACTAGTAGCTTGCAACTAGACATTTTTACCCTTATACGTGTGGTGTGCGGATTTCCAACAATGCTTCACTATGTGTTAAAAAAGTCCTCTGTGATACAAAGAGCGCCGGAACAGGGGACCGTCTTCCACTATCATGAGTAGTGCCATGGATCTGAAAAGGGACTGATGCATCAGAGCAAGAGAACAGTCCTCACCGCGCTGGAGCACCTGAGAAGACAGGGAAGCCACGAAGTGTTGGAGAAGATACACTGTGGAGCAGAGAGATGGCTGATGTCGGACACAGA